>NC_081406.1:292323014-292923014 GCF_030272615.1 Cryptomeria japonica | reverse complement strand
AGCTTGATCACCTAATCTTTGTGGGAATAATCTCATCAAATATGTCTCTTCTGTTGCTACGTCAATGCAAGCTGTGAAAAACTATCTTATATGTGCCTTAGGATCCCCTTTTCCTATGTACTTATCAAACTTAGGTGTCATGAAATGTGTATGAAAAGGAGGCATTGGAATGCTTTTGTCAAATGGATAGGGACATATGTCTCTCATTGTGTAAGTTGTCTTTGGTGCATTTATATCCTCCATTTTCTTTTGTAAGTCCTTGATTTTCTGTTCCAAATTGTTATTAGTTGGAGACTGACTTCTTGGACCATACCCCATGCTTGAGGCACCAGGTGGAGGAGGATCATGTTGCATATATGGATGACATTGATCATACACATGTTCATATGGAGGAGGTCTATAATGATGTTGCATATATGGACCACTTGGTATAGAGTCATGGTGAGGAATGGAATATCTACTTTTTCCATGTATACCATACTCTATAGGCATGTCATGAGTTTGTTCTAATGTGTTGCCCCCAAATTTGACGTGGGGTTTCCTTGTGTCCAAATTTTGATCATGCCTTTGGATATCCAATTGCTTTGGTGGTTGGTCCTTAGCATTGGAATGTGATTGAGTATATTTTTCTGCATAAGACTTCCATAATGGTCGGTGAAGGTGAGTATCATATGCTTGACCATGTGTGTATGGGACCTCTAGTTTTTAAAACAAAGATGATGGTGATTCAGGCACAAGATGTGGTCCTCTATTGCCTCCACTGTTAGGCCTCATTTGATCCATGTTGAGGTGAGGTTGTTGCAAAGGCCGATTTTCCATTATTTGAGACATGTCAAAATCATGGGGGATCTTGGCTCCACTTTGTGCCATCACTTGTAAGAAGTATTGTCTATCTCTCCTCATTATTTCCTCAACCAATCAATTGAAACAGGGATTCATAATGGAGTCTTCCACTTCTACTGAATGTACTGAAATTTTGTCCATATTGTCATTGTGTGTATCATTATTGTTTGTAGTGTCCATGTTCTCAACATTTGGAATGTTTCTGTAGGCATCCATGTCAGGTAATGTGGTATGATTAGAATTGAAAAAGACATCATTATCATACTCATAGGAACTCATGTTTGCAGACTCTTGAGCCTCTTTAGCTTCTCTCCTAGATTTT
Source organism: Cryptomeria japonica (assembly GCF_030272615.1). Lineage (NCBI taxonomy): Eukaryota > Viridiplantae > Streptophyta > Pinopsida > Cupressales > Cupressaceae > Cryptomeria > Cryptomeria japonica. The sequence continues at coordinate 292,921,849 of NC_081406.1, read as the reverse complement.
TGGGAACGGGTTTCAACCATGAACTAGGTCTTGACCAAGATGTGAGAGACTAGATGAAAATGGAAAGAGTATGGAAGACCAAGAGTTGGATGGAATGTAAATGAATCCGAGGTGTACTTACAATGTCCAAATTGTAAGACCAAGTATGTATGTAGTAGAGTAGGTGTGACTTCCAAAGAGATGATAGTTTCTCTTGATGAGGTAAGTTGATCTTGACTCTAAGTAAGACCAAATGAGACCCAAAGGTGATAGACCTTGATGAGGGACCACTTAGCAAAATGTTGTTGTATGTAATGTGTTGACAAAGTATGATGAGGACAAGCAAGTGACCTTTTGACTCAAGTTTAGACAAATGTGAATGTAATGTAAGGTGTAAAGCAATGATGGACTTTGTGAGACCCAAAGACAGGTTGAATTCTAGATGAAAACCTAAAGAGATAGCTTAGGAAGCTCAAGAATTCTGAAACTAATTGCTCTTGTTTGTTGGACTGTAAATTTTTCCAATTTGTGAAGTTGTTTGACGTGACCAAATCTGAATTTTTGACTATTTTTTTCATGACAAGAGGACACAATGTTGATGAGGACTCAATGTTTGCAAGTGTTTAGACTTAAAATGAATCAAATAAAAGTGTGTTGTTTGATGTAAAAATGTTTTTCATACACTTGAAGACACAAAAGACACAATGTTTTGATGTTTGATCTTGAATAGTTGATTGTTCAAAATAAGACAAGCACAATTCTTATGTTTGGCCAGGACAATAGTTGTTGATCTCACATGGGGTTTTCCCCCAAGGCTATGCTATTCAGAGTGGATACTTAGATGCTTGACCCCACTGGCTCCACCCTCGGCACTCACTTCTCTGGGGCAGCCAAGCATCAGTCCCCATGAAAACTCCCCGTGGCAAACTTTGTATCTCTACTAAGAATCGTATGTGTGTGGGCCGCTCCAGAGGTTCGACCTCCTGCCCCAACAAATAGAAGGGTTTTGGCTTTCTAAAACAAAAAGGTGCTAGTGAGGGCATCCGCTTGTGTGGCCATACATGTGGCACTTTCAGCTCTGTAAATACAGAAGGCTCCTAGCCAGTAGGAGTTACGCCCTACAAATGATCAAATAAATTTGATCAAACAGGTTTATGGGGAGACATAGTGTCGGTATGAACTAATCAACACACGTTACCCATGGCTTTCACCATGGATATAGTTGTTTATAGTGGTTCAGAAAAGGATGGGTTTTCCTCGCTAGTAGTCCTAATGACCACATGGGGAGAAAGGCCCTCTAAAGATGAAACAAAAAGAGCCTATTGCCCAAGACACAAAAGACACTGGTTCAATTTTAGTGCACCAATTGAAGTGTTTTCTAGTCTATGAAAACAAGTGCCAAAATTCTACAACAAAGATTTGTTAGTAGTTTTGCAATAATACCCCTCCTGCAAGCACACAAGTTAGGTAAATTTTAGATCCAAAAGACTTTGTGAAATAGGGGCCTTCAACAATGCATTTTTTTTTTGACCAATTCAAAGATCTCATTCATCATAAAAAAGACCACTTGTAAAATTTCAATAAATTTCCAGAAATGTAAGAAAATCCAAAAAAATTGCTAATTTGCTCCAAAAAAAAAATTTTTATGGAAAATCATAAAAAATTCATATAAAATGCAAAATTGATCCAAAAAATCTGAAATTTTTACTGGATAGTTCTGATGGTCTTCCAAACTTGCATAAAAAATTCCTTCAAAAAATCCAAGCAGTTTGTGAGATATGAGCAAAATAATGTAAAACCCTAATTTTTAAAGATCCGAATTTTGAGGAATGATTTTTCATCAAATTTAAAATAACAAAGAACAGAGTCTATGTATAAATCAAAGATATTTCCAAAAATATAAGAAAAACCAAAAAATTCACTAATTTTCTCTCAAAATTAATTTTTCATGAAAATACATAAAAAATTCATAGAAATTTCAAATATGCTCCAAAAAACCTGATTTTTTTATTGAGAACCTCTGATAATGTTATTGACCATCAAAACAAATTTTATGGCTAAATGAAAAGCCGTTTGTGAGATCTGATCAAAATAATGAAAAACCCTAATTTTTAAAGATCCAATTTTTTAGGAAATATTTTGCATCAAAATTGAAATCACAAAGAATAGAGTCTGTATAAATCAAAGAGATTTCCAAAAATATAAGAAAAACTGAAAAATTCGCTAATTTTCTCTCAACATTATTTTGGTATGAAAAATCATAAAAAAATTCATGGAAAATGCAAATGCGCTCCAAAAATTCTGAATTTTAGATTGAGAGTTCTTAATATTGTCTTCAACCTGTAAACAAAATTTAGTGCAAAAATTCTTAGCCATTTGTGAGATCAGATCAAATCTCTCCAAGATCTTGATTTTGTGTCCACAACCCTAGCTGCACAAGGTTATTCTCCAAATTGTTTTACAAAACAGCAATATATGGTTAGAAAAACTTGTAAAAAAAATAGATCTAACAAAAATTCATGTCCCACCAGGTGTGCCAAAATGTTAATGGTGAAAATGGATAAAACAATATTGAAAGGCTAAATGAATTCAACCACAAAACCCTAGCCTAACAACAACAAAGATCCACCATAACATACGAAGATTACCTAAGACAATGCAAATCAAATGAAATCACAAAGACTATACCATCACATGTCCAATAGGGTTTGACTCTCCATTGATCTTGCTTGATATATTTGCTCTCAGATTTTATGTGTGCACAAGAGTTCAACAAAGAACGGAAATGTGGTTGCAAGTAGGATTGATCGCATATGAAAGTTCGAAAGCGTAGAGTAGTCGGGTAGGGTTTGATAATGAAGGAAGAATCTCCTTATATAGAAGACACCATAAGAAATGGAGGGATAAGATTAAGAGGTGTAAAAGATAAATGGCCGGCTATGATTAGAGGGTAGGTAGAGAAAATAAGAAAATAATGAGAGGGTAGGTAGTGTAGGAATTAAGAGATGAATGACATGTGTCATAAGTAGAAAAGGTTAATGAATTAATTAAATGAATAAAGATTTATTTAATTAATAGAGGAAGTGAGATCAATTAAATAAATAAGATATTTATTTAATTTAGGAAAAGGATAATTTAAATAAATAAATGTATTTATTTAAATGAGAAATAAGGCTAGAAGAGGATAAATGAATTAATTAAATAAATAAAAATTTATTCAATTAATAGAAGAGTTGGGCTAAAATAATTAAATAAATAAAATATTTATTTAATTAGACATGACAATTTTAGGTGTCTACAGGCATGATAATTGGAAGCATTGAGAGATGAATATGTTGACATATGATTAAGCATTTTTTATGTTTACAAGATTGAAGTTGTTTACTATTAAGTTGTCATAACAATCAAACCGGTTGATGTTGGTTGATGTTGAGTATTGATCTTGATAAGTGAAAGTTTACTTTGTGAGTTTGAATTTGAGTTTGGGAATTTGTATCAGTTTTTCAGTATATAGATTCATCCCCCCCCCCCTCTCAGTATTCTACCGAATACTTATTCTTTCATCATACCATCAATTGGTATCAGAGCTTCTCAGGTCCTCTTTAACCTAAAGCCTAACAGGTTGAGGAAAAGATCTTGTAGATAATGATGAAGAAAGAAGGTCTGAAGTTCAACAAAGATAACTATAGGATATAGAGTGATAGAATGAATATTTACATTAAGAGTCTAGGAAGTCAATATTGGGATCGTATAGAAACTAAGTATACTGCACCTACTGGAACTCTGACTGATGATCAAAAGAAAGAACAGCAAGAGAATCATCAAGCATTAGAGGCTATTATCAGCTCCCTGTCTGATGCTGAATATGTAGATGTTCATGATCTTGAAACTGAATATGAAGAATGGAAAAAACTTGAAGAGATTTATAGTTGTGATGAACATGTTAAGATTGCTAAAGAGGAGAGTTTAAGAGGAAATTTTGATGACATGAGAATGTTTGAAGGTGAGAATATCCAGCAGTATGGTTAAAGGATAAAAGAGATAGTTGTTGAAATAAAGAGTGCAGGAGGGAAAGTGGAAGATGCCACAGTGATCAGTAAGGTACTGAGAACCCTGCTACTGGTCTATGTTATCCGAGTTGCAGCTATTAAGGAGTTGAAATCCATTGACAAAACAAAGGTAACTCTTCACTCTATCATTGGCAAACGTACTACTTTTGAACTAAATGGCTATGATGGTAGTGTATAAAAATTAGAATCTGCATTCAAGGCTTTTGTTTCTAACCCATCTGTAGAAGAAGTAGAGATATCGGCCATATCTATGAATCTAGATCCAGCAGAGATGTTGATGATGAAGACAATTTAGTGGAGCTTGAAGCATTGTTGGCAAAACGATTGCCTAGAGGCACTGGTAAATACAGAGGTCATATAGTATTTTTTGCTTGCAATAAGATTGGTCATATAGTAGCTAATTGCCCTAATGTTGAAAATGAATACAAGAGAGACAAATTTAAAAAATATAAGGGTAAAGGCAAGAGAGATTGTCTTGTAGCTATTGATAGTGGTATTACTGATGAAGAATCTGATGATGATGCTAGTGAAGATATTGTGTTTGTAGCTATTAAGGAAGAGATATCAGAGCAGAAAGCACTAGTGTCCAGGATGGATAACTCTGATGATTGGATCATTGATAGTGGTTGTTCACATCACATGACCGGTGATCGGAGAAAATTTATTTCCTTGAAGGAATTTGATGGCGGTGTTGTCAGATTTGGCAATGACTCACCCTATATGGTTAAAGGTAAGGGAGTTATTTCTCTTAATGGGAAGATCAGTGTTGATGATGTCTATTGGGTTGAAGGCCTAAAGCACAATCTTCTGAGCGTAGCACAACTTAATGATAGAGGATACCCACTGGAGTTTAGAAATGGTATGTGCAAAATCTTTGACAACAAAGGTGAATTGATTGCAACCGGGAAATAGACTAGGGGTAATCTATTTCATCTTAATCCTAAAATTAGAAATTGTTTGATTGCAAAAATAGATGATAGCTGGCTTTGGCATAGGAGATTTTGTCATATATACTTTGATAACATTGTTAAAGTGAGAAAGTCTAAGACAGTAAGAGGTCTGCCTCAGCTAGACAAACTAGTTAATGCTCTTTGTAAAGAATGTCAGTTAGGAAAGATGAGCTCTTCAACTTTCAAGAGCAAGTCTTTCTTGACAGAGCACTTGTTAGATTTGGTTCATACAGATCTATGTGGACCAATAAGAACTAGAAGCATTTCAAGGGATAGATATTTCATGATCTTCACTGATGATTGTTCAAGGATGATGTGGGTCACATTCTTGAAGGATAAGAATGAAGCTTTTGGTAAATTCAAGGCATTCAGAGCCTTAACTGAGAAAGAGAGTGGCAAAAAGATAAAATGTCTGAGAATGATTCAAGACAGTGAATTTACTTCTAAGGAATTCACTAAGTATTATGATGAGAATGGTATCAAGTGGCAACTTTCTGCACCAAGGACACCACAGTAGAATGGTATAGTAGAAAGGACCAACCAGTCAGTAGTTGAAGCAACTAGAACTATGTTAATACAAGGAAATGTAGCAAAAACATTTTGGAGAGAATCTGTAAGTACAGTGATCTACACAATGAACTGAGTTCTGGTGAAAAGAGGTAAGGTCAAGACACCTTATGAGCACTGGTATGGAAGATCACCTGATGTTAGCTATTTTAAGATCTTTGGTAGTAAATGTTTTATCAAAAGAGGTGATTACATAAGCAAGTTTGAAGCTAAGAGTGATGAAGGCATATTTATTGGCTATTCCACCAAGAGTAAGGCCTGCAAATGATTCAACAACTAGACATAGAGAATTATTGAGAGTGTTGATGTTCATGTAGATGAATGTCCTGAAATTTTAGAAGGAACCTGTTCAGAGAGAAAGGATGAAGATCCTAGCATTTTGCTTTTGGAACCTGAAACTATTAAATCAAAAACTGGTAAAGCAAATCCTGATGTACTTATTCAACCGAAAAAAATAAATTCAGAGGAAGAAGACAATGAAGAAGTTGAACCTGATGAGAATGATCATGTTATTCTTAGGTATGTGAGACTGAATCACAATCCTGAGCAAATTATTGGGGATAAGGATGATGGAGTACTAACTAGAAGGATAATTAGAGAGAACTCTTGTATGATCTCCACCATTGAACCTAGAAGTGCTAAGGAGGCATTTGGTGATGATCATTGGGTGAAAGCAATGGAGGAGGAATTGGGTCAAATTGAGAAGAACAATACTTGGACCCTGGTACCCTAACCGATAAACAAGAATGATATAGGTACTAAATGGGTGTTCAGAAACAAGTTAAATGAAGATGGTGTTGTAGTTCGCAATAAGGCAAGATTAGTTTGCAAAGGTTATGCGCAAGAAGGAGAAGATTATGGAGAAAAGTTTGCACCATTAGCAAGACTAGAAGGAGTTAGAACATTACTTGCATTTGCAGCCCATAAGAAGTTCAAGGTATACCAGATGGATGTTAAGTCTACATTTTTTAATGGGATATTGGAAGAAGAGGTTTATATAGAGAAGATTGATGGTTATGCATTGACAGATAAGGAAGATATGGTACGCAGATTGCATAAAGCTATGTATGGATTAAAGGAGGCACTCAGATCATGGTATGAACGGCTCCATACACATCTGATGAAGATAGGCTTTGCAAGAACTAGTGATGATGGCAACATTTATCTCAAGTCTGAAGGAGATGAAATACTGGTCAGTGAAGTATTTGTTGATGATATTATATTTGGAGGTAATGATGTCATGAGCAACAGTTTTGCTGAATGAAATGAAGAATGAGTTTGAGATGTCATTAGTAGGGGAAATAAACAATTTAATAGGCTTGCAGATACAACAGATGAAGAATGGTATTTTCATTACTCAATCTAAATATGTGAAAGAAGTTTTGAAGACTTTAAGCATGAGTGACTGTAAACCAGTTGGAACTCCAATGATTACAAGTTGTAAATTGTCCAAGGAAGATGCATCTAAGTTTGTAGATGAAAAGGAATATAGGTCAATGATTGGCAAATTACACTGTTGTTCACAGTTGACCGGATATTGCCCATGCAGTTGGTATAGTTGCTAGATTTTAGAAAAATCCAAAGGAAGCACATCTGATATCAACCAAGAGAATTTTTAGATATCTAAAAGGTATAGTTGACTATGGATTATGGTATCCATATGGAAGAAACTTTGATTTGAAGGCATACACTGATGCTGATTGGGCAAGAAATTTTAATGACTGCAAGAGTACTACCAGTGGAGCATTCTTTCTAGGAGGAAGGCTAGTTTCATGGAGTAGTAAGAAGTAGAGTTGCACTTCACAATCTACTGTGGAAGCTAAGTAAGTAGCATCTTATATGAATTGCGCAGAAGCTATTTGGATGAGCACATTTTGAAAGGTTTTAAGATGAAGATCTCTGAACCTATAAAGATTTTGTGTGATAATACAAGTGCAATAAATATTTCTAAGAATCTTGTTTTGCAGGCAAGGACTAAGCACATTGAATTGAAGTATCATTTTTTGAGGGAAAAAGTTCAAAGTAAAGATGTTATCTTAGAGCATGTTTCTACCCAGGAGCAGCTTGCAAATATCTTTACCAAACCTCTGCCTAAGACCACTTTTGAGTATCTTAGAATTCAGTTGGGGGTTGTCCCTCTTCATGAAGTCAGTTGAGCATGATGCTAATTGCATCAGTCCCTAAATTACTTGCAAAATCTTACATCGATTGATTATTTTTGGAAGTGGATGTATTCCATAGGGGGGGCATCAAGTTGTAGTACGTTGATGCACAGTGAGAATTTTGAATTACATGTTTTACTTTCAATTTGGTATTGTTGTCAAAGGGAGGGAAGAATTATGTGATTGAGGAGAAGAATTATGTGTCTGAATAGGTGAACCAGCGACCGACTAAAGACAGACAGAGCATGGTGAACACTTGGTAATGTAAACCATGATTCCTATTCACTAATCTATAGCAGCAATTAGAGGCGTTGATATTTGTATTTCCATCAATGTGAAAGGGGGAGATTGTTGGCATTTTGTATATAGATTACATTAATGATATGTTGTTATTGATGTCAATTGAACCGGTGAATGGTATTCATGATATTACTGATGTTATTGTTGTTATTGCTATTGTCTTGTAACCGGTATGATAAACTTTGAGGAAGATGTTGTTGTAGCGTCGTAAATTGTATGCACTTGCTAGGGTGGTACAATTTCACACCTAGTTTAGCACCCGCCTTGGCGCATTTTGCATTTTGCATTACATTTCCCCTTTAGCACTTAATTAATTAAATTAATTAGGTCTAAGGTTCTATTTTATCATCTCCCATATCATAAAGTTGGGCCCTTTCATTAAAGTGTGCCCTTTTCATTTTATTCCTCCAATACATCATTTAATCTAAAACCCTAATTAGGTCCTATTTCAAACTTGGGGGCTTGATTTCGGGGGTCAAAACATCTCGAAATCACCTGTAACTTCGAGATTCTCTCTAAAATCATCATATCTGACGGCCCTGAAAATTTGGTGAAAAGTTGTCGGGACCATGGCGCCTGGAGAGGACCATGGCGCCCGGAGTGCACATGGTCCCGGACATTTTTCCTGAAATTTTAGGAGCACGATCCAATCATAAAATAAAGCTTAACCCCAATAAATTGGTGGGAGATTCAATCTCTAGATCGGCCAAAAGTCAAAATTATGACCTAGGGTTTCATATATAAGAGCTCTCTTTCTTCATTTGAAGGGATCCGATTTTGGCTTTCAAGGACCTTCTATGCAGCGAAAGAACAGATCTTTGAAGACTTCAACAACATTCAACATCCATCCATCAAACATTCATCAATTTCATTCATCCATTTAGAGCTTTGAAGACATTGAAGAGCAATAAGGGATCACCGACTGAAGATTGGCTTGTACCCCTCCCTTGGGGTTGGGTATGATTTCATGTTGTTTTCATGTCTTTGCATAAGCCTCATTATATCATTTGTATTCATGCTTTAGATCACTTTGCATCTTGATTTGGAGCATTTACATTATCATTTACAAGCAATTAGGGTTTACTTTCTAGGTTGCTCTAGTTTGCTTACTTGTATTTTAGGATCTTGCACACACACAAGGTCTGCACACACGTTACTTTTACAATACAACTTGGCTATTCGTGGAGGTGGAAATCACCGAAGCGGGGGTTTGACTAAGGCAAAACCCTATATAGCTTCCTACCATACCCTTTTCAGATATAAGTGCAGGTTTCGGGATTCGGATGACGCCGCAAGTTGCAGATCCGGGAAAAGTAGGCCGAGACAGCACTCCACACCAAGTTTCAGAGCAAAAGACCAGGACAGGGGCGTGGGGCGCCCTGGTCCTGCCAGAACAGGGGCGTTGGGCGCCCTGGTCCCTCTGTCAGACAGCAATTTCAGCATTTCAGACAACTTTTTAGGTTGCAAAACAGCAGTTTCTGGAGCAGTTTCAGGGGCAGAATCAGGACAGTGGCGCCCGCGCCCCCGTCCTAAACATTTTCACTCAGATTTTAACCCCAGGTACGCATTTGCATTCTTGTCTTGTCCTTGTGTTTACATTTTTCCATTGTTTAAGTTCAATTCTGCAATCTCATTATTAGTTCATACTTGCACTTTGGGGTTAGGGATTGAACTTGCATCATTTTATCTTTCAATTACAACAAAGGAATAGAAATCCTAATAGGTAGCCCGTGGCTCTCTCTTCCACAAAAAGAAGTAGCCAATTGTGTGATACCTCTAGGCTCTTTTGTATTCCACAAATGTGTGATTGAAAGTGAGATTAGGGCATGTTTGCTTAGTGTCACTTTTTCCCCCACACAGTTGTAAACCGGTATATGGTAGTTTGTAAGTTGAACCGGTGTAAAGGGTTAAACCTTTTTATGTTATGTAACTGGTAAACCCTACCAGTTGTTTTTTGTTAAACCCTAACCGATCAAGTTTGTTGGTTTAAGATCTAATGTTGAGCAGTAACAATGGAGACACGTGTGATCATTGTATGAGGATTAGTTCATATTGATTTGGTGTGTTTGTTATCTTGGAAAGGAGCAAAGTGGATTGCATCTAATGCATAGTGTGTGATGAGTTACAAAGTCTGATGAAGCAGTGATCATGGAGCGGTTGGAATTTTCTTGATTAATGTGAAGAGATTGTTATGAATTCTAATGGTCAAGATTGTATCGACTTGTTTGTAATCTCGATGATGAGAATTAGGTTTTTGTTGTGTTACCGACCTAGTTGATTTATATTTAAGGTCAATGATATTGTTTTGTTAAGTGTTGGTAAAGTTGACAAGATTGGCAAAAACCAATTGAGTGTGTGGTTGCCTAACCAATGGATGGATCTACAGTTTGAGTAAAGGCAGATTGAAGGTTAAGAAGGATATGATCAAGCAGATGTAGTGCTATTCAGACAGATCAAGAAAATTTGTTGTTTTCTAACAATTACAACAGAAATCGAAATCCCCTAACCGGGTAAGCTCTAACAAGCTTGGTTACTTTCTAAATCCTTTAACAAGGTGGTCCATTAGTTTGGATTCTCAAATCCTCCAGCGAGGTTACTCCTAACAAGGTATTGTGCTTTTCATCAAGGCATATTTGTAAATCCCTTAACCAGGTGATTCCTAACCGGAATTAGTTCTTAACAGGACTTATTGTAAAAGCTTTAACAGGCTTGGCTCCTAATAGGGTGAACTTCAGAAGAGTTCAGATAGCTATCCTTGTGAGTCTCATCTCACCCTGGTTTTTACCTATTTGGGTTTTTCACATATAAATATTTGTGTCAAGTGGTGAATACTTTTGTGGTTATGATCTTAATTGTTGATTTGATTGACTACTTAACTATTCTGATATGGCATGATAATTGGAAGAATTGAGAGATGAATATGTTGACATGTGATAAAACATTTTTTATGTTTACAAGATTGAAGTTGTTTACTGTTAAGTTGTCATAACAGTCAAACCAGTCGATGTTGGTTGATGTTGAGTATTGATCTTGATAAGTGAAAGTTTACTTTGTGAGTTTGAATTTGAGTCTGGGAATTTGTATCGGTTTTTCAGTATACTGATTCACCCCCCCCCCCCCCCCCCACCCTCTTAGTATTCTACCAGATACTTATTCTTTCATCATAACATCAAGGATACACAAGAATTGAAGATGCAAACATCTAAAACTGTATCATTTTTAAACATACTCAAGGACTTGATGATTCAAAGATTTAGAGTGCTCTTCAAAAGTTTGAAGAATTCTTGAAGAAAGAAGTATTATCCCAGATACTTAAATCATTTTGAGATTCTTAGATATGTACATTGTAGTTTTGTTTTTACATCTTACATGTAATTTAGGACTATGTAATTACATGTAATAAAAGTACAAGTCAAAGTCAAGTAGGATTGAACTTTTGAATAAGTCTTAGTCAATTCCTAGTTTTTCTCTTAGTGCCTCCTCTATAAATATGAGGGTGCTCATTGTAAATGACATCTTTAATTTTATGCAATGAAACTCTACCCAACTGAAGAGAAAAGTGAAACTTTAATTTTATATTATTTGCAAACTTGATCAAATAAGAGAACCTCTTTGGAATTCAAACTTTATGTTGAATTCATTGTGGTCAATAGTGAGAGTGTTCTTATGTCATTTTTATTGTAGAATCTTGTTTTGATTAAGAAAAAACATTATGAAGAAGTCTTTTTAAAGAGTAGAGTGAATTTTTTTGGGTAAAATTTGTGTTACATTTCAGCATTTGCAAAGTACAACTTGTATGTAGATAACAATTTAAAGGCTTTGAGCTTTACTTTATTGTCATAAGTGAAAGTTTGTGAATTTGTATGTGGATATCAATATAGAGACTTTGATATTTGTCCTGATATCTTGGATAAAGTTCATTTTGTACTACAGAAGTTATTGATTAAAGGTTGATAAGATTATAGTGTTTTTAAGACTTTAAGCTTCAGTGTTATTTTATCATCCCGAGGAAGCAATGAAAGACTTTGTGGTTTCATGGAAACTTTGCTTCTTGTTATTTGTATATTTTATTAATACTCTTTTAGGTTGTTAATAGTGCTCTCAATTGTAATAGCCCTTCTGAAAAGAAAAAAGTCCAATTTGAAGAAAGAGAATGAGATGAAGTAACACCCAAGCTTAAAATAGGATTAATAATTAAAATTTTGTTTTAATAAATTTAGAGTAATAAGAAAAGGGGGAGCCTTCCTTGATAATTAGGAGAGATTCAATCTCACGTGCTATGGCTAGAACCATCATTTTGTAAACCTCGTAAGTTTACAAAATTTTCAACCAATAGTTTTTGGCGACTCTATTGGGGAGAACACACAACCAAGTACCTCAAATTATTGGTTGTGGCACACTAGTGTTCTTATAATTGGTATTATACTTCAATTTATACTCTTATATTTGAATCTAAAGCTTCTAATCTGGACGGCCCAAGTTATACTCATAGTAGACAAAATCAAGACCTATCATTGATCCTATTTTTGAGTTGCTACAAAAGAATAATTTTGATTATTTTCCTTCTGAAACAGCATCTCCTTTACAATGTACAAGGAGTTTTCCTCCTACAAGTGAGAGATCTCCTTTTCCAAGTGAAGCTTCAAGTTCACCAAGACCTTTGGTGATTTCTCAAGTATAAAGGTTGGTAATTCCATCTTTCCATTAAGGTGCAATGGCTTCTCCTGTACCACCACCTCAAGGTCCATGGGGGCAAAATTTTGGCCCTCTTAATTTTCCTCTTCCACTCCATCCACTTCCAAAAGGTTCCAGGAAGAATATTCCTAAGTTATATGGAGATGGAAACCAATATCCATATGAGAATATCATTACATTTTACATTGCATTATGTTTTCTTAGAGTTGAACATGAAGATGTTTTAGTGAGGTTATTCATTTAGACACCACAAGGTGTTGTTGCAGATTGGTTCTATCACTTGGCACCTCAAACCATCACAAATTAGGACATGCTCAAAACTCAATTTGAGGCAAGGTTCAAGCCGATTGAAGATGTACATGCTCTCTTAGCTCAACTTATACGAATGAAGAAGGAACCTCATGAGCCTATGTGTGATTTCATCGCATAGTATAATAAGTTAAAGAATCACATTCCTACCATTGCTCAACCAATTGGTGAAAATGTTAACTATTTCTTTGTTAACTCTCAGCTACTAGAAGTGAGTTTCTTATTGAGAAGAGCACCTATAAGAGATTTGGAAAATGTGCAGACTCTATCAATTGAAGTTGAAGATGATCTTATTGTCGTTGGTAAGATCAGGAAAGACCTGAATAAGTCTAAGAATTATCCTTCTTGCCTGAGTCGGCTTCATCAGGCACTATTGATCCTATGGTGCAAAGGCTAGCAAATGAAATTATTTCTCTTAAGAAGAAAATTTCTCAAAATTCATTCTTCACTCCATATAAAGATATTCCAACGAGAATATATCCAAACAAAGCCAACAGCTATGTAGCCAAGAATTAGAATAAACTTCCACCTCCATGAGAGAGGCTTTCTCTTGAATCTCCTTCCACCAACATAGCAGTTGGGTACTTTGAGGTTGGTTAAGGAGATATTATTGCTTGAGAAGAAGATGTTGCAACTCTCTTTCAAGAGCAAGGAGATGATTCAACTAGCAACTCTACTATTGGGTACATGCATTATGAAGAATCTATAAGACATGAGCTAGAAGATAATGCTTATGCCTATGCAGTTATCAACCATTCACAAAATTATCCTAATCATCCTAAAGATGATGAAGAAAAGAAGGATGCGCGTCAATTACCAGTCGCTATTTCAAAAAGGGGACCTCCTCTTCCAGTTTACCTACGAATACAATAGGAGTTAATCAGGTATGTATATCTACTCAGCCTCCTATTTCTTCTAATGTAGAAAAAGCCAGTGCCCCAAATCCTATACCTTATGTTGAAAATTCATCATCTTATTTGAAAACTCATATCAATCTATTGACATAACTGACCATGCTAAGAAGACCAAAATACAGACATCTGAGGTAGAATACCTACAAGCCAAACCAGACTAATTTGATAGATTGGCTAGATTTGTTAAAGATAAGGATACTCATCCCATTGCTAATTCTTCCTAGAGTATATCTTCTTCTTCTTCTTCTGGTCCCAAGAATCTTCTAAATAACTTGGTTACTATTCCTTCATCCATCCCAAGAGAAGTAGAGCCTTTCTATATTTCCTTATTAATTAATGGTTTTAATCTGAGTAATTGTGTTATTGATTGTGGAGCATTAGATGATGTTATGCCAGCTAAGGTATCCAATGCCTTAGGATTAACTTTAACCAAAAATTTTGGTAATTGTTATTTTATGGAAAATAAACAAGTGCATCTTCTTGGGAAAATTAAAGCTGCATAGTTTGCATTTGCATCTTTTTCGGATAAAAGGATCAAGATGATAGTCTTGTTCATAGAGGATCTTGCCTCCTATGGGATATTATTAGGACACAATTTTTGCAAGGATGTAGGAGGTGAGATTAATATGGATATGTCTCAAAATAAGATTCTTGTTAAAGGGGTCATGCAAAAACCTCTTCCTAAAAAAGAGACAAAGTATACAGCGGTAAAGACTGAGCCATCCCCAAGCAAGAAAGGGATGAAGTAAAAATATGATAAGTCTTTGAAGGTGAATCCGGAAATCTTGATCACTTCAAATGTATCTAAAATTAAGGATACTGAAGTAGGTCATATCAATATAGTAGATTTTCTAGAAAGGATTGAAGTAGAATCTCCTACTCCTGAAATGAAGAGAATCATTAGAAGTAGTATTCTTAAAGTTGCAACATTTCTTGTATCTGCACAAAATCCTAAGTTCATAATTGTTGAAGCAACTCATTTTGATGCCACAAACAAATGTGTTAAGAGATTTAGATGGAAATGTGGCCATTCAGCTCACAGAGGAGTTCTTTGACAATGTATTTATGTGTCCAAATATTGAATCCTATGAAGACTTAAAGATGGACAAATCAATTGAATATTATGAAAAGAACATAGAAGAAAGTAAGATAGTACTTAATACATAATGGTTGAAAGGACCCAGAGGAACTTACTCCAGGTGGCCTAAATCATTGCATAGGAGTGAATTTAAGAAAGAAATCAATGATCTTATCACACGTATTAGTAGAGTTAAGGGTTTACCAAATTCTAGCATGTTTCAAGATTGGATGTTTAAATATATCCAAACCATATTGAAAAGTAAACCTAAGATCTACTGGGGAAAGGAGATCAATGACGCCATATGGGATCAACTTTCCAAGGTTAAGACAACCTTGAAGTTCTACATGAAATCTTATCTAGTCTATGCAACGACTTCAATGAGACATTTTTCGAGCTTGACTACGGATGGTGATCACAGACAAGTACCTATGTATAGACACTCTTCTCAACTCACATTGAATGAAAGTAAGCAGCAATTTCGGAGGCTAAATTGTTGGCAAGAGACACTATAAAGACCATCTGATGTTGTCATTGTTGGCAACCTAAGTCAGATATTCCATCTGCATTGTGTTTTGATCCTATCGGAAGTCAGAATGAAGATTTGGTTAATTCTGGTGAGACAGAATAGAGTATCCAGCAGAATGTAGTATCTTGGATTGAAATTTCATCTATGTTGAATATTTAGTGTTGCAGAGCTAGAGGAAGTTAGTTAGATGGTTGGAGTACCTTAATCTAGAATCTTAGCTTTTAGTGATGATCGTCCTGTGAGTTAGAAGATCTGGTATATAGGTTTTTTAGTTGAACCGTGTGGTATGGCGGTTTTGGATAGTTGATTGTTGTACGGAGTTGATGGAGTAATTTTGGTGATTGTTTTTCTAATCGAGGATGTTTAGCTGAAATTTGGGTAGCGTATGGACAATTCTTTTTGGTCTACATATGCATTGGAGTTTGGATTAAGATGACTATGTATACATGTTTCATCATTTATAGAGTGTTCTTGAAGCCAACATGTAGAAGACCTAATTTCATGTTGTGGATATATAAGACCAATGGATATGATCATTTTGGATATCAGTGGTTGTGTGAAAAGTGTTTGTGATCGATTGTGCATGAGTAAAGGATTTTCTCTTTGGAATATTCCAAAACAATAGAACATAGTAGTGTTACAGAGCAAGTATTTTGTGCTTAACTGGAACTATACTTTGGCATTTGTAGATGTTGTTTTTCAGTTCAGACATTCCAATTATCTTTTGTAAAAGATTTTCTAAGGTAGTGAGCCTTCTTGGGGTTGTATCCCATATCATTTTGAGTTGTAAGCTCTAGGTAGTGTTCCTGAATGCATATGCATTCCCTTGTAATCTTTATATTTGAGTGCACTCATTTCATCCCTATTGTGATTTTTCCCTTGACCAGTTTTTCCACTTATAAAATCTTGGTGTTATGGTGTTGTTGTTGATTACTTTGTGTTTCTGCATCTTTCTTTTGTTCATTTTCATTAAGTGGTTGAAAGAACAAGTTAATAAAGTTGAAAATTGCAGAACACTGATTCACCCCCCCTTCTTAGTTTTCCCTGACTCCAACCATTGGTATCAGACCCTAGTTCCTCAGAAGAAGCCTAACAGCTTGAGGAGGATTTGGGAAGGAGAGTCAATGGATTTTGGTATTCTTCAACATCATCTTATTGTGGCACTTGAGGATCTTGATCAAGCCCAAGCTGAGGTCCAACAAATGAAAGTGAATCTTAACAATGTTGAGAATTTCATTCAGTCACTAAAAGCTAAGCTAAACACGTCTAGGAAAAAGAGAAAGGAACTTATTGATAAGCTAAAGGAGAAAGAAAGCCAAAGCATACATGACCAAGACTTGAAAGAGAAGACAGAAGAATGTGAGAAACTTGTTAAGGATAATGCAGTCCAGAAGAATGACATGGAATTTATAGTAATGAGGTTGACAAAGGAGATTGAAGGAAGAAAGAAGAATGAAGAGAGTCTTAATCAAACCCTGAAAGATAGATCCGATCAATGTTGCAGACTTAACTGTGAGAATGATCAGTTGAAGCTTGAATTGCTACAATCTAAGAATAATGAGCAAGAGCTTGAAAGGAAGATTATCACTCCTAGGGATGAACTGCTACTACAAATGAGTACAAAGAGAAATTCAAGATTAGCTTAGCTAAGATTGATGAGCTGTTGTAAAGTCAGAAGAGTGAAGATGAAAAGTGAGGGCTTGGATTTGAGAAAGGTGAAAGCTCTGGATCTGGTCAAGAAAATCCTAAGTCTCAACACCAGAAGAACAAAGCTAAAAGGCCTTTAGTAAGGCAACCTAATGCTCATAAGTTTAATGGTAACTATTTTGTTTGCAATAAATTTGGTCATATGGCTAGTCAATGCAAAAATTGAATGAATCAAAATGTTCCATCTTTCTTCAGTTAGTGTTTCTTGAATGTAGAAGTATGACAAATAACTCTTTCAATAGAAGGAATGTTAGATGCTATGCATGTGGTATATTTGGCCATATTGCTAACTAGTGCAGATCAAGAAGAGATCAAGGGAATAACATGCCTAATGAGAGAAATGTTGTGTGCTACAACTACAACAAATCTGATCACATTGCAAGATTATGCAGAAGCAAGAATGTGAATAGGAAGGTCTAACAGACAAGAGAAATAATGTGCAAAGAAGATAAAGGAAAAGGAAAAATGATTGTGGAAGAAATTAGAGATCAAATGAAGAAGACATGGGTGAAGAAGAGTGACTCAGATGGTGGAAATGGGTCCGCACCTAATTCTAGTGCTGCAAATTCCTTCAAGAATTAGATTGAGGACTCTGGCTTAAGGGGAGTTTTCATGCAAATCCTTTTCTCCCCTGCCACCAGTGATGCTGAAAGATTGACAGATTATCAGTTATTTTATTTTGATAGTGGAGATCTTTTAGAAGGAGTTTCAGAAGAGTATGAGCGGATTTGAAGATCCACAAAAGAATTATTGAGACTGTCTATGTATGCAGGATATCTGGATGAATTAGGGAAAATTGCACTTATTATGCTAAAAAGTTAGGTAAGTGAATGATAAATTTCCATTTTTTCATTCATTTTTCACTTTGTATTTGAGAGAAGAAGTCTGAAGCACTCTGGAAGACTTTTGTCAAGCAAGATCAAGTGTGAAAGCAATTTCCCAAGTGAAAACCTAATCTGGCAGTTGAGGTATTTATCAGTGAACTTTTCAAAGTTTGAAATTTTTTAAATGGAAACTTCTATTATGGAAACACCTCCTATGTAGACATTACTGAGAGAAATCAAACAACTTTCAAGAAACGCCCATTTATTTCCATGGAAGATGATCTAAAGAGTGCATTTTCATCGATTCTGCATGAGGTTTTGCATATCAAGGATATTAGGGTTTACACTCGCTACAACCTCAAGGAGTTGGGAAGCTCTCATCTATTGAATCTTAATAATAAGAATTTGATTGATGGGAATTTTAGGCTAAAACCTATATTCAAGGTTTTAGAGGATAAGAGTTTTGTGCAGTTCATCAAATTTTTTATGTTCGATGAACAAGAATGCATATGATATGTTCTTAGAAGAATGCAAGATGATTTCATGTGGTTTAAAAAGACCTTCAAGATCACCAAGAATTTCATTAGGGCCTAACAGAGTTATGTTCATCCATTGAACTACCCTCATTGAAGTCGGTGAAGAACCAAATTGTTACAAACACAACTGGTTCAAAGTTAAACAAAAGAGCCATGATAATCAATGATGTTTTGGAATATGATGTCATATTTTCTTCAATGGTGATTGGGTATAAGATATATTCCTCTAGCAGAGAGAATTTTGTATTCGAAACAACAATTTATACAGCTTATGAGATGGTTTAGGAGAACAAAAATTATGACCTATGTCATTTACTCCGGAGTGAGCTAATGAAGAACTTGGCCAAAATCAAGAAAGACAAGAAACATCCATTCAAATACAAAACTTTGGTCCTATTCTTGTTTTTCTACTTCATGAATGAACTTCTGGGAGTTGGTCAAGTCTAATGGGCATATGATAGACCTATGGGAGTGCAAATTAGAGAACTATTATACAATGTTCATGATACTAAGGCCCAAAAAGTTGTTTTATGGGGTTATTTCAATAATTTTCAGAGTCAAATGCATGAACGGGAGAGAATCCCTAAGTCTATAGTTGAGAAGTATCAAGACACCATTTTCTTTATGGTGAATACAGACCAATATTTGATAGAGGTTATAGAACCTAGAACATCATGGATCATGCCCATGGGGTATGAGGTAGATGAGAAAATATTGGAGCTATATGCTCAACACTTATTAAAGAAACCATTTTATCCCTCTAAGGAGATATTTGGAACTTATGTGTGTTAGCAACAACAAGTAAGGACAACTGAGAGGGGGAGATGAATCATTTTTCACCGGATCTACAAACTTCACAAATATAGATTTGATAAATTGCAGTAATAACACAGATAAGAAAATTGAAAGCACAACACCAAGATTTTTGATGTGGAAAACCTAGTTAACGTAAAAACCATGTTGGGAACCTAGCCATAGTAAGATGATACTCTGAAGTAGTATGTGAAAATATTATAATGGGGAATGTACATGCATTCAAGCATGCTGCCTAGAGCTCACTGCTCAAAAGATAATTTTCTAGAGGGCTACAACCCTTAGGGAAGTCTCACTAACTTACAACAATATTCGGACTACAATCTGGAAGAAATGAACTGAAAGAATAGCATCTCCAAATGCTTTATTATAGTTCTAGTTAAGCACAGATGTCTGCCCTGCAACACCAACCTCTCCTCAATCACAACACTAAAAGATAAATCTCTTGTTCACACATAAACCTCTCTTTGATAATGTAAAAATAACCTTGACACCTAAATTACATGACAATATCACCTATATATACAAATCATCAACCTTGACAACAAGGTCGGCTAAACCCTCAACCCATAATTACAAAATTACATCACACGATATAAAGATCGACCACCAAACTAATACAAGGATTTACATGGCTTAACATGGACCTAATTAAAATTCCCAAATTCTCAACTCCATCGAAAATCATGCCAAGATCAACCGCAACATGCAATACCACCAGAAATACTGCATAACACAAAAGTCATCACTGATTCATCAAAATCACCAAAAACTCACACAATGATCATTGCAGGTCACCAAAAAAATAGGACATGATTAATAAACATCGGCAAGAATGTTAGAATCATCAAAAATAGCTTCACCAACACCACTTATCAAATCTCCATTGATCAACATCTGAAAGCTCAAGAATACGCAAACAACAACAACTGTCACAAAGAAAGATAACTGGTGGAGCACCAAATCATGAACCATCTGAAATTAAGATACACAAGACCATCCTAGATAATATCCCAAAATCTCAGCACAAGATCTAATCACACCAGAATATACTGGAGGAAATACCAAACTCCAAAGAACCACAATAAGACTGCAAAACCAAATCATAAGATCTTCCCAATTTGCAATCACCAAAGAAATTCATAGGAATATGTTGATATGAATGACAACAACATATCCTAGCAGCAGCAATATTCAACAATATGGAGAAGAGCTTAAAATTGCACAAGTAGTTTAAGAAATCAAAAATCTAGATGAAAGTAAGAAAGCAAGTGGAAGCATATGCAGAGAGCACTGGAATCTTTAAAGAGGCTATCTAAGAAGCAAGAAAGATAAATAGCCTACCTCTTGAGGAGCCTATTAAGGTGAAGAAGGCTAAACCAGAAGCCTCTACTCCCAAGCCAAAGAAAAAAAGGAGCTTTGCACCTTCCTCTGATTCTCAAAAGGCATCTAGCAAAGAAAAATCTCCAGCCAAGCCATCCGGCAAGGGTGAGAAGAGGAAGAAGGGAATTGTCACAAGAGTATATGTCTCAATAAAGGATGATGAGGAGACAGAATCAGATGAATTTGTTAAGGAAATAAAGCAAAAGGTCACTAAAGCTTCAAAGGTAACTAGAGACAAGCCCTCCAGTCAAGGCAAAGCCAAGAAGAAGGTGATGACAGATTCTGACAAGCCTGGCATGTCATTCCATGAGGTGGAAGAAGCATTAACACTACAAGGTAATTTGAAGCCTCTTTCTGATTTTTATGACAAGTTTGATGATGATGGAAAAATAACTCTAGAGGAAGCTATAGTTAAATATTTGAACATCTACAATAGGGCTCTTATTGAAATAATGTCAGAAATTCCAAAAGGTTTATATGATATTTTGGAAATGGTGAGACAAAGTGCTAAGGCTAAAGATGATAGGCTGAAAAAATATGTAATAGTCAACAAATGTCTGTTAATAGAAGTAGAAGAAATAAAAATAATACTCAAAGAAGCCCATCCACATTTTAAAAATAAACTAGGATAAATAAGATTGTGATTGGGAAAGTAGATGAAGTGATAAAGGATACTAATGCAATTATGAAGCCAATTTTGGAAAGGAATCAGTATGATGTTGTCTCATATACTCCCACATCATAAAAAGAGCAGCCCAAAGACAATCAAGCTGATGTAAGTGTTCCCTCTGCTCTAGGTAAGGGAGGATGTAGTCAAAGATAAGCAAGGAGATGAGTTGGACAAAGGTGAAAAGGAGACAGGCAATGATCATAAGGATGAGGATACATAGAATCCTTTGGATCAGCCCATGGATATAACACCCTCTATTGAGACTCAAGCTCTAGTTGTTGATGATGTAGGTCTTAAATAAGTCAAGACAGAAATAGATGTAGAAGATAAAAGGGTTGAAGCAAGAGACACTACAGATGATGTGAAAGATTTTAATGAAAAGGAAAAGCAATTTTTTGATGATCTAGCACTGTCCCAAGAGCCAACTAACTTGGATTCTCTCTTTCCCATCCAGAAGCTAAAGATAGCACCACTTGCACAGGCTAAGGCAAGAGAGGAGATCTTAAAATCTCACATAGAGGATGGTGAGCTTGTTAGTCTTTCATATGGTATCCTGGAGAAAATAATACCTACATTTCATAAGGATACATCTGATTCCCCTTACGTCCGGCTGAAAAGTCTAATCAATTATGTCAAGTTGAGGTCTGAAATGAATTCAATGCCAAGAGGCTCAGGTATTTAAAGAGAATGATTGCAGATGATAGAATTGTGTTGGATTCCTGTGTCAAGAGAATTCAAGATGCATTATCCGAAGGTGGCAATATTTACAAGTCTTTTCTATCATTGTAAAATTTCACTAAGGATATTGAGAAGTAGTCCAAGGAGCATGAAAAATGATTAGCTGGAATATCACAGTCTCTTGATCCTTTATCATTTTGTCAATAGTCAAGAAGATCAAGTAATATCCTCACTTGACAAAATCAAGATCTTGAGCCATGAAAAGGAGAGGATTATTAACAAGGTTGGTGAACTTCAGGGTCATATCACTCCCAAGTTGGACACAATGCTCAATGCCTTGAAGGATGCTCAGGATGCTAGTGAACCCTCAGATCTCAAACTAGTAGAGATGCAATCTTACCTCTTCACTAGCCTCATATCTATTCTTGAGTGTCTCAAGAAGGGCTGGGATAACCATTTGAGTTCTTTAAAAAATATTTTTGTAGATATTTTTCAAGCTTATGTAAGGTAGTCCGATTTGTGTGTACATATGACACTGTATATAGAATTGTGTAGAGTTTTGGCATGCAGATCCCCACTTTTGCCATTGATGTCAAAAGGGGAGTGAAGGGTAGTGAAAAATGTTGTATTCATCTTAGGGGGAGTTTTGAAATTTTGGAATTTTGAGATTTTGAGTTTTGCAGTGTATATATGTCGATACTGATTCCAACAGACATTTTTCACTAAGTGTTTCCATCAATTTGCCAAAGGGGGAGATTGTTAGAAAGACACACTAAACAGGCCAATCAGTGTTGTTATTGATGGCAACCTAAGTTAGATATTCCATCTGCATTGTGTGATCTGATCCTATCGGAAGTTTGAATGAAGATTTGGTTAAGTCCGACGAGATAGAAAAGAGTATCCAACAAAATGCAGTATCTTGGATTGGCATTTCATCTTTGTTGAATATTTAGTATTGCATAGCTAGAGGAAGTTAATTAGATGTCTGGAGTACCTTACTCTATAATCTTAGCCTTCAGTGATGATCATTGTGTGAGTTAGAAGATCCAATGTATAGGTTTTTGAGTTGAACAATGTGGTATGGCGGTTTTGGATAATTGATCATTGTGCGGAATTGATAGAGAAATTTTGGTGATTGTTTTTGTGATTGAGGATGTTTAGTCAACATTTGGGTAGCATATGGACAATTATTTTTGGTTTGCAGATGCATTGGAGTTTGGATTGAGCCGACTATGTATACATGTTTCATCATTTGTAGAGTGTTCTTGAAGCCAACATGTAGAAGACCTAATTTCATGTTGTGAATATGTAAGACCGATGAATATGATCATTTTGGATATCGATGGTTGTGTGGAAAGTGTTTGTGATCGATTGTGTGTGGTTTCATGTGAGCTAGTGAAGGATTTGTGCTTTAGAATATTGCAGAACAGTAGAACATGGCAGTGTTACAAAGTAAGTGTTTTGTGCTTGACTGGAGTTGTACTTAGGCATTTGTAGATGTTGTTTTTCAATTCAAATATTCGAATTATCTTTTGTAAAAGATTTTGTAAGGCAGTGAACCTTCATGGGGTTGTAGCCCTTATCATTTTAAGATGTAAGCTTTAGGCAGTGTGCTTGAATGCATGTGCATTCCCTTGTAATCTTTATATTTGAGTCCACTCATTTTGTGGGTCTCATCCCCGCTGTGGTTTTTCCCCTTGATTGGGTTTCCACATGTAAAATCTTGGTGTTATAGTGTGGTTGATTTATTTGTTTTTTTGCATCTTTCTTTTGTTCATTTGCATTAAGTGGTTGAAAGAACAAGTTAATAAAGTTAAAAATTACAAAACACTGATTCACCCCCCCTCTCAATGTTCCTTTATTCTAACATAAATGACACCTTTACAGTTTACATGTGCTTTCTCAATGAAAATTTAGTGAAGAGAATATTATCAAATGAGGCCTATCAAATGGTCAAAAAGTATGCTTATATGTTCATACAGTTTCCCACTTTCACATACATCTAATTTGGGTGTTGTGATAATGAATCATGCATGCTCCTTCAAGACCCTAGTGACAATATTGTTCTCATGGGACTATGCAAGAAAATCATATCCGTCTATGCATGATAGTCAAATTCCCATCAGGAAAGTTTCAAGTTTCCACTCTCTATTGGTAGGTATACCATAAATAATTCCTTCAAGGCCAAGAATATGGAGACTGAAATGTAATGGGTTACAATGAAGAAATTTAAACATAGGGAGGATTTTGACTACAAAGGAATGTAAGATAGGTTGAAAAGAGCCTATTGTCATGTTCACAAGGTAGAAGATATCTAGGTCGGATGCAAAATAGAAGAATATGTTAGGAGTCACGGCTATAGTTGCTTTACCCATGATCAGTTAAGAGTTATCAATCTAGTTGACATTCTTGATGACATGCAAGAATAAGGTGATGTTCTTGATCCTGTTTATGGTAAAAATGGAAACAACAATATTGAAAGACTAAATGAATTCAACCACAAAACCCTAGCCTAACAACAAAAAAGATCCACCATAACATATGAAGATTACATAAGGCAATGCAAATAAATGAAATCACAAAGATTATACCATCACATGTCCAGTAGGGTTTGAATCTCCATTCTTCCTATCCCCATTGATCTTGCTTGATATATTTTCTCTCGGATTTTATGTCTACATAAGAGATCAACAAAGAACGGAAATGTGGTTGCAAGTAGGCTTGATTGCATATGAAAGTTAGAATGCTAGTCCAGGAGTGCCAAGAGGATTGATAATGAGAGAAGCATCTTCTTATATAGAAGAATGTAAGAAATGAAGGGATAAGATTAAGAGGTGTAAAAGATAGATGGTCGGCTAAGATTAGAGGGTAGGTAGAGAAAATAAGAAAATAATGAGAGGGTAGGTAGTGTAGGAATTAAGAGATGAATGACATGTGTCATGGGTAGAAAAGGCTAATGAATTAATTAAATAAATAAAGATTTATTTAATTAATAGAAGAAGTGGGATCAATTAAATAAATAAAATATTTATTTAATTTAGGAAAGGACAATTTAAATAAATAAAAGTATTTATTTAAATGAGAAATAAGGCTAGAAGAGGATAAATGAATAAATTAAATAAATAAAGATTTATTCAATTAATAGAAGAATTTAGGCTAAAATAATTAAATAAATAAAATATTTATTTAATTAGATAGGACAATTTTAGGTGTCTACAGATCCTTCTTATGTAATTAATCATGTTGTTGATTCACCACCCTCACTAATTCAATGGTCCAAAAAAGAGTCAGAGTCAATTAGAGAAATATTTTAGCCCATTCTTGTAAACACAAACATTGGTTGCAAAAGAAAGGAATGAAATTGAAACCTTTCGAGAGTGGTTCTGAAAAGGAAGATCCTCAAGGTTTTATAGGGAGGACTTCTAAGCTAAGAACCAAAAACAAAGAAGATCCTAAGGATACCAAGAAGACTCCCACAATAAATTTCACTATTAGGAAAGATAAGGGCAAAGGCATAGGTGAATCCTCCTCACCTAAGGTTTAAGATTAATTTCTGGAAAAAGGAAATGAGAAGGACATGGAGTCTAAGGAGCCTATTAATGTGGATGAACTAGACATTGAACTTGAATATGAAGTAGAACAAGAACCAACTCAACAAGCAAAAGAGAACCTCACTACAAGAGAGGACATTACACCAGAATATCTTCCCATGATGTCAACTCCTATGGCTAATACTATCACACCTTCCTTGATCACAATTACGAGTTATCTCTCAACTCCTATGGCTTTGGTTCCTCCTAGTTTGTCTAATGTGTCTATACAAACAATTCTTTTTTCTACTCCTAGTGAGTCTATGCTACAAACCCCTCATGATAGTATTGATAATGTTTTGATACTTTGTTATCATTCCCAAGTCTATCTAATTTTTAAACTTCCATGCAAGAAGATTTATTTGACTTGGATAAAATTATCAATGATTCTACATAGAAGAGTACCACTCCTCCTGCATTACAAGTTATTGTCTTGGCTATTGTCACCACTATTGTCCATCACATCAAGACACATCTCACCAGATGGTTTCCTTAGTTCTACCTCCATGGATGGATTCTAATACAACAAAGAGGAATAAACAAGTTGTTTCTTTGAGTGATTTTGATTTATGTCAATTACTAGCCACCAAACCTAAAAGGCCGAAGAAATCCAAAACTTCCTCTTGAATTAGAGTTGATCAGAATAAGATGAAATATATCGAAGTAGCAGAGCCTCTTCTTCATAAAACCTAAGATGAATTTCAACTAGAAGATTATATATTGAAGAGGATTGATCTTTGTAGGCAAATTCATGATGGTGTAAAAGGTCATGTGCAGTCTTCTTTGAACATTTTGGTGCAAAGGTATGACCAGCTCAAAGAAACCAAAGATCACTAGAATTATCATGAAAAGAAGTTGACTGGAGTATTGATCAAGATCACTAAATAATTTGAGGTTGTGACACCTATTGAGGAAGTAGTTTATGATGAATCAATGAAGAAGGTGGTGCATATAGGCACGCAAGGAAGAGTTTTTTGTGAATGGATTGACATGATGCTTTCTCAAGGAACTCATCTTTTGTGTTCTTCCACCAAGTTGATTAGTAGTCTGAACAACAATTGGACCAAACATTGGACACATTTTAATAAGAGCTTCAAGTTTTGTATAAATATTATGGTGAATTGTTAAAGTTTGGAGACTTCGAATCAGAAATCTTAGTAGAATATGATGACATTCCTACAAGGGAAATGTACATTGAATAGTGTAGGACCTTGGAATATAAAATGGACACCCTAGAAAATATAATCAAAGATTTGTAAAAGGCACAAAAAGAGTTTATAAAAAGGCCTTGAGATCTCAAACAAGATCTCATAGTTCCATGTAAGATGTTCGATGGGGATAATAAGATGCTTCCAATTGATAACATTATTCAAGAATTCAGCCTACTTTTTGATACAAAAAGTGAGGAAAAGGAGTTCAATTTGGATTCCATTGACAAGCTCGTATACTTTCAATCTATTCTAGATGATCTGAGAACAATTATAAACAAACATAAGAAAGGATACACAATCATTGAAGATGTAATCATTTGAATCCATACCATTTCTAAACATACTCAAGGACTTGATGACTCAAATATCTAGAGTTCTCATCAAAAGTTTGAATAACTCTTGAAGATAGAGTAAAATGTGTTCCCAAATATGTAAATAATTTTGAAATTTTTAGATATATACATTGTAGTTTTTCTTTTGACATCTTACATGTAATTTAGGAATATGTAATTATGTGAAACAAAAGTACAAGTCAAAGTCAAGTAGGACTATACTTTTGAATAACTCTTAGTCAGTTCCTAGTTTTGCTCTTAGCTCCTCCTCTATAAATATGAGGGTGCTCATTGTAAATGACATCTTTGATTTTATGCAATGAAACTCTGTCAAAGTGAAGAGAAAAGTGAAACTTTGAGTTCATATTGTTATTTTTCAAACTTGATCAAATAAGAGAACATCTTTGGCACTTAGACTTTGTGTTGAATTCATTGTAGTCTATAGTGAGAGTGTTCTTACATCATTCTTATTGTATAATATTATTTTGATTATGGAAAAGCATTGTGAAGAAGTTTTGTTAAAGTGTAGAGTGAATTTTGTTTTGTAAAATTTGTGTATGTATATAACCATATAAGACTTTGAGCTTTACTTTATTGTCATAAGTGAAAGTTTATGAATTTGCATGTGGATATCAATACAAAGACTTTGAGCTTTGTCTTGTTATCTTGGAGAAAGTTCATTTTGGAGTATAAAATTTATTGATTAAATGTTGATAAGATTATATTGTTTTGAAGACATTGAGCTTTAGTGCTATTTTCTCTTCCCAAGGAAGCAATGAAAGACTTTGTGCTTTCAAGGAAACTTTGCTTCTTGTTATTTGTATAATTCATTATACTATTTTAGTTTGTTAATGTTTCTCTCAATTTTAATATCATTTTTGAAAAGAGAAAAGAATAAACATCCATTCTGAAGAAAGAGAACGAGATGAAGTAAAACCCAAGATTACAATAGGGTTAATAATTAGATTTTTTTTTAAGAAAGTTAGATTAATAAGCAAAGTGGGAGCCTTCCCTTATAATTAGGAGAGATTCAATCTCACATGCTATGGCTAAAAACCATCATTTTGAAAATCTCTTTACTAAAATTTTATCCAACACCCCTCTATCTCTCTACCCAGGCCTCACACCCCTCTCTCCCTAGGCTCTAAGTTTGTCACCTCTACACAAAGAGAGCCTGAGTGAGAGAGAGAGGGAGTTAAAGAGAAGGAGAGACCCGACAAAGAGAGGGGGAGGGAGGGCTTGATGGGGGAAGGGAGAGGTTGAGGGAAAGAGAGGGGGAGACCTAAGAGAGAGAGATACGGGGGGTCAATGGAAAGAGTGGGTTATACCAGATATAGCAAGTGGTAGAGATAGAGGGAGTAGGGGAGGAGTTGATGGAAATAAAGGGAGATATGAGGGAGGGAGAGAGAGGGGGGGTTGATGGAAAAAGAGTGATATACCAGGGAGAGAGCATAGAGAGAGACTAAGAAAGTGTGTGTGTGTGTGTGTGAGGGATGGAAAGAGAGGGAGAGGGAGGGAGGGGTTGAGGCAAAGAGAGGTCCCAAGTGAGAGAGATAAAGAGTGGAAGGTAGGGTTTGAGGAAAAGAGAGGGAAAGACCTAAGAGAGAGTAAATTGGGTTGATGAAAAGAGAGGGAGACACCAAAGAGAGAGATTGAGTGTAAGAGAGAGGGAGAAAGGTAAGGTTTTAGGGAGAAAGAGAGAAGGGGGCTTAAGTGAGAGAGAGAGAGAGAGAGAGAGAGAGAGGTTGATGTAAAGATAGGACAATTATAGGAATAGAGAGATTGGGAGGGAGAGAGATAGAGAGAGCCAAAGTGGAAGAGAGAGGGAAGGAGGAAGCAATGGGTTGAGGGAGATGTGTGTGTGTGTGTGTGTGTGTGTGTGTGAGTGAGAGAGAGAGAGAGAAGGAGGAGTTGATGGAAAGAGATGGATATACTAGGGGAGAGAGCCTAGAAAGAGAGGGAGGGAGGGATGGAAGGAGAGGGAGAGACTAGAGGGGGAGAGAGAGAGAGAGAGAGAGATCCCAGGTGAGAGAGATAGAGGGAGGAAGGCAGTGGTTGAGGAAAACAAAGAGAGATCTAAGAGAGAGAGAGAGAGAGGAAGGGGGGTTGATGAAAAGAGAGGGAGAGACTAAAGAGAGAGCCCAGTGAGAGATAGGGATGAAGGTAGGGGTTGAGTGTGGGAGGGAGAGAGAGATGGAGGGTCTGAAGTTAGAGAGAGGGAGGGAGGAATTAGTAGGTGGAGGGGGAGAGAGAGAGAGAGAGAGAGAGAGAGAGAGAGAGAGAGAGAGAGATCAAGTGAGAAAGATGGAGGGAGAAATGGAGGGGTTGATGGAAAGAGAGGGATATACCAAGGAGAGAGCCTAATTGAGAGAGAGGGGGGGGAATATATGGGTTGAGGAAAAGAGAGGGAGAGACTTGAGAGAGAGAGACCCCTACCTTCCTCCCTCCCTCTCTCTCACTTGGTGTGTGTATATATATATATATAAGAGAGAGAGAGAGAGATCAAGTGAGAAAGATGGAGGGAGAAATGGAGGGGTTGATGGAAAGAGAGGGATATACCAAGGAGAGAGCCTAATTGAGAGAGAGAGGGGGGAATAAATGGGTTGAGGAAAAGAGAGGGAGAGACTTGAGAGAGAGAGACCCCTACCTTCCTCCCTCCCTCTCTCTCACTTGGTGTATATATATATATATATATATATATATATATATCTTCCTCAACCCCTCCCTTCCTCCCTCTCTCTCTATCTTGGACATTCTCTTTCTCTCAAGTCTCTCCCTCTCTTTATGAAGGGGTTGAGAGAGAGGGGGGAGGGAAAGAGATAAATACCTAAGAGAGAGAGAGAGAGAGAGAGATCCTAAGTGAGAGGAAGGAAAGGACGGAAGGTGACAGAGAGACTAGAGAGAGAAGAGATTGAGAGAGAGGGAGGAAAGGATGGAAAGAGAAGGAGAGACTATGAGGGAGGTAGGGAGGGGTTGAGGCAGAGAGAGAGAGAGAGAGAGAGAGAGAGAGAGAGGAGGAGAGGGAAAGAGATAATGAGAGACATAGAGAGACCGAGTGAGAGGGAGGAAGGGATGGAAAGAGATTAAGAGGCCAAGTTAGAGAGAGGGATGGATGAAGGGAGGGGTTTTATGTTTGTGTGTGTGTGTGTGTGTGTGTGTGTGTGTGTGTGTGTGTGTGTGTGTGTGTGTGTGTGTGTGTGTGTGTGTGTGTGTGTGTGTGTGTGTGAGAGAGAGAGAGAGAGAAGGGTTTAGGGAGAGACTAGATAGAGAGAAAGCCCAAGTGCAAGAGAGGGAAGGGAAAAAAAAAAGGAGAGACCTAAGAGAGAGAGAGAGAGGGGGGGGGGGAATGCAGGGAAAGAGAGGGAGAGACCAAAGAGAGAATGTTGATACAAGCATGTTGATTACTAAAATTTGACTGTCTAAAAATTATATGAATACTCTAAAAGCTAGAATCTGCATTATAACTCCTAGAGATTTAAAACCACTCTCAAACATCTTGCCAATATATACATAAAATCTAACTTAAAGTATAAGAAACTTAAATATTATATTTTATGTATATATTGCACTAATGAATAGAGAGAGAGGGATTGAAAAATTGTTAATGCAATGCATTTTGCGTGCGTCATAGTTGGCTCATGCCAAATAGGGCAAAAATTTGCATTTTTTAAATTTGACGTATGCTAAAGTAACTACCTTGGGAGAAACTAAGCCTTAGGCTTGGACGTCCTTCTCAGGCTAGAGACGTGTTTTTCAACAAACATACAAAAGTTTCTCACATTTTTGTTCATTCTCTCTGTCAAGTTTGCACATTTTTTAATGCAAACAAAAATAAACACCATGACAGTGTAAATCTCTCTCTTCGCTATCCAACCATATAATTATTTTCTCATTTTGATTATGCTAAGATCTTCATCTCTAATTTATTTTCTCGGTGTGTCTATTTTTTGTCAAAAACCAACATGTCGTATTTTGGGCTTAGATTTTTACTCATTTGTCAAATTTTGAAACAAATTACATTTTTAGAAACTAAACTCCATTATACACAATTTTTTTTTTTTTTTTAAATATTTTTTGATTATTTTTCACAAATTTTAGAGGGAGCATGCTCAATTATGTTTTTTAGGATGTGTCCACTTTGAAAATTAATAAAAAAATTAAAAATATTGATTAAAAAATTAGTCAAAAAATCTAGCTTAAACTACTTGGTGTTAGCTAATTTCTCACTAGAGTGATTTTAAAAATTCCAAAGAAAAGTTGACATTTTAGGGGGAGCACACCAAGTGCTATGTTATGTTTTTCTAAAAGAAAACAAGACCACTTTGTGTGCTCCCCATTTTTGAAACCCTTAATTCCCACCATTTTCAAAAACAAATAGTAGTTTAGAAAGTAGACTTAGAGAACTACAACTCTTGTTCTTGTTGCATCTTCATATTTTGAGTGTAACTATCTTCATTTTCTTGTCCAAGTTTAGACTTTGTTGATTTCAGAGAAAAAAAAAGTTGCATCTTAAGACCCCTTTTAGCCCCCTATCTTTGTGCACTTACCCTACTACCATATGAATCCTCACAAGGAGTAATTTTCCACATATTTAGCTTATCATGGGGTAGATATTTTCCTTAGAGATAATATCAATAATAATATTTCTAGCAAGGGAAATGTAAAGTATCCAATTTGAATTAATTTACTAATAGGAGTGTTAGATTTGGTGTCCAAGGCATATAATATTTCTATATATTCTAGGACTTGTGAGAAATTTACTTTCAGTATCCAAGTTGAATGAATTTATGATACATGTAACAATTGGCATGGCTAGTTGTAAGTTGGTAAGAGAGATTTTGGTGATTGCTAAAAGATAATGGATATGAAATTTGTTTAGCCTTAATGTCTCAAGTTTTTGTAACTCTGATGATGTGACTAACATTGAAAATGCATGTATCTTGTGGCACCATAGATCCAGTTACATAAGTGAATATGTCTTGAGACCATTCTTAATAAAAAATTGGTTGATGGTATTTTTTTATTTTTTTTTGGTAAAGATGATTTATGTGAGCATTGTGAGTTTGGTAAAACAAAGTATATAATCATTTGCTAATGGTATTAACAAAGCTAAAATATTATTAGAGATCATTCACTCATATGTTTTTGAATCGGTGGATGTTGACTATTTTGATAAAGCTTGGTATTATGATAATTTCATTAATGATGTCCCAAAATACATTTGGATTTATTTTTTGCATACAAAATATCATGCTTTCACTAAGTTCAAGAAACTTAAAGCCTTAGTTGAGAACCAAACAAATTACAAAATAAGGTGTTGAGATCTTACAAATTAGAGGCGAATATAGTTTTAAAATAATTGATGAGTTTTGTAAACATGTAGGTATTATTTGATAGAATACTAATCCTTATACTACCCAACAAAATAGGGAGGCAAAAAAAAAAAACTAAACCTTGATGAAAAGAGCTAGGAACATTTTGAGTAGTGATAAGCCAAGTGATATATGCTTTTACATAGAAGTTGAAAATATTGCTTGTTATTTAATTAATAGATCTCCTTGTTTATATCTACTTGATAAAACTCCTTATGAAGTGTGGATATATATAAATCCTTCTATTTCACATTTAATGGTCTTTGGTTGTGAGGCTTTTGTTCATGTGCTTCGAGTAGAAGCTATCTAAACTATATCTAAAAGCTCAAAAGTACATCTTTGTTGATTATAGTGAGAATGTAAAAAGTTATAAGCTTTACAATCTATTAATCCAAAATTGACCTTTCTATAGATGTGATTTTCAAATAGTTTAGAGCTTACTTAGGTGAAGAGAATCCAAAGGATAAAGAAAATCCTAAAATAGTGTACTTTGAGATAAAGATAGAAAAATGAAAAGATGCATATGTGGATGAACAATCAAATAGATCTAAGGTTGGAGAAGAAGAAGAAGAAGACATTTCAAAGTATTTAGATGATGTGAAACATGACCACACAAAAAAAAAGAAAAACACCCATTATTCCTACCTTGAGAAGCTCCACAACACAATGAAATCCAATTAACAAGTATACCCCACTAGATTTTTGTTGTATATTTGATTTGTTAATTACTGGCAATGAACCTATATCTTTTAGGGAGGCTCTCTCTTTGGTGGAATTTTTACCTTGGATGCAAGATGTGGGAGGAGACGATGCCTTTGAATAGTTGTAACACCTAGGATCTTGTTAGTTTTTCCAAAGAAAGAAAGCCCATTCATTGTAAATGTGTATTTAAGAATGCATTTGGTGTAGTTGTTCTATTAGAGAAGTACAAGGCCAAAGTGGTAACCAAGGGATACTCCCAAAGGGAGGGAGTTGAGTTAAATGTTATTCTCTCTCCTATTACTAAGTTAAATTATATTAGATTCTTATTATCTATTGTTGTTGCTTATGGTTTTGAAATATAGTATCTATGAATGTTAAAACTTCTTTCTTGCATGGGGATCTTGAGGAGGATATTTATATGTGATAGCCTATTAGTTTTGTTATTAAAGGAAAAGAACCCTTATTTTGTAGATTAAAACAATCTTTATATGGTTTAAAATAATCATCAGATATGTGGTACTAGAAGTTCGATGTATTTGC
Organism: Cryptomeria japonica; assembly: GCF_030272615.1. NCBI lineage: Eukaryota > Viridiplantae > Streptophyta > Pinopsida > Cupressales > Cupressaceae > Cryptomeria > Cryptomeria japonica. Next base: position 292,887,938 of record NC_081406.1, on the reverse strand, counting down.
ACTAAAGTTGGGTTTTATTGGGATGAAGAGGATCATTATGAACTTACACTACTTAGGTTATTAATGATCAAACATTGATTATTGTCTTGTATGTTGATGACATGTTGTTTATTGGTAGCAACAAGGTGATGATTAGGTCCACTAGTGGCTATGTGTTTACTTTGTTTGGAGGTGCAATAAGTTGGATGAGTGAAACATCTCCTACAATTGTATTTTCCACCACTGAAGCAAAGTATATGGTCACTACACATTCCTATAAGGAGGCCAATAGTTACAAAGACTTGGTACAGGTATTGGTTTTGATTGCAAGATTGTGAGGATCAGATGTGACAATCAAAGTGTCATATGTATGGCCAAAAATCATATGTAACATGTTCACACTAAACATGTTGATGTTCAATATCTTTTTATGTGAGAAATGGTTGAGAATGGTAAGGTATTGATTGAAAAAGTTTACACTTTGAATAATGTTGCAAATTATTTTATGAATCTAGTGACCATGGATAAAATCTATTGGTGCAGGGTGGGTAGATGCAATAAGTTCATTCTAAAAAAAGTGCAAAAAGTGGAAGTGTTCTTCCAAATTTTCAGAGTTTGTCACAATTGATCTAAAAATTTGAAGCACTTAACCATTGAATATTTAAAAAGTCTAATATTATAAAATGTAGTACTTTGAATCTATTTTTTAAATATTCAAATATGTAACTTATTCTAATATCCAAATGATATAAATTGATGTTTAATGGGCAGTTACAAAAACACTTTTTAAAAGTCACTTTTCAAGACCATACCATGCATGTATACAACCACCATAGTTTGATGCAAATAGAAGTATTTTTCTTAATCCTTTTGAGAAAATATGTGTATCATACTAAAGATTAATGAGGATTTTTTTTTATTTTTTTTTGTGTATATATATATATGTATTTTATTTTTTTCAATAAAAGTGGAGAACCACTAATTTTATTAATTATAAATTTATACAATTTTGGTTCAAAGAGCACCGGTAGGAAAGAACCAGGCAAAGAAAACCTTCAGTCTTGCTCATAAAAATCCCATCGGGAAGATAATATGACCGATTACATTGAAGTAGAGAAGTGAAATCTCCAAACCAGCCCAATCCCATCCCAAAAAAGCCATAGAAGCCAACATCGATACAAAAATGATACCCAACCCCCCAAAACTCTTGTACCAGATACAAAATCACCTAAGAAGAGGTGAAGCAAACAAGCATCAAGAGTGCAGGAACCAAGTACTAGGACCCTCATTTGGAGGGGGCAGCATCACCTTAAACTAGGAAGCAGCCACAACCTAAATATCTGGAGCAACCACTTGCAGAGGCTCCACCAAACTCGAAAGAGACATAACTGCCTTCATAGAATCAAGGAGGAAATATATACCTGAAAAAACATTTATAGTCGCAGCCAAAGTATCTGGAGAAACATGATCTAAAAAAACTACAAGAGAAAACATCGTGTCATCATATATGTCAAAAATCAAACCACCTCTCAAGAGTGAAAGTAGTTCACAATGCCAGCCATTAGATAGTAATTCAGACTAAGATAAAAAACCACCATAAGGAAAATCACCAAGCTCAAAATGATAAGAAGACAAAGCATTATCCAAATCAGAAGCAAAATAAAAAGAGGGATGAAAGTATGCATCCAATAATGCTCGAACTAAAGAAGCATCCATGAGCATATCCATACACACAGTAATAAAATGAGAAGCAACTTCAGCAAGGAAAATATTAGCATTTTCCACCAACCGCCGCCTACCCACCACCTTACGAATATCAATAGAAAACTTCGAAGAATGAACTTTAAACAACCTGTCAAGATTCTCATTGTCAAAGGCATGAGGATCCTGAAAATCACTATTCTTAATAGGCAAAGAAATTATGTAACCAGCAACATCCATATTTTTTTTGTTGACCATAATTACTGTTATAAAAAAACCCTTGTGTATGGCCACCATAATTTGACCTAAACTAAACATTTTTTTAAAATATTGTGTAAATAATTGTGTGTAGAATGTTGTCATATAATATTTTTACAAGAAACATTAAAAATTCAAAGTTATTAAAAAATAATAAAACTTGATATTTCAAGTTTATGGACCACTTTCATTAAAAATTAATTGAAAATTAAAAAAATGATTCAATCGTAAAAAAATTATATATTTGGAAACTAAACATTGTCATATAAATTGGTTTTAATTTTGTTAAAAATATCTTTAAAAAATCATCAAATATATATCTAAAGTCAGTCTTTTCTCTTAACATTGACATGACCTTGTACTTGCAAGTCCAAGGCAAGGGTCAACTCACCATGCCTTTCCTGAGCCTAAATCCAAAGAAAAATGTGGGTCGACATTCAAAATTTACAAAATGGGTACCCTTTATTAAAAGAAAATAGTTTAAATAAATGGGTATCAATTTTTAGTACCCATTTTTTAAATAATAAGTACCCATTATTCAGACTACACGTACCCATTTTGGTTAGGATCTTAAACAAAAATGGCTACCCATTTTATTTTTTGGTCAAGTCCTCGATGCAAATTAAGTACATGTTTTTTGTTTATATAAAATGCCCAGGTACCCATTTTCATCGATACTTTTTGGCTTTTTTTAAGGCCAAAACTTCCTCTAGAAGTGAACTCAACTTCTTGTAGATGCTCAAGCCATGGGCCTTGATCACTACACTTAATTATTTTTATGCATTCCATGGATGTAATTAGATTTATAATTTCAAGTGGGAGAATGTTAGGACAGGTGACATTAATCTTGCATTTGTAAGCCATTCTTATGTATCTATGTGTTCGTTAGAAAATGTTCTTGGGGACATGATAGTTAAAATATTTAGGATTTCTTTTCTATGACATTTTAATTGCATTTAACATTCCAAAGAGTTAAACATGTGTTGGTGATGGTTACAAATCATTTTGGAGGAATTATGGCATCCACTTTGGGAGTGGGAGCATCTTATCTTGCATGCCAATGCATGTTAACTATTATCATTTACATGTTCTCTTGAGTGGGGTGCCCAAGTGTGCATGATGTTGCATGTTCTATTTGTGGGGCCATTAGGGGGTTATGGAGCACCCAAGATTGTATAGTTTTTATTGTCTATGTGTTAAGCACCCATGTGAAGACAATGTGAACATTAAATTATTTATACTATGTTTATTGGTTGCTCATTATGCTAAGCATGGTTTATTGCAAGTGGTTGTTGTCTCTTGTTTTAAATTACCATAATTGTTTTCCCTCTCACAATCTCTATTATTTAGAGCCTTTATATAGTTATTTCATATATTGAGTTTCAAGTATCTAGTTGCTATTAGATTGCTTAGAGAATTACAGTGAAGAGAATTATTACAAAATTCTCTTTGGAGATTAATTTAATATTTTTTCCCTCTTTATTGTGTGGTTTTTTTCTCAAAATGGTTTCTCCATGTAAATATGGTGTTATGTTTGGTATTTCTAATATTTAACTTTTATGTTGAATGGGTGATCACTATAATCATTGAATATTGGGTTAATCTTGAATCTTTTTTAAATTTGCATACTTGCATAAATTAATATTGCAGTTTAGCTCAGCTTGTTTATGAATAGATAGAAAATGCACATCTAAAACATGTAACATTTGACAAGCAATGACTTACAACATAATCAAAAATTCCAAAATTAGAGCTAATCCTAGTAACATGTGTAGAAAATCTCAAGTATATGGTATGAGTTACCAATTTAGCCTAATATTCAGTCCTCTCCTTGATGATTGACTTCCTCCTCATCTAGGAGAAAAAACTAACCTATTCTACATCCATCTCATTCAATAACAAGGTAATTAGTCCATCAATTTATAAAATCATGTATATTTAATTTTTTATATTTCTAATTAATAATCAATTCATAAGAATTAAAGTCATGATAAGATCATATACATTTCATTCATCATTCAAAAATTAAACTTAAATTGCATATTCACATGGATGCATACAAAATAATTATTTTTATGAAAAAATCATATCTATTCCAAATTTCATAAGAAAAACATGTCTTTTAATGCATCAACCAATATCATATATTAAGTAATCAAAATATGTCATAATTAATCGTTCCAAAATGGGGTGTCGTAATATTTTGCTTTGTTTATATGGTATGATTTAATCTCATACATCTTCATGCAAGTTCTTGATTATGACAAAGACAAACACATGACATCTCCTCTCATCTTGATTGCAAGCTCCATTGTATTTTTCAACAATAAAATGCACTTAAGAAACAAGTCAAAAGATAAATGTGCAAGAAATTTTAAAGTTTGTGTATACACTAAAAAATGGTCTGGAGATAATTAATTAAATATGCAGTGATTTAATTAATGAACTTTCCTATTTAATTAAACATGAAACTATTTAATTAATTCCTCTTGTATTCTTCTACTTATAAATAAGTCGAAGGATTTATTTATATAGTTCATTTCATGATTCCCCTTGAATTAATTAATCTTAATTAAATATTTCCCCCCATCAAATTCAATTATTATATTCCTATAATTGAATAAACAAATTTAATCAATTTGTTGAATTTAATTATCCATCCCCCAATTATTTGAAATTTTAAAATTCAAATGTGCACATGGCTCCTAATCTTTAACCACCTAACCTAACCACCTTCTAACCTAAACCATTCAATCTAACCTAGGGTCTTACTAACCTTATCACTTCTTGCACATCCTAACCTCCTTATCCTAACATCATGTGGTTTGGATAGTCCCTATAGGAGAGACATGGAACCTTTGTCACATGTCTTCTTCCCTTTAACACTTTCCCGCTCATGAGCAATTTGTTGAAGATTCATGGACACTTGTCACCCTAGGGATGTTGTGTGTCTCTCTTTCCAACTTCTTTTCCAACTTTTGCATCATTAGCCTTTGATATCTCCAAATTAGATCATGACCATCGATTCCTGCGACCTCAGTCTTGGCCTTGGAAATCCTATAAATACTCCTCATTTTCATCAAACACTACTACTACATCTTAGCTTAATTCTGCATTATTATTATATTGCAAGTTGCATTTATCAATTAGCATTTAGAATATCATTTTAGCATAATCTTAGCATCGCATCATACCAATCATGCAATTAGTATAATATCATGTAGCTACTCATATCCTAGGAAGTCATTTTGAGGATCATGCTGCTATTGAGAGCCACATCAACAGATCTTCAATATCCTTGGGATTAGAGGAAAATGGGACATTGCAAAGAGAGCAAAGTCTGCATTTCTTAAAATTTAATTTGCTTTCTCTTTTATATGTGTCTCATTTATGTGTTGTTTATATTGTTTAATGATTCACACACAATTCAAACACACACTAATTGGCGCCCACCGTGGGGCTCGGCCCCAAGATTTTTTAACAAGTTTTCTTGCAAAAAATTTTCCTAATAGGTTCTCACAAATTCATAGGGTAGCATTTTGGTAACCTAGTTTAGTTCTTGCAGGTTGCAGTCCAACGCTCTAAGTGCCCATTCTAACATTTGCGTCACTGGAAATGGCATTTTCATAAACTATTGTAGCGCAACATAGAGGATCTAACTTACTCTTTCTATCTTTTTTGTTTTGGCGCTCTATTTTCTAATTTTAGCGTTCTTATTCCATGTTTTAGTGTTTTGATTTGAGAAAATAGTGTTTTTAGAGTCTTAAGTAGCATTCTAGTTTCCTGTTCTAGCATTCTGGTTTATCAGTTCAGTGTTTTGCCTACTCAAAATAGCATTTTCAGTCAATAGTGTAGCATTATGGTTTGATAGTTTAGCGTTTTAATGCTCTATTTTGGCATTTTGAGTTTTGTCTACGAAAATTCATTTTTTATAATCTAATTCACAATTTTTTGATTTGCAGATACCTTCCACGATGTCAAAGACCGGAGTTATGAAACATTTCACAGCCAAAGACTAGACTACAAACTACTAACATTGTGTGCAGTCACGGGATATTGCATTATTTGTTTGGTTAAAATAGGCACATAGACTAATTAGAAAGGAAAAGAACAAACGTGTCTTTGATGATAGGCGAGTATGAACTCACCTTCATTGGGTGATAAAAAAGCCACACTCATCACATTTCTTTTTCAAGTAGTGCAATAATCTTTAGCGGGTCTTTCCTCCCGAGTAGCCCATAAGGTTGGGTGAGAGGAGAACAACCCAAGTGGTAATAGGATGAATCCAAGCCCCTCTAAGCCACTATAAACAAATGTGTTTTTGACAAAAGTTGCAAACGATGATTCTTACACGCTGTCATAATGGTGTCATGTCTTCCTTAGTGTCTGCGTGACACGTAGAAACCTATAGAGTGTAATCTCTGCAAGATGGGAGGCCTTGTTTAACGGAGTGGAAAATATTGTTGATTATGACCACTTGAACAACATACTTACTAGCTCCATTAAGTTAGAAGCTACCCTTTTATAAGCCTCGGTGCGATAATTTCAGTGCAAGGGGATAGCAGGTTTTCCCCCCAAGACACTCACCATTTGGCTCCTTGGAGGAGAGACAGGAATCCTTGGCTTTACATAGGCTACTTGTAGCCTTCCAGGGAGAGGGTGATTGGGTCATCCTTCCAATCCTAGAGGCCCCTATCTACCACCTCTCGACAACGGAAAAATTGGACATCCCCTCTTAGGGTATTTACACTTGCGCTATGGAGATTCCAAGTTGTGGGCTAAGTTATTGCATTGTATCCAAATCCTTAGGATAGATCTATTTGAAAATGATTTATTTGTGTGAAACCCATGAAAAATTTGGCCTTTAATACGAAGCTCCGAACATACACTTGATTTTTATATCCTAGGGACAAAAAGACAACTATTTGAAATTATATCTTCATTGTTTTCAAACCATATGTCAAACATATAATCCATTTCAAACACAAAATTTTCAACCTCAAACATCAAGCTGTCAGATTACACATTTCACAGCATAGCAGCTCTTCGAGTCTAAACTTTAGTGTTCTTAGTCTCAACAGTAGCTTTCAGAGTTTCAACTTTAGCGTTCATATTTTGAACAATAGCTCTCTAGGTCTTAACAACAACATTTTAAGTCTAAGATTCAGCATTTTAGGTTTGAGAAACAACGTTCTGAGTCTATCAAATAGTGTTTTGGGTCTCTAAAATAGCGTGTTTAGTCAAAAACTTGGCATTTTAACTACACAGCATAGTGTTTTGAAGTTTAGAAATAGTGTTTGAAACTTAACTTTAGTGTTTTGAGGTCTTCTTTTAGCGTTCTGGGAAAATTCATCAGAATAAATACTAAACACACTTTCCAGAAAATCAAACATAGTTCTAAGCATTTCTTAGGTTTCCTCTGTCAGGACAGATTCAAAGCTAGGCATAACAAGTTTTACAAAGTATTCATCTCAAACAAATTTAAGATCTAAATTATCTCAAGTGCATAATTAAACATCTTTGATATGCTGATCTTTCAGACATAGTTTCTCATCGGGATCTATCATCCTTCATCACAAAACTACAATATTGGAGAGTCATAATAAAAGGAGCCAAAATAATCAAGACTGTGAACCAAGGAATGGTGATAATCCTCTTTTGGCTCTTACTCATCAAATTCAAGCATTTCAAACACAACCTCAAGACATGCAAACGGGAACTACCAAAAGATACTCACTACAAGACATCTGCCCTTACCCATTTGATAGAAGTCTCAACATGATACCATTCCCTCTGAATTGCGAAATCCCTAATTTGACAAATATAATGAGAGAACCAATCCACAAGATCATGTCAGGGAATTTTGCACAATGAGTATGGAGTTCGTACATGAAGGAACCTATCTAATGAGACTATTTCCTAAGAGTTTAAGAGGGCATGCCATGGAGTGGTTCTTTAAACTCCTGTCTGGCATCCGAACTTTCGAAGAATTGGTGAGTAAGTTTTTATCTCAATATTCATATAACATTCAACATGAGATCACTATGTTAGACTTGTGTAATACGAAACAAAATAATGGAGAACCCTTCATGACATTTTTACAAAGATGGAGAAGGCTATTTGCAAGATATACATCCAGTGCCAGATAACAAAAAGATGGGCATTTTTATTGAAAACCTAAATGATGAAATGAGTTACGCACTCAAACTCCAATGTCCCCCAAGTTTTGAGAAGATGGTACAAAATGTGATCAAAATTGAAGAAGCCCTAGTCAAGAAAGGAGTGTTGAAGCTTCAGAAAGAAGGGAATAATTCATCCAACAATACTAATAATAATGTTGATAAACTCAAAGTTTTGGAATAAAAATAGAAATATTGCAAATGATGAGATAGTGTATGCTAACACTGTAAAACCCAAGCAGCCCATATTCAACCTATCAAATCATACATTGGCAACCAATCAACATAGTAACAAACCAAGATTACCCTCCACCAACTTTCACAGAAAATTCACACCTATCGGTGAACCACTTGAAACAGCACTAAAAACCTTTCTTGCAAACAAATTGATTACCTTACCGGAAGTAAGATATTTTGAACCAAAGGTAAAACCTGCTTGGTGGAATGACAATCACTACTATAATTATCATCGAAGTAAAGGACACCAAACAAATGATTGCCAAAGGTTAAGGCATGTCATTCAATATTTGATAGATAACGAGGTCATAATAGTATATGGGCACACAACAAATGAATCACACATGGCATTCAAAACTCTACTACCGAACTATGAGAAAGGTGAAACTTCAACAACTCAAGATGGCAAGGGTAAGGAAAAGGTTAATTATGCTCACATGTATGATAATATGATCAACATTATTATGGTCAAAGAGAAATCTCAACCAGAACATGCACACACTATCATGCGCAGTAAAGCTAAGGTCACTTTACTAGGGCCCACAACCAATGCACCATCCACTTCTAAACAATACAACATAGTGGACCAATTACAAAAGACCCCCACGCAAATCTCAATACTAGAGCTCTTGAAAATATCACCCACACATAAAGAGATCCTAGAAAAGGCTTTGGTAGATACCATGGTCCCTAAAGACCTAGGCATTGATCAATTTCAAACCATGGTGGGATATCTCATATCACCCCATTTCCTATCCTTCACGGAAGATGATGACATGTCTTTGCAACATCCACATCACGCTCCTTTGCATCTCGAAGTTCTAATTCACAAAACCCGCATAAAACATGTCCTAATAGATGGAGGAGTTGATCTAAATATTTGTTCGTTAAGTCTTGTTTGTGCCTTAGGCTATTCTAAAGATGCAGTTGATCCCCCCAAAAAGATCACAATCAAAGCCTATGATGAAGAAGAGTGTTCCTCCAAAGGGATTGTAGTGTTGCCAATCAAAGTTGGACTTGCATAAAGAGGATACAGTTTGTCAAGTGTTGGACATTAATTTGTCTTATAATATACTCCTAGGCAGACCCTGGATCCAAGACATGCAAGCTATTCCTTCAACTTAGCACCAATGCCTCAAGTTTCCCTAAATGGACAAGAGATCACTATTCCAGAAAACTCAAATGTATTTCAATATTGCCGTAACCTGAAACCAGTTCAAGAAATCATTGTTTTGCATAATAGAGAGGCATCCTCTTCTACTACACTACCAAAAGAGAAGGTGTTTGCTTCAATCTTGTCAAGTTTTGAGAAAAAAGGTACAATTGAAAGGCAAAGGCATAGGAGAACATTCTTTACTAGACTTACCACTCTCTCCAAAATCATATGGCAAGCCATTAAATTCAAAACCACAACCGGTCTCAAAGCCACTTAAAATTGTGGATGGATCATTTGTCAAAGCGGGTATAGTCTAGGAGACCAATGATAAGGATGTTTTGTAATGGTTATACAAATATGAGTCAAAATCTCAATCAAAAGTTAATAATGTCAGTATCCCAATAGAACAATATGGAAAAGGATATGATATCATGAGGAAAATGGGATATGATGGTAGCGGTCTCATAGGCAAAAGAAAAGAAGGTATCTCAAAACCAATACAACCTCCTTCTCAACTTCCTAAGGATAAATAAGGATTAGGGTTTGGGCGGAGAAATATTTATCCACAACAAGAAGGAACATCTCATAGTCAGCAAGAACAGGAATATGAACAACAACAACAAGAACTCACCATTAAGAGAGAAGAAGAAGCCGCACATAAGCAACAAGAAGAAGCTATTGATAAACAACAAGAAGAGGTCATTCACAAATAACAACAACAATAGAAAAAACAAGAGACTCACAGGAAACGGGAAGAAGCAGAGGAAAGGAGACAAGAGTAACTTGCTAAAAAGCGAGAAGAAGCTACTCACGATCTAGATGAACAAATTTTCAGGTTACAAGCCTCTAGTGAAACAAATTCCAGTGAATGGGAATGGGATTCATATAATTTTCAACATCCTTTTAAAGATTCATGTCATGTAAAAGATGTTAACATCAATGTAGTCCATTCATATGAAGGGAAAATGTCAGAGTATAGACCACTTGAATTGGAACTACAATAGATTGATTTTGACTCCATTTAGGATGATCAGGAACTACTCGTCGGAGGTCATTCTAAGGAAATTAACATCTTGGACCTAGAAATAGTCATTGAAGACCTTGATATCTTTATCATGACCCTTAGTACTCTTGACACACAACAATATGGCAATCCTTTACATTAGATCAAGGAAAAGTAAAAAAGAAAGGACGTATCCGACGGTGAAAACCTCCTTGAGGCACTGGAGGATGAGAGATTTGACACTCTACTTGAATACTATCAGGAAAGATCTTTTATATTGATTGAGCCAACAGAAGCAGTCAATATTGGAACATCAGACAAGCCAAATATTGGCATTCAGCAGCATCATTATCAAAGCAAGAGAAACATAACTATTTTGCATTTTTCAAAGAATCGCAAATTAATTTTGCCTGGTCATACGTAGACATGCTAGGATTGGATCCAGATCTCATCATACATCACTTAAATGTCTCTCCCAAAGAAAAAACAATAAAGAAGAAGCTAAGAAAGATGCATCCTCATATAGCCTTATTGGTCAAAGCATAATTGAATAAATTGCTAGTTGTGGGGTTTATTAGACCTGTATCATATCCAAAATGGGTATCCAATATAGTTCCTATTTTTAAACCAGACAAAAGTATCAAGGTGTGCACAAATTTTAGTGATCACAATAAAGTATGTCCTAAGGATGATTTTCCTTTACCAAACATAGTTATCATTGTGGACTTGATAGCTGGACATGCTATGTCTTCTCTTATGGATGGTTTCTTAGGATATAATCAAATCAAAATAGAACTAGAAGATCAAGAGAAGATGGCCTTCACATGTTCGTGTGGTACTTTTTGTTGGAATGTAATGCCTTTTGGACTCAAGAATGCAGCTGCTACCTACCAAAGTGCGATGACAACAAATTTCATGATCTGATGCATACCTTCGTGGAAGATTATGTTGATGATCTATTGGATAAATCACATACTAGAGAAGCACATCTGGAAATCTTAGGAAAGATCTTTGACCGCTTAGAGAAATACAAGCTAAGGTTGAATCCAAAGAAATGTACATTTGGTGTCACATCGGGCAGACTCCTGGGATATATTATTTCAGCACGAGGCATTGAAGTAGATCTAGATAAAGTTAAAGCAATCATTAAAATGGAATCACCCAAAAACATTAGTCATCTAAGATCGCTTCAGGGAAGACTCTAGTCCATTAGAAGGTTCATCTCCCAGCTAGCTGGTAGATGTTATCCTTTCACTCGCCTGTTGCATAAAAATGTTCCATTCAGATGGGATGACACATGTGAAGAAGCCTTTAATGCAATAAAGGAGTACATAATGAATCCACCCATTCTAATGTCACCAATTGAAGGCAAGCCATTACTACTTTACATATCAACCACATATGTATCATTAAGAGCTCTTTTAGCACAATTGGATCATGCAGGGAAAGAATGAGCCATTTACTACATCAGCAGGACCTTAGATGAATATGAGCTCAACTACTCATCTATTGAGAAAGCATGCTTAGCAATAGTATTCACATCCCAGAAGCTGCGAAACTATATGCTAACCCATTCAATGAAGCTAATAGCTCCAAAATTGATCCACTAAAATATCTTCTCAACAAGACAGCCTTAACAGGAAGATTGGTAAAATGGGTAATGATCATGAGCGAGTTTGACATTGAGTACGTCAATAGAAAAGCTATAAAAGGACAAGTGATCACTGACCAATTAGCAGAAGCACCACTTCGAGATGATCAACCAATGCACATTGAGTTTTTGGATGTTGAAAATCTCACAGTCAACAAGCAAACTTGGCAGTGGTATTTTGATGGTTCTTACACACATCATGGATCAGGGGCAGGCTTGCTATTTGTCACACCTCAGGGCCATACCATTCCTAAATCATACAGATTAAATTTTCCTTGCACCAATAATATGGAAGAATATGAGGCATTAGTCATAGGAATCAAGATGGCTTTAGAATGGAGCATCACAAGTTTACAAGTTTTTGGAGATTCTTAATTGGTAATCAATCAAGTTAATGACGACTACCAAAATAAATATGATAAACTAATGCCTTACAAAAATATGGTTGATGACTTCAAAAAGTACTTTGTGGACATTTCTTTTGAATAGATTTCAAGGAATGACAACAAAGCAGCTAACACAATGGCCACAATTGCCTCTTTACTTCAAACACACGAAAACCAAGATCGTTACAAATTCCTGGTGGAAGAACTATTTTATCCAACTTATGACTATCCTGATACCCAAGTTATCTGTCACCTAGTCATATCTAATTCTTCCCGTTATGGCCAAATTTACACCTACCTGAAATAAGGTACCCTCCCTCTCGACCTATCAAAGAATCAAAAATAAAATTTCATTTGACAATATGCTTGTTACACTATTATTGCAGATACACTTTATAGACGAGGTCTAGATGGTACTCTCCTTAACTGTTTTGAGCAGGAAGAATTTGAGAAGGCTTTAAATGAATTCCATACTAGTATTTGTGGTACCCATTCAAGTGGTCTCACTCTTTCAAAGAAACTCATACGATTGGGTTACTATTGACCTACTATGGAGAGAGATTTCTTTCAATTTGCTAAAAAGTGCAAGCAGTGTCAGATCCACTATAACCTTATACATGCACCAACACAAGAGCTTCATGCTTTGGCAACTTCACGACCGTTTTGTCGATTGGGTCTGGATCTACTAGGAAAAATTCATCCACCTTCTTCAAATGGTGACAAGTTTATACTTACAACTACTAAGTACTTCATGAAATGGATTGAAGCAGTGCCACTTATAAATGTCACATGGAAACAGATTGTTTCATTCATCTTGAACTACATCATATGTCGCTATGAAATCCCCATGACTATCATCACTGACAATGGGTGACCTTTCAAAAACCAAGATGTACAAGAGCTCTACGAGAAGTTCTAGATCCAGCATAGGTTCTCCATGCCTTATCATCCCCAAAAGAATGGTTAAGCAGAAGCTTCTAATAAGACAATTTTGAAAATTCTAAAAAATACAGTTAATGATTCTGGAAGAGATTGGCATGTTCAGTTAAACCCTGCTCTATGGGCATATTGCACCAGTATCTACACACCTACAAGTGCCACACCATACTCCCTTGTCTATCGGTCTTAAGCAATACTGCCAGTCGAAGTGGAAATACCTTCTCTCTATGTATCACTAAAAGCTCTTATTCCAGATGAAGAATAATGAGTGTCTAGGCTACAAGAGTCGAAATTGTTACAAGAACACCGACAAAATGTTGTCGGCAACTTCATATTTTACCAACAAACAATGTCACGCAGTTATAATCATAAGGTCAAGCCTAGAATGTTTCAAGTTGGTGATCTTGTGCTTAAGGAGAATCCACATAATCAACAGGATCACGAAAAGAAGGGGAAGTTTAAGCCAAATTAGTTAGGTCCCTTCATCATCACAACTACATATGGGTCTGGTGCTTATCAAATATCAACACCAGAGGGAGATTATCTCGAGGAACCCATCAAAAGCTTGCATTTGAAAAAGTTCTATACCTTAAAAATATAAAAAACAAAACAAAAACATCCAAAAAGTGAAAAATACAAAAAACATCAAAAAAGTGAAAAATACAAAAAAATCAAAAAAAGTGAAAAATACAAAAACATCAAAAAAATGAAAAATACACAAAAAAAAATGTGAAAAATATAAAAAAAATCAAATATGAGAAAAAGTGCAATAAAAAGGCAAATAGTGAAAACCTGGAAATAGGTGCTATTTGTCAGCTAGCTTCTCCATCTATTCGGTCACATATCTCTCTGCTCACATCCATCCATCTCCATTATACACATCTACAATAAAACCTCTTGTATCTAATCAGACCTCATTTCTAAGTTCTCACCATGGTTTGGATCAATTTACATTCCCACAATAAATAGACTAGGCAAAAATCTTGAACTCATTCAGCAATAATCTACATTGAGCTTAAACACATCAAACAAACGACAGTTAGGCAATGGTTGCAAAAGACAAACATTGTTAAATCCAACAAGGAACATTGAGCGTAAGTATCAAAATTGAACTCAATATCAAACAATCAAATAATCAATGGATGATATCTTTTGAATCATGTCTAAAACATTTTAGACTGAATGTTCAACTATTTTGTTTTGATTTTTGTTATCATGCCTCTTGAGTAACTCAAGGATGTCTCGTACTAGAGGAGCAAGGATGGAGCATGATCTTTTCTTTGTTTGTTGCCTGTCAATTAATCATTGCTACTGTGCAAATTTTTTGTAGGACATAATCAATAATCATTGACGACATTTCGGGTTTGCATAGGAAAATGATTAACTTATGTTTGTTTGCACGCAAGCAACACTCAAGTTATCTTGGTCCTTTATACCTCGATGCTTGTGTTAACTTGCAATATCAAGATCTAGGTAAATCGTGCTCAGATCATCATGGCTCAATATATATCATCGATGTTTGCACTCGCTTACCACATTTTAAAGGCTCAATGATGATAAAAAGAATGATCAAGTGACCGTTCTGATCATAGCATGGCATTACTTACATATTTGCATATTTAGATTAGATTGCATTTAGCATTCAAGGTGCATAAGGGGGGGGGCCAAATTTCATTTTTTGAGGCTGAGGTCAAGTGATGTTATCGCTCTTATTAAGTGATTGAGTACATTGGACAAAAAGTAAACTAAACAATTAATTCATCCTATATTTCATCATTATGAAATAAATCATTCATTCATTTGGTTAGTCCATACATCTCAAATTATATTTCATTATCATAACATCATTTTCATTTCATTCATTGCATGAAAAAAACCATAAAAATAATAAAAAGAGTCATATCATATATATAGCATCTCATTTAATCACATATGCATTACAAGGTACATAAAATCACTAACCATAAAACATTTCATATCAGCATATAGCGCATGAAATCATCGTTTCATCGCATGTGCATAACATAGTAAATAAAATCATTCATACAACATGTATAGAATCACTGCATATTCAGCCACTCGGAACCACTTGGATCCATCGTAAGCATAAAAATATAGTATATAGCATCATCATATATTCATTGCATATAGAATCATCGCATCATTGCATCATTCATAAAGCATAATCATATAGGTCCATCTCATGGTTATATGTTAGGAACCATGGCAATATCATGGAAGTGCATCATCATAGTACATAAGCATTCATCACATAATCATGTACATGAGCATAAATTGACATCAATAGTTCCACCATGCATCCCATATCATCATCAATAAAACGCATATAAAATGTATACATCCCATCATATAAACCACAATACATCTATATAACCATGTAAATAAGTGCATACATCCATAATACCATGTAGAACATATAGATAGTAAATGCATCCATAATGTAAAAAAAATTGCATCCATCCATCTCCATCATGTTACATATAGGGCAATCAAGTAATTTGCATCTCAAATATATAGTAAAAAAGAATAGAGAACCAATGTACAATGATATCACAAAAATATCAGAGATACATCACAAAAATGAATCACAAGAATGATCAATGTCTCATCAAGAGTGTGTACAAAAATCAATGTCTCATGACGTGCATCAACTACGATGTGGGGTGCAACTCTGTCCAAATATGGTTGGTCTAGCAGCACCTCTTGATGCCCCTATTCCTGGGTCCCCAGCTGGGAGATCTCTCCAAAGTGGCCCTGTCACTCCTTGGCTCTCAGACTAGCTCTGTCCTGATCTCGTGTTGCTCACCTTTGCAAAATTGGGAGCCCTTTGATCAGAAGGAACAACTGTAAAATACAAAGTCCTGTAATACTCGGCCTCCCAAGCTGAGCGTTGAACCATCCTGAGGGCCCTCCCAGAACTAGTCCCTGCTAACACTGTCACCTACATCTATGTCTGTTGGCACCTATCCAGAGTTGTATCTCTCTCTGCCATCAATGTGGCAATCTACACCTGCATTTAAGTCTGGGCCTGTGCCATTCGAGCCTATGTTTGTGCCAACTGGCCCTGTAACTATGTAGTTTGAGCCTGTAGTTGTTGCACCTAGCTTTGTAGACCACTAATTTGTACCTACTGCTATTGGGATGGAACTCTAATAAGTATATGTCGTGAAGGTGCCTGCTGAGGTGCATGTACCTCCTATCACTATGGTTCCTGTTGCTTTGGTGCCTATTGCATAGGTACTACCTATCCCAATCTCCTCTGTCTAACCACTTGAGTCTCCCAATCCATTGGAAACTCCCTAACTGTCCTAGAGCTTCTAGCTCCTATTGTGCCTGCTACTGCACCTATTGTCGAGCTACCAGGATCATACTCACCACCATCTTTCCCATCACCACCATCTCCTCCTCCACCGCCATCTCTCCCACCACCTGCTCCTCACTCATCTCCGCCTCTCCTCCGTCTGACAGCCCTACATGGTGGTCTATCCTCTCCATCATCAAATCTGAACATTGGCTCATCAATAGCAAATAATTGTGACAATGAATGTATCAAGAAATATTGTGTGTACTCAACAGTAGTCCCCAGATCAATCACACTGGCTAGGTAGTCCAAATCCTATCCCCTGAGCCCCTGATACTTGACATAAGAAACATTGTAAGAGATAGTCAGCCCCCAAGCAACCACATCCTATCACCGTTGTGTGTAGATCATTGTACCTATAGCGACCCCTGTACTCTATCATATTGTCATAGAACTCGTGTAGTGATGAATCACTCAATGATGTATGGTGTTGAGCCAATGAGGTAGCAGGAAGTGAAAACATAACTCATCTCAAGTGCGCCCTCAATCCATGGCTTGTAATCCCTATATGGCCTCCAGATAAATGTATCGAGATAATCCAAAACCCATCTCCACTACTCAAGTTTGTCAAGCTTTCGCTGGACAACTGCACCTATATAACCATAATTGTAAGGTCTCCCAACTAGACGATCTTTATCTTCTAGTGGATGTGTGACGGCCAAGTGCTCCTAGGCCTATATCTACAATAAGGGCACACCAACTGATAAGGCAGTTGATCCTTGGTGAACCACTCCATGCAAATCATGGTACAAGTGAGCCAACATGCAGGATCCCTAAGAGAACCTCGTACCCTGTGTAATCAACTATTCAAGCAAGCGACCCCATCCAACTAATAATCCCTTTGACCTATGATCAGGACAAAGGAAACCTTTGACAAAACCTATTAAGATTGAAGGAAGTGGCGCATATGCAAGATCAAGCATCTCTTGCCATGAGATATCACATCCACATATCTGATCGTCATGGAAGACCCTCCTCAATGCGTTTGTACCACCCTGGTCGAATAGATCATAGTAGACAATATCACCAACCACAGGTATCTACAGTATCCGGTAGACATCCTCTGGCATCACAGTCACCTCGCCAGTTGGTAAGTCAAAATTATTATGTTCGATGTTCCATCTCTTAGCCAGTGCGGTCAACAAACCCCGGTTAATCGTATATTGGGGCATATCAATTAGGGAAGATAGTCCACATTGGTCAATGTGATCAAGATCGGCTTGCCTAAGCTGAGGTATCAAACTCCATGTCTTCGAGAATCTCTCCTGAGACTGGAGAATGCCTAGAGGCTCTTGTAATCGCATCAAATTAATGTATCAGTTTTTGATTTATCTATCTATCTATCAAGCAATCTATCAATCTATCTCGCTCTTGTGAGATTTCTATCAAATCTCATGGAGAAACTTATCAACGACTCTCATTTATCATGAGGTCGTCATCTATCCTATCCTATCAAGCACACAAATTGATATAATTGGAAAGTGATTAAAACAATTAATCAAACAGGAGGATTCAAATCAAAAATTTCAATCACTCTGGTATCACAATGCTAATCTAGATGACCAAAAGCCTAAAACATCAACCTATTTCATCAACACCTTGATATTTGGCATCAACACACCAAAGTCAGCAGTAAACACCAAATTACATCATCACAAACCTTAATTTTTTGTATCAAAATGCCAAATGACTTGTAGCGCTATCACGAGGTACCATAGTGCTATCTCCCCGAAATGCCAATAAACATGTACCTACAACACTACCATTTAAACTGAGACCTCTATACACACAGAAGCGCTAAACTTGTGAGCAAGAGCGCTAGGTGATTTACACAGCGCTATCTACATTTATAACACTAGAAGCCTAGCCGATAATATCGACACGCAAAGCAAAAATGCTAAATTGGCAAAGTACAATCAAAACGCCGAAATGGCTATCAAAATCACCAAACCCTAGCTAAAATATGAAAAAACCCTTAACAGACTATCGAAACCGCCGAAACAGCTAGCCATAATGCTAGGCAATTCAACTGAAATCCAAGGCTTGAACTAAAAACACCAAATCATAAAAAAATTGGTGAACTTCATTAAAAATCAATTTCAATTTACCAAAAAATAACAAAATCGTACAAGGAAGGTTTTCTCAAGGTACGTACCGGAGGACCGTAAGCCGGAGGACGTTCATGTCGCCGCACTCGCTCGAATATATGGTCATGATGAGGAATCACCATCTTCTTTCCAGAGCAAAAATTTCAAATCTGCAAGGGTGAAAATGACAAATGAGTGGTAAAAATGAGTTGCATTTTTTACTTTTAAAGGGAGTTAAAAGAGGCATTTAAGTGGGATATATTTTCCCATTTTATTTTTAAAAAATTAATTTAATCAATTTTGTTGGTTGGGGCACTATTCAAAATTTTCTTTATCGGGAGATGAAATAGAAAAATTGAAAAAGAAAAAAAAACACCAAAAATTCAAAAATCATTATAAATTCAAAAAAAAAAAATTCAAAAATCACTAAAAATCCTAAAAATAAACTTTTTCCGATTCATCTCCCAAGTGGGCATCCTCATATCATCATCTAAAAATCAACATCTGGGGCAACATATCAAATCAAATCGAGCAAATTTTCTTTGAATCAATGCATTGTCACACATCGCTTCAAAGAGGGGCAAAATGCATACACTAAAAAATGGTTTGGAGATAATTAATTAAATACATAGTGGTTTAATTAATGAACTTTCCTAATTTATTTTTTTGATCGATAAAAGGCCGAGGCCAAAGAATTTTATTAATTTAAAAAATAGATAGATTTACATTTACACCTCCATTTGGTGTGGGCACCGGTAGGAAAGAATGGAGGGAAGAAAACCTCCGGTCTAGCCCAGATCCCTCAAGGATCAGAAAAAATTAAGAATGCAAAATGAACTTTCCTAATTAATTAAATATGAAATAATTTAATTAATTCCTCTTGTATTTTCTACTTATAAATAAGTCAAAGGATTTATTTATATATTTCATTTCATGATTCCCCTTGAATTAATTAATCTTAATTAATTAATTCCCCCACATCAAATTCAATTCTTCTATTCCTATAATTAAATAAATAAATTTAATCAATTTTTTGAATTTAATTATCCATCCCCCAATTATTTGATTTTTTTAATTCAAATGAGCACATGGCTCCTAATCTTTAACCACTTAGTCTAACCACCTTCTAACCTAACCCATTCAATCTAACTTAGGGTCTTACTAACCCTATCCCTTCTTGCACATCCTAACCTCCTTATCCTAACCTCCTGTGGGTTGGATATTCCCTCTAGCAGACACATGGCACCTTTGCAACATGTCTTCTCTCCTTTGATACTTGCCATCTCATGAGAAATTTGTTGAAGATTCTTGGACACTTGTCACCCCAAGGATGACATGTGTCTCTCTTTCCAACTTCTTTTCCAACTTCTCCATCCTTAGCCTATGATATCTCTAAATCAGATTATGACAATTGATTCTTACCACCTCATCCTTGGCCTTGGAAATTCTATAGATGTTGGAATCAATGTTCTACAACTTTTAGCTTTGTTAACTAGTTCTTCAAACCATTTAATACAAATGAACAAGAGAGATAAGCATAAGCAAAACACATACAAAAATACCACCATAACACTAAGATTTTGTACGTGGAAAACCCGGTCAAGGGAAAAACCATGGTGGGAATCCTACCCATAGTATGATAATACTCTGTTAGAAGTATGTGAAAAGTTTAGATAGGAATGCACATGCATTCAGGCACACTACCTATAGCTCACTGCTCAAATTACATTAACGGCTACAACCCGAAAGGCTCACTGCCTTACAAAGGAATTACAAAAGGTAACAACAAGATCGAACTATAGATTATCATCTACAAATGTCTGGGATAGTTTTGGTTTAAGCACAAAATACAACTGTCTCATTGATCTGGAACTCACTATTCTGTTATGTTGGTCTGCTTTTATCTAGAGCAAAAATCCTTCAATTGCGCACATGGAACTGCACACAATCACACATACACAACACTTGCATACTTTTTGAAAATCAAAATGAACTTCCCAATCTCTTATATATATCTGCAACATGAATTTATCTCATCAACAAGTCACTTCAAGAACACTTGCAAAATATGAAACGTGTAAGATGTGTCGACTGAATCTGTTCATCAATGCATATGCGGACTAAAACAAATTGAATACACGCTTCCCACATGTCATCCAAGCAACCTCGAAAACAAAATCAATCACCAAAATCATTCCAATAATTTTTCATAACTCATTACATCACTAGTCAGCCAAATAGTACTAAATTCTTCCTGAAATTTTGAATACCAGATCTTCAATCTTGCATGAAAGACAATACCAGAGGCTGAGATTCTGGAATAAGCTACTCCAACCATCCAACCAACTACTTGTATCACCAGCTTCTACTCAAAATACTCCCATACTGTCAAATACTATGTTCCACCTTCCAGACTTCAGCAAAATTGGATTGCATACTTCTGGTAGGATGAATCTATAAAATCTGGATGGAATCTATGAGTTGGGTTGCTATCAATGACAGCTCCCATACACTAATCTACACTTCTTCAATGTCTCTTGCCAACAATATCCCCCTTTGGCATTGATGGCAACACTTAGTAAAAAATGACTAAGTGTCAAACCAAAAATGTCATACACTGCAAACTTGCAAAAAGAAAAACTTCTACAAACTCCCCCCTAAGATTATACACCATTTTTCACTTCCCTATCTCCCCCTTTGACATCAATGACAAAGGTAGGTATCTGCAAATAAAAAATTTCTCAAAACCTACAAAAATTTGAAGATATCTGCAAAAATGTTCTTCAATGATTGCAAATGGTCATCCCATCCCTTCTTTAGATTCTCTAAAATAGATATGAGGGCACTGGATAGATATGCATGCATCTCTGCTGCCCTAAGATATGTATGAGCACTTTTATTCAGTGTATTCTGAGCATCCTGTAAATTGCTAAGTGTCTAACAAGGGAATTATTAGATTTATTAGCTTTCCCACTCTTCCTACAATCCTATCCTTCTCCTGACTCAGACTCTTGATTTTATCATTTTCTCTACTGCTAGCAAAAATAGACTGAGGATCATAAGACTAAGATAGGTTGGTCAATTGCCCTTCACACTCCTTTATCTTCTTATCAACTTCTATATTGAACTTAGACAATACGAGGCATGACTTGTAGACTCTTCCTCCTTCGACCAATGCATCTTGAATGCTTTTAACATAGGTGACCAAACTTTTTCTATCTCCTTCGATCATTTTCAGAACTATCCTCATCCTCATAGCATTAAAATTTCTTAGAACCTTTGCCTCAACAACTTTCTCTAATGATTCAAAATGAGAATCAACTGACTTGAGAAAACTCTTTAGCTTACCGGAGAGTGTTTTGAATGAGTCTTGCTTGAAATATGGCAAAATTTTCTCAAGAACACTTGATGCCAATGATATCACCTCACTATCCTCCATGTGAGATTTTAGTAAGTCTTCACTTGCTTTGTCTTGAGCAAGTGTAGCCAATTTAAGCGCTTGGGTTGGGGATAGAGAGTTAAGATTGATGGGGCCTTGGGTGAAGTCTGTGTCACTCGTGATCTACTTTCCCTTCTCAGATTCCACATGGTCTCTTGCCACCAGAATCTATTCAACCTTGCTTTATAGTTCCTCTACTCCATTGTCTTCTTCTATTGCCTTCTTTGCTTCCTTCTTAGGTTCAACAGTTACCACCGGTGTGTTATAAGTTCCCTCACTTGCATCAACTTCCTTCTAACTTACATCTCCTTCCACAGCTACAGTATCCTCAACTCCTACATCTCCCTAAGCATCTGTGTCAACCTATTGGGTTGTTTGTTCTCCCGGTTCAACATTTTTGGCTCATCTCCTAGGGATAGCATTCCTAGGACTTCCATAATAGACTTTTTAACATCTTCCTAAGATTTCTCAAGAATCGCCTCATGCACCTATGCAACCTGCTAGAAACAAGCACAATCTCCAACAAGGGGTTTGTAAAAATTTCATGAAAATCTCCCCCTAAGACCGAATGCCTTAGCTTAGTTACCGGTTGAGGTTCCAACACCGGCATCGGGTACGGACCCACTTCCTGCATCATTATCACTCTTCTTCATCCATGTCTTCTTCATCTACTCTCTGATCTCTTCAACTTTTTCTTTTCCCTTCTCATCTAGCTTCACATTCCTTTTTTATCTTCTAGACCTCTCCTATTCACACTCCTGCTTCCATAATACTTAGCAATGTGACTGGATTTGTTGTAATTATAGAAAACAACATTGTTTCTCTTATTAGGTCTAAAATTTCCTTGATTTGTCCTTGATCTGCATTGATTAACAATATGTACAAATCTTCCACAAGCATAGCATCTAACATTTCTCCTATTATGAAAGTTATTCATCACACTTCTGCATACATTTGCCTAATGACCATATTATTGCATTTGAAACATTGACTGGTAAAAGATGGACCATTATTGATCATCCTATTTCTGCATTGACTAGTCATATGACAATTTTATTGAAAACAAAATAGTTACCATTGAATTTTTGAGCATTAGGCTACCTTACGAGAGGCTTTCTTAAGTTGTTCTTCTGTTGTGCTGATTTGGAGCTTTCACCTTTCTCAAAACCAAGACCTTGTGTACATCATTAGGACTCTTTTGACTTGAAAGCATCTAATCTAGTCTAGCTGAGCTAACCCAGAACTTCTCTTTGTATTCATTTGAGGCTTCAAGATCAACCTTAAGAACTAGGATCTACTTTATAAGATCTTCCTCATGTACTCTAGCATCTTGAAGATCACTTATCAACTGTCCATTCTCATTCTCAAGTCTGTAACATTCTTCAGATTTGTCTTTCAAGGACAGAGCAAGTGTTTCCTCATTCTTCTTCCTTTCTTCAATATCCTTTATCAATCTCATCACAATGGCTGCCATCTCATTCTTCTAGACTATATTAGCTCTAGAAGGTCTCTCACATTCTTCAATCTTTTCTTTTAGGGCTTCTTCATCAGTGCTTTGACTTTCTTTCTCCTTCAGCTTGTCAACAAGTTCCTTTCTCTTATCTTGACTTGTTCAACTGATCCTTCAATTATTCAATGAAGTTCTCAGCATCCCTACGACTTGCTTTCACCTGCCAGACCTCAGCTTGTGCATGATCAAGATCTTCAAGAGTAATAAGAAGTTGTTGTCTGAGACTACCAGAATCCACAAATTCACTTTCCTAGATCCTCCTCAAGCTGTTAGGCTTCTTCTGAGGAACTAGGCTCTAATACCAATTGTTGGAATCAATGAACACTGAGAGGTGGGGTGAATCAGTGTTTTGCAACTTTTAGCTTTCTTAACTAGTTCTTCAAACCATTTAATGCAAATGAATAAGAGAGATAAGCACAAGCAAAACACATACAAAAATACCACCATAACACCAAGATTTTGTACATGAAAAACCCAATCAAAGAAAAAACCTCGATGGGAATCCTACCCACAGTATGATAGTACTCTGTTAGAAGTATGTGAAAAGTTTACATAGAAATGCACATGCATTCAGGGACACTGCCTAGAGCTCACTGCTCAAATTACATTAAGGGCTACAACCCTATAAAGCTCAAGTTGCCTTACAAAGGAATTACAAAAGGTAACAACAAGATTGAACTATAAATTAGCATCTACAAATGCCTAGGATAGTTTCGGCTTAAGCACAAAATACAACTGTCTCACTAATCTAAAACTCATTGTTCTGTTATGTTGATCTGCTTTAACTCAGAGCAAAAATCCTTCAATTGTGCACGTGGAACTACGCACAATCACACATACACAACACTCACATACACTTTGATAATCAAAATTAACTTTCCAATCACTTATATAAATATAACATGAATTTAGCTCATCAACAAGTCGGCTTCAAGAACACTTGCAAAATATGAAATGTGTAAGATGTGTCGGTTGATTCTATTCACCAATGCATATGGGGACCAAAACAAATTGACTACATGCTTCCCACATGTCAGCCAAACAACCTCGAACACAAAATCAATCATCAAAATCATTCCAATAATTTCACATAACGTGTTACATCACTAGTCGGTCGAATAGCATTGTTCTTCCTGAAATGTCGAATAACGGATCTTCAATCATGCATGAAAGACAACACCGAAGGCTAAGATTCTGGAATAAGCTACTCCAAACATCCAACCAACTACCTACATCACCACAAAGCAAAATATGCAACCAAAGTGAAGTTCTACTCAAAATACTCCCATATTGTCAAATACTATGTTCCACCTTCCAAACTTAAGCAAAATTGGATTTCATACTTTCGGTAGGATGAATCTATACAATCTGAATGGAATCACTGAGTTGGGTTGCAATCAATGACAACTCTTGGATACACTCATCTACACTTATGCAGTGTCTCTTGCCAACAATAAATACCCCTCATTTTCATCAATCACAACTACTACATCTTAGTTTAATTCTGCATTGTTATTATATTGCAAGCTGCATTTATCAATTAACATTTAGAATATCATTTTAGCATAATCTTAGCATCACATTATACCAATCATGCAATTAGGATAATATCACGTAGCTACTCATATCCTAGGTAGTCATTTTGAGGATCATGCTACTACTGAGAGCCATATTAATAGATTTTCAAGATCCTTGGGATTAGAGGAAAATGGGACATTGCAAAGAGAGCAAATTTTGCATTTCTTAAACTTTAATTTGCTTTCTATTTTATATTTGTCTCATTTATGTGTTGTTTATATTGTTTAATGATTCACACACAATTCAGACACACATGTTGCATTAGCACAAGATTAGGTCACTAATGACTAGACCACATGACACAACCTAGTCTAGGTCTAGACCATAAGGCACAACCCTATTTGCATTCGCTTGTATCTTGTCAAAGCTCTATTACACTATTCTAATCATTATTCCAAATCTAGGTTTTAAATTATAATTACTAATCATAATATATTTGTGTGTCAGCATTAAAAGCCAAAACTACAACCTCATTAAAAACACATAAGCATTTTAATATCTTTAACTACTCAATTCCTAATTCTTAATCTAATTTATATATTCATAAGATTTGATAATTTAACTAAACATAGATCATAAACCAATATTTTCATGGTCTTAAATTGAAATACTCAATATACAATTAAATGTGTATTAAACATGAAGACAACTTAAAAATGAGTAATCCAATAAAACTAAATACTCCTAAACAAAATCCACAATAAAAATTGACTTACAAACTTTTTGAAATTTTCAAATCTCATATTTTAATATTAAATATGTATATTACTCCTTTATTAATGCTCTTGATACCATGGACAGCCGAATATCCGGACATTATCAAAATCTTTCATTTGTACTAACTAGTATACAACGCAACCATTTCGAAGCCCACTCCCAAGGAAAACCAAAGCCAAAACAAAGATCTCTTCCTCACCTCCTTTTCGTACACACTTCTTCTGTTGTAAACCTCACGTTTACATCCATTACAAATAGTCGGCACGTTGCTTCCTTGTCGATATGACATGCTCCCTGGATGACGTGGACCAATCAACACAAGCCCTTTCAGAAGCAGCTCGGTAAAGATTGCTTGAATTTTATTCTAAAAAAATCATTCACGCAGTTAACTTCGACGGCTCTACATACCACGAAAAGAAAAGAAGAAGCAGTGGACGAGGTCTCAATTGCGCGCAAACGGTGGCGATGATTATAACTATTTCCAAAACGCCTTCTCAATTAAGAAAGAGGAGGAAGGCTCTGTTTCATCCAAACATATTTCTTGTCAGGCTTGTGAAACTGAATTGCAGGGGAACAAGTTATAAGTTGTCATTAGACGTCTTGGAAAAAGGTTAACGTGGTTTCTCATTTCTGCCAAATACATTATACAGGTGAAGCGGGGTGAGAAGGCTTTATAATAACATATATAGGGCAGAAAGGTGGAACTTCTGGTTATCTGAGAGGGGTAATGAACGATGGGAAATTGCTTGGAAGGGCTGAAATGTTTTGGGGTTGGGAGTATTACTGTGAAGAGGAGGGTTGGTGAAGGAGAAGTGCGTATATTCAGGCAAGTGCCCAAGGCTACAGTGGTCAAAGTGTGTTTGCCCAATTCCAACGACTTCAGCGAGCTTGCCTTTGATTACACCATAGATGTTGAGTACAACCAGGTGCGCCCATACAACCTTTCATCTTTCCCTTTTCTTCATGAATTTTCAAAAGGTGGAGACAGGAGTTATCAGATTTTAATAATTTATGTAAATATTTATTTGTTATTTTTGGATTTGATGTGTATCATTATTTTTTGAATCACCATGATCTATCATCTTACATCTTTTTAAAACTCTTTCATTTCAATGATAGATCGTAGAATGTGATTCGAAACATTGATGATAAAAATTTCATACACAATCTAAAAATAACAAGTGAATAATCAATGTATGAGTTGTTTATGATGAAATTGAATATATGTAAATTATTGACTTGTTGATTCTACATATTTTTAGAGAAATGTCCATTTTTATCTTTATTGCATCTATACCACCTTCACCTTTCAAAGAGTATAAACAATTTATGTGTTGGAATCAATGAATCAATTATCATGATGGAACTGAGCTTCATACATGAATACTTGGTATGTTGATCCTACATAGATTTTAGAGAAGCATGCATTTTCATCTTTGTTATTGTTTATTACAAATAAGAGAGAATGTACTATTGTGTGCGCGCATGTGTTTTGGTTGGATTCACATTTCATTCAATTTAGTCACATGTTCCACTGAGACAACCTATCTATTAATGAATTTGGAATTGATTTTGCTTAAAACTTTACTCGTATAGTTGTTAAATAATTTTTTTTCATTTTTTGCTATGATAATTTATAATATTTTATTTTTTATTTTTTATATGATTAATTTTCTTAAGGCTAATTACATCCATGAGAGGTCGTTTATACTATTTATACATTTCAACCTATTTGATCTTGAAGTTTGTACTCATTGAACATCATTAATTTGTTTTACTATATAAAAAATATTAACAAGTGTTGACTTATGAGTCATTCGGTACACAATCTCCCTAACATAAAATTCATTTTATTATTCCCTCACAATCATATCTCATACAACATTCATTATATTGTTTGTGCATAATGATATCTATTAGGATGTTACTTACATTGATCTTGTTACAAGCTAGGGTTGTTGTTGCACCAAAAGATCGACATGTCAATGTCCGATACAACCACTAGACTTATAGAATCCATAGGAGGTTGTTAAATCATGTCATGAATCCCCGTGAGGGATGCTGGCCCACTGCCAACAATCCCCCTCCCAACATCACTAGCTGCGACTTGTGTGATTCGAACATGTGACCAAGCTCTAATACCACTTGTTACAAGCTAGGGTTGTCATTGCACCAAAAGATCAACCTTTCAATGCTCGATACAACCACTAGACTTATAGATTTCATAGGAGGTTGTTAAACGATGTCGCAAATCCCCGTGAGGGATGCTGGCCCACTGCCAACAGATCTTACACAATCATATATCATATGATAATTGCATTGTTCTTACGCTGCGACATCTATCACATGAATAGACACAAGTATGTACATGGTTTCCCTCAATTGGTAGTAACATTGGGGTTAATCATAAGCTCATAATTGCATTATCCTTATTTCATACCATTCATGTGTGCAATGTGATTATGAATCAAATGCAATGCCATCATACATTCAATTTGAGGGAGGCATATAGTCATGTATAAAAATATCTTAGCTTTACACCAATCTTACAAGAAAAACTTGCACATACATTGTGGGGGTCATGTTGATTCCAACTCCATAAATGCCCTATAGGTCATTATTCGTTTTACATTATTGGCCCTATGTAAATATTGCATGAACCACAATATTTCCAACTCTACATAACCCTATTTGCCTTAGGGCATCATGATAAAGGTAAGTGACTTTGACCAAGACAAGCTTGGGGCATCTCCTCTCCTTTGATTACAAGCCCCACTATCCTCTTCAATGCATCCTTGAAAAACATGTTGGGAAATAAATGCACAACATGTTCTAATGGTCACATCAATACAAAGGTAGACTAGACAATTAAAAATAAGATCACATGACATGATCCAATTTAGATTAGAATCCATGACACAACCTATCCACATCAACTCATATCCTATCATACTTTTATCACATTGTTATAATCATTCCTTATATGCAAATATTAGATTTAGATTACAATTATAATTAGAAAATTGTAAATCAACATCAAAGATCATACTCGTTATGTCCCCAAGATCTCAAACAAGATAAAAATACTGTTACAACAACAGTAATGTGTTCTCCCGCCTCGTGAGATTACAAACCTCCTCTGCCATTATGTAACTAGTAATAATAGAGGCCAATAACATGTCAGCAGATTTTTATTTAGTTATCTTGTGAGCACATTTGTTTTTTTAATCTTCAGAATGAAAATTAGGAGTTCCAAAAGCTGATTCCTGATTTGCTGTGACAACAAATTTTAATCAGTTTGAAGTCTTAACTCTCCGCTTAGCAGGAACTAAAACTATATTAACCTTTTAATCAATCTCTATCCACTCTATTTTTTCAATTCCTAACCGATTGGTTTATTCATAGTCAATCCAAATCCCGTACGGGAGTTATTTGAGCTTTTTTTAAGGGAGTTCTAATCCATGGTAATTAAGAACTGATTGGTTTATGCATAGTCAATCCAAATCTCGTACGACGGGGATTTGAGCTTTTTTTAGGGATTTCTAATCCATGGTAATTACGTATTGAACACAAACAGCATAAAGCTCATATCCAATGAAGACTCAAGTTAAAACAAATTATCTTCTCACCTTTTCGTACACACATCCACAGATTCAAACATTCGCGATTAAATCGCTCAGAAATAGTGGGCACGTAGTTTGCTTGTGGAGATGTTATTCTCCCTGGGTGATGGAGACCATCCAACTGAAATCTCTTCAGAAGCAGTTGAAGTTGATTTTTTTAATAATTGAAATAAGT
Organism: Cryptomeria japonica; assembly: GCF_030272615.1. Taxonomy (NCBI): domain Eukaryota; kingdom Viridiplantae; phylum Streptophyta; class Pinopsida; order Cupressales; family Cupressaceae; genus Cryptomeria; species Cryptomeria japonica. The sequence continues at coordinate 292,857,938 of NC_081406.1, read as the reverse complement.
TTACTTCGACGACTCCGCATACCTCACACAAAAACAAAAAATCAGTGGAGGCGTCTCAATTGTGGCGATGATAACAACTAGGTACTAAAAAAAGCCTTCTCAATTAGGAAATGGGAGGGCTATGTTGCATCCAAATATATTTCTTGTAAGGCTTGTGAAAGGAAATTGCATATGAACAAGTTATATTAACTTGTCATTAGCTGTCATGCAACAAGGTTGGCGTGATTTCACATTCCTGTCAAATACGTTGTATAGGTGAAGCGTGAAGCGAGGTAGAAAGGCTTTATAAATACTATGCATACGGCAGAGAAGTGGGGTGGGGCTCCTGGTTATTTGACAGTGCAGATGAACAATGGGAAAGTGCAGAAAAGCGCTTAAAATGTTAAGATGTTTCAGGGTAGAGAATAGAGTATGAGTGCGAGTAGGGAATGACTATCTAGTCTTTAAGATGCACCAATGTATAAGTTATCTTAATTTATCATAATTTATGCATTAGTTCATCCTAAAAACTGGATAACTCTTTTCACATGAGTACCAAGGATGTTGACGGATATGCTCATGTATTCAAACAAGTGGTCAGGGCTATAGTGATGGGAAATGGCTATCTACCTCCTAGGATCCACCAATGCATAAGTTACCTTCATACATCACAACTTAGTACGCATTGGTGCATCGTAAGAGTTGGATATCCATTTCCTATTTGTTGAAAGCCAATGACTTTAACGAGCTTGCCTTTGATTATGCCATAGATGTTGAGTGTAAGTAGGTGTGCTCATGGATCCCATATTAAGAGTATATATTGAATATATGGATAGTCTTGTATATAATAAGTCAAATGGATTTATAGACAATATAATTTTCACTTTCATTTCCATGCATTTTCATCTTCACTTTTCATTAGATCTAAGTAAGAGAGAATGCACAATTATATGGGCATGAATTCAAATTTTGCGAGTATGTGGTCTTCATTTTTAATAGAGTTTGTTTATTGATAACTTTAGGATTATATATCTATATTTAAAATCTTAAATATTTAAGATTTATATTTACATAAAAATTAATTATCGTACATTTATATATTTATGTCAAGAAGTATTTTAGAATGATAGTAAATATAGAATTTTGTATTGTATATATAAAAATTAAAATATAAGGACATTTTAAAAAATTTTGAATTTTATTTTAATGTTTCCCTTTAATTAAACATGACATTTATATATTTATGTCAAGAAGTATTTTTGAATGATAGTAAATATAGAATTTTGTATTGTATATATAAAAATTAAAATATAAGGACATTTTTTTAAAAATTGAATTTTATTTTAATGTTTCCCTTTAATTAAACATAACAAAAATTTAAATAATAAAAAATAAGACAAGTTTGCCAACTTCTATTATTACAAGTGCATTTGTTCAATGTATGGAATGCCATTGCTCATTTTTTTTGTAGCATGTATCTATTGAAAACTAGTGATTGATGTGCATATGCTAATCTACTAATTTATAGATATTTGGTGGGGAGGATAGATATCTAAGATTCAAGGATGAGATCTAAGGACCAAGGTGGTAATGTTCTATATACATGAAGAATTAATATCCAAGTGACCATATGACCTAATGCATCATGATATGGAAGATCATGATGAACTTGGCCATAATGTGCCCATAGGATCTCTAAAACATAAGAATTTCCCTGCTATTCAATAGAAAAATAATATAAAACAAGTGCTTAAAGTCACTCATAAATATTCGTCTAACAAAAAACTTCCACTAACCACAACACTCTTCATAAAAATAGGTGAACGAGGCCCACAACTTGTCATCATTTAAAAAGGAATATTACACAATTGCACGAATTTATATAAATTACAATGATTCCTATCAAAATACGCTTCTAGCATCAAAACTCATATATTTCTATATAAACTAACACTCAAGTTTGAAGGATGATTTGGAGAAAGACTTATTTCAAAGTGTAAAACCTAGAATTGAATGATGTTTGTTGAAATTATTTTTCATTTGCTTCTCTAATTTTTATTTTAAGTTGTTCTTCTTCTCTCTATTATTGCCTTAACATCCACATGATATGATTTCTTACCTTCAGTGGAGTTGGTCACAATCACCAAGTATTGAGTTGCCTATGTTGCTTACTCATGACAAAACATTGTCTCAAATCTTTCAACATATACAATCCTTAGTGCTCTATTCATCATTCCTTGACGTATCATTTATTTCCCTCCAAATTATAAATTTAGTCACGTGATCTAGAAATCCTATGTAATCTAGCCTAACAAATGTAGCCACTAGATACCTAGCACAATATATGTCTTCTATGCTAACAACATAGAAATTATCCTTCATATCATACCACCCAAATTAAGGTTCGGCCAAGAGATATTCCTATTGCATCGAATAGTGAATCCATTAGCCATCATGTTGGGACAAAGGTATCCCAATCTTAGAGTCTCAACATGGATAAATATTTGATTATTTTATTATATATTTCCTAAGTGTTAACTTACTATGTTGCTACATCACTTTGTGCGACTTAATTGTGAGTTGGCTTCCTACATGTGTGGTGAGGAGCATTACATTGTGCCACTTGTCACCTAGGCACTCATCTTGGGCAAAGAAATTTATAAAATTCTAAGGAGGTGTGATTTGGTAACATGTGTCTTTGTATGTCAAGAGTTAACTCTTGCCAGGATTGGGAAATTGTTGTGAAAAGTCTAAAGAGTCATGAGGAGTTAATGTTTGGTTGTTGGTATTTATTTTTGAGTTCTTTTTAGTAGGTATCTATGTGCAAGGGGTATGCCTAATTATGACTTTTTGGCAATTTCTATAATGGATGTATTGCATATGAAAAGATAACCATTATGGAAGAGATAGGCCTAAGTGGTTTGGAAATTGCTATTTGCAATGTGTCATGGATATGACAACTTGTTGTTTTGGACATAACTTGACTAGCTAGGTGTGGCAACTAGTTTTGGAAACCATGGGTGCCTACCTTTCATATGTGAGCTCTATAGTTATGTCGGTTCCTTAGTTGTTTGAAGAGACACCATGTTTAATTTCTGAGACATTGTTATGTTGCTGAAACTGCTCCATTATTCTATGTTGTTGTATCAAATCCTAAAAAGAATTGACTCTATTTATTGTAGTGTAACCCTTGTTGTTGTAACACAAACAATCTCTATGTTTTGGAGTCTGGGTTTTTTCCCATAAGGGTTTTCCCACATAAATTTAGTATTATACTTTTATGTGTTTATTTGTTTAAACCTAAAATTTAATGTGCATCTAATCTATAATTGTTCAAGGGTTTATAAGATTTTTTTTACATTTACTCTCCTCTTTGATTATCATTAGAAGTGTTATTCCACACTTAGCTTCTTTTAAATTCTTATCAAAGTCTGGCCAACTTTGTAATCTTTAAATTGGGTAGAAGGATTTTTTGTGTTGATCTTGTTTCAGTGAAAATTGTATATAGAAATTTTTTTGTAACATTGTTGCAGAAATTTTTTGGTAACATTGTTTAACATTGTATATAGAAATTTGTAATATCTTATTATATAAATATATATGTGGCTTGCCACTTTGCCAAAAAAAAAAAAAACATTGTTGCAGCTTTGAGATGGCAAGCAAATCCAATAAGATAGAGATGACGAAGTTTAATGGTAACAATTTTGAGTTGTGGAAATTCCAAATGGAGAATATGATCATAGATGGAGATTTATGGGCTATGATATCTACAACAAAGCCTCAAACTATAGCCAAGTATGTATGCAATACACTAGATAAAAAATCCAAGGGTTTGATAAGACTCTATTTAGCCAATTTTGTGCTCCTAAATGCCCATGAAGAGAAGATTGTAGTTGAACTTTGGAAGAAACTTGGAGATATTTATCAAGAGAAATCCATGGTATTTAAGTTATTCTTGAGAAATTTGAGTTGTATTCTTAGAAGATGGAGGAAGGAGGATTCATTGCAGATCACTTGAATGCATTCAACGTGATTATTACCCATCTAGGTTTTGTTAGTATGAAGATTGATGAACAAGACAAGTGCATGGTTTTTTAATGCTCTTTATCAAACTTGTGGGATCACCTTGTTATGGCCATGTTACAAGCACGACAATCACTTTCAAGATGGAAGATGTGGTTGCTTCATTATTGTTTTAAAAAATTGAAGGAAATCTTTTGAGATGGCTAAGGAGGCCCTAGATACTCATGGTAGATCAATGGAGAAAGGAAAGAAGAAGGAAAACAAATCTAAATCTAAATCTCCATGGACATCTAATTCTCCTAAAATAAATGCCAAGGTGAAATGTTGGAACTGTGACAAATATGGTCATTTTTGAAAAGAGTGCAAGGAGTAGAATAAAAAGAAGGGTAAAAAGGATTTCTCTTATTCTAACTGTAAAAAATCCTTCAAGATGAAGAAAATTATTTTGTAATAGCCTTGGCAACACATGCATCAAAAGATGTGTGGTTGATAGACTCACATGCCTCTTTCCACATGACCTCTCACACAGGTTGGTTCTCAAAGTATGAAGAGTACATGATGGCAAGAAGGTGTATCTAGGTGATGACTAATCATAAGATTATTATTCATCAAAGAGTCGGGATCCAATTCCTTGATGGTAGAGTGAAGAGGATTGATGGTGTCCTACATATCGCTAGTTTCTAACGAAACCTTCTTTTAGTGAGTAAGTTGAATGATGCAAGTGTATAGGTCATTTTCTTGAGTGAAGGATACAAGACGACAAGAGGAGTTATGGTGATGGCTAAGGGTGTTCAAATTGGCACGAGTTCTACAAGCTAGATGCATGCACTATTTAGTAGTTATTTTGATGTACCAAAGAAGATACCTTTGTACTCTTCATCCTCATTGTTGGATTGAGAAAAATAAATAAACTATGATTTCTACATCTGATGGTTTTTAGTTTTTTTCAGTATGCGAGGATGTCAATTATTTGGAGATGAAGCTCCCAACAAAGAAAACAATGTAATGGAACCAAGGACTTGGTCATATTGGTGAGAAGGGTCTTATAGCCCCAGAAAATAATAGCCATGTTGAAGGCCATGATGATTGTAATCTCAAGTTTGATTTTTGTGAACATTTTACACACACACACATACATACATATATATATATGGATGGATGGATGAAAAACAACATATTGTTTATTTTTATTCCAGTTCTTAGAAGTCTTCTAGGGTTTTGGATTATATTCATGCAGATGTGTTTGGTCTTGTGAATGTTCCTTCATTAGACTATATTTGTGTATTTTGTCTCATTCATAAATGGCTATACTAGAAGCACATCTATATATTTCCTCAAGAGTAAATCTAAAGTTTTTAGACAATTTAAGGAATTTAAATCCTTGGTTAAAAATCAAACTCGTAGAAAAATTAAGTGCTTGAGGACAAACAATGATATTGATTTTTATTCGACAAAATTTGATAGGTTCTATAAGGACCACATGGGTTTAAGAGACACAAAACTACTCCATATAGCCCACAATAAAATGGACTTGTAGAGAGGATGAACACAATATTGATGGAGAGGGCTATGAGTATGTCAAGTGTTGTTGGCCTTGAACAAAAGTTCTGGGTTGAAGCTATAGTCACTCCATGTTATATAATCAATAGATCTCCTACTTTGGTGTTAGTTGAAAAGACACCATGGAGGGATGGTATGGAAAAAATCTTATGATGGGATATCTTAGAGTATTTGGTTGTGAGGCATATGTACAATATGCCAAGTGATAAAAGATCAAAATTGGAGAACAATGTATAGTTAAGTGTATCTTAATCGACTACGATGTCAATGTGAAGGGTTACAAGCTTTGGGATCTAGTTGCAAAGAAGGTTCTCTATCCAGGAGAAGTGTAATGTTTAGAGAGATGAAATCTTTCATCGTTGATTTGAAACTAGAGTAAGAAGAGAAACAAAAAAAGGAGGTAGTTAAATTTCCACCTACTCCAATGAAAGATGAACTACACACTCCTATTGAATTTGATGATGAGGATATCTCAAACAACTCTAAGAGTTTTGAAGAAGAGGATGAACCTCAAACTCAACAATTGAGGAGGTATGTACGTGTATTGGGCAACAATTGAAAAGATTTCCTAGGACTGTTAGAGAGGCTATGGTTATGCATGATTTAGTTTCTTGAAGAGATGATTGCATTGAAGAAGAATGCTACATGGAATATGGTACCTTTGCCTAAAGGATAAAAAATTGTTAGTTGTAAATGAGTGTTCAAGAAGAAAATGGTTTTGATTGGAGTGTTGAGAAGCATAAAATATAATTGGTCATGAAAGGGGTATTCTCAAGTTGGGTGAATTGATTATGGTGAAATATTCTTTCATGTAGCCAAGGTGACATCCATTAGGTTCCTATTATCACTTGTAGTAGCTTATGATTTGGATTTTGACCATATACATGTGAAGAAAACGCTCCTTCATGGTGATTTAGAGGAATAAATTTACATGTCACAACTAGAGCATTTAGTGGTTAAAGGTAAAGAGAAACTGGTTTCTAAGCTGAAGAAATATCTATATGGTTTGAAACAGTATCTTAGAATGTGGTACCAAATTTTTTATACCTATGTGATGTCTTTTGGATTTCAGAGATTTAAATATGACCATTGTGTGTATTTCAAACTTGATAAAGGTCACATACTCATTATAGTCCTTTATGTGGATGATATGTTTATCAGGAATGGTAGAATTATGATTTTAGATTTGAAGTTTCAATTAGCAACACATTTTGAGATAAAGGATCAAGGTGTAGCGAGGTATATTATTGGGATTGAGATCATCAAAGATAGAGATAGTAGAAAGCTTAGGTTGAGCCATAGTAGGTATGTGAACTCTATGTTGGAGAGATTCAACATGACAACTTGCAGACTGTTAGTTGTTCTAGTATAAACAAGAGAATTTTTTTTTATGGAGGATTGTCCAAAATATCCTACTGAGATGGAGGACATGACTAGAGTTCCTTATGCAAGCATTATAGGTAGTTTAATATATGTTATGGTCTGTACTAGGTCAGACATTGCCCAAGCAGTGGAAGTCCTTAGTTGGTTTATGGATAATCCTAGAAGGGTGCATTGGGATGTGGTTAAGAGAGCATTGAGGTATTTACAAGGTACATCTAAGTATTCATTATTATTTCATGGTTATCCTAGTAGACCTCGACATCCTATGAGTACTCATGGATATGTGAATTTAGATTAGGTAAGTAGCATAGACAACTAAAGATCCACCAGTGACTATGTTTTCATGATGTTTGATGGTGTGATCAGTTGGATGAGTAGGAGACAAGTTGTATTCACTTTGTCCACTATAGAAGCATGATACATGATAGTTTACTATCTGTTGCAATAGTCAGAATGCCATTTATTTAGTAAATAATCTGACCTTCCTTGCTAGAAGAAAGCATATTGATGTATAGTTTCATTTTGTTCATGATATGCTAGAAGATGGAAAAAGTTGATACTTTAGCGAATGTTGCAAATACACTGACGAATCGAGTGAGCATGAAGAAGTTTAGATGATGTGTTAGTTCTATGGGCCTTGGGGTCTTGAGTAGATGATGGAGATTGACTCTTAACAAATTTTTGACAAGTGGGAGAATGTTAGGATTAAGGTGTCTCAACATTAGAGTCTCAACATAGATAAATATTTAATTATTTTATTATATATTTCCTAAGTGTTAACTTACTATGTTGCTATATCACTTTGTGGGACCCAACTATGAGATGGCTTCTTACATGTATGGTGAGGAGCACAAATTTGTGCCACTTGTCACCTAGGGACGAGGAATTTGTGAAATTCCTAGGAGGTGTGATTTGATGGCATGTGTCCTTGTATGTTGAGTTAACTCTTGGTGGGATTGAGAGGATATGGAAGATCTCAAATTTACTAATTATTAACTAGATTACATGGTTAACAAAGTGTCCACTTTTATCCTTATTGGTCTAGTGGTGGAGAACTTGTGCTCTTGAAATAGAGGTCGTGATCTTCTACACCTCTTTGATGTATGCATTGCACACCAAGGTGTGACTACTACTATTTAAATAAAAATAATTGATTAGTAAATGCAATTAAAGGATTATAATGTTTATTAGAATGTTAAGGAAAAAAAAAAAATAATCAGTAAAACGTGTATTATAATGATTCAAAAAAAGATATACATGATGAAAATGTCAAGCCCCTTCATTCATAACGGACAAATTCATAGTTTCCTATATCCCCTTACATTCAAAAATACAAAAAACGAATGTCCCATTCCCGACTGCGGCTATAGAATATCGACGTTCAAAAAAACATATATGAAAAAGCAAGTCGAAACCTACCACCACCTAACCCTCCTCCAACACAGCCTTGCCTTTCTCCGTTTCTGCCACCATTACCATCGCGCTCTAGCTTACGATCTCTGGGTCAACATTACAACCTGAGGACTCACCTTGAAATAAAACTCGAACAATCCTCGACCTCCTCTTGCCTGCAAGTCGCCCTCGCTTCCTTCTTGAAGGTGCCTGAGTAGCCTTCAAAGCCCGGTAATTCTCAAAGGGCCTCCATTTCGCCTGTCCTAGACGAGTCTCCCAAGCGACCAAAGACGAGATTTATTATTTCACACCTTGCATCCCTATCTGCATCGATGCCTTCCTCACCTCCTTATTGTTGTTTGCACTCCACAACAGGAATGGCCTAAGTGGGGGGCTGAATTAACTCACGTGTATCTACGCTCCTCCAGGACATGCAAAACCTTCCCTATCACGCCATGGATAGCAAACTCTCCATACCCTCCAGCTACCCTTTCTTCACACACCTTCTCACAATCTCCCTCACCAAGCATTTTGGCTTTAGTTCAAGACACAACACCATGAACATTGAGGCAATGTCCGCGTTGGTGCGATATCTAAATTCACCTCTGAGATATTCTTCCCCGAGCACAATCTTCACTCGAGTAATGAAGGTTCGCTTCTCAAAGGCAAATATGTTAACCGATCTGTCGTTCGTTACTTGGCCCCAAAATGCCACCTGTTGTTTGCTTGTCAGCAGCGAGAAGTTTGCCTCCATGCTCACAACACCACTCGCTAGCTCTGCCTATTGCTTCAACAAGATGCCACACTATGAAAAAATCTGGCCAACTATTGGGGATATAAGCAACTCAATCGTCCTTCATCATAAATGCCCCTTCCAACTTGGCACTGGCACTTGAATTTGGCAACATTTTCATTTGTACATCTTGTTTGTAGTGTAGTTAGGTGCTTCCTACAAGAAGTATGAGGTAGTATCATATTGTTCTAACCCATCGGTAGACCCATATACAGAGTGTTGGCATCATGGACTATTAAATATCTTACTATTCTTTATTTATAGATGAACCTAATTGTACCCAATGCAGTTCAGTGTTTGGTAAAGTTTATCATTTTGCCCACTTTGACATGTATTATGTAGCCACTCTTATGTATTTTCACTTATGTACATCTAGTTGAGTTTTAGTAGACCAATAAATTATAGCCTCCATCACTTAAATAACTCTTGTGGTTGAGATGGCCAAAGTGGCACAATTCTCTTTTAAGGGGTTTACCCACTTGTTGGCATGCATACTCTACTTTTCTTGTTACAACTAGATAATCATAGCTGACGAAGATAACTTGAAAACCACTTTACTATTGTAAGATAGGATATATACTTATAATTGAATGTCTTTTAGATTATGTAATGCTTCAAGTGATTTTAGAGGACCAATATTCATATTTTTAATGACATTAATATGAAATTTTAAATACTTTTAAATGATTGGTCAATTTATAGTGACCAAGAAACATAGCTAAATTCCTTAGCATAATGCATGTAGTGGTCTTGAGTAGCAAAATTATACTAAATCTAAATAAATGACAATTTATAGGACATTGTAGGGGAATCTTTTTAGCTACATCATTAATAATTTTGAATTAAAATATATCTTGTTCTAAGAGTAGTTGTAGAAATGGAATCATTAGAGGGTGTTATGGGAATAATGTCATTCTTGGGCCATGTTAGGTAATATCAACACTTCATTAAAATCTTTTCCCAAATTTCAAACCTTATAGATGTATTAATGAGGAAGGGAGTTATGTTTGTATAATTAAAATGAACAAGAACACACATTCAATGAACTAAAGATATACTTGAATAATTTATCTATATTGTCATATCCAAACTAAGATAAGGAATTTCATGTACATGTAGATGCCTCCAACTTTGCTATAGGGGCTATCTTGGCAAAAGTAGAACCTCAAGGATTGGATCATTCAATATTATTCGTATATTAGTGTCCAATATTGAATGATATTATAGTAATACAAAGAAAGAGGCTCTTAGCATTGTCTATTTGATGCAAAAGTTTTAACATTACTTTCTTGCTACTATTCACTTCCTACATATACCATTAAACAATGGTATATTTGGTGAACAAATCATTCATTCAAAGATGGGTAGATAGATGGTTGATGTTACTTCCATAATTCATTACAAAATTATTATAAGGCCAAGAAACACCCATGTCATTATAGACTAACTCTCAAGGATGAGTCAGGAGAACCACCAAAAGAGAAAATGCAAAATCTCTTGATGCTCACCTATTTGAGGGGTTGTAGCTATTCAGGCTCCAAAAATGCCCTATCGTACACCAATAACTTTTATGTTATACCATAGTGGGAGACAACAGCCATGACACTTCTTTCAAGCCTCGCAGCCATTTTGTGCATATTCTGCAGTTTTTGTGTCGACAAAACACGAAAGTTATCAGTTGTATGATAGCGCAGTTTTGGAGCTGGATTAGGCGTGTCCTATTTGAGGTACTTGTTGTACCAACATGGCATGACAACATTTGAAAATACAACATAGCTTCTAAAAAGACACCCCAATAGGAGAAAGATGAAGATTAGTAATTAAAGGAAAAAAATCAATTTCAACTAATGTATTGTTGTAAAAATGGGACTTGATCACATTCCATGAAGATGTGCAATACTTTAAGAAGTGAGAGGTGTCCTTGAATAAGCACACAAAAGACTCGCATGTGGGTGGCATGTGACCATATTAGGCTCAATAAGGCTCAATAACATAATACAAAAGACACTTTGTGTAGGTCCACAGTGATCTAGACATTGTAGTGATATTAAAAGCAAGAAGCAAGTGGTTGGATGTGTTACATGAATGACTAGATTTCATGTCACTACTTCTTAAATGATAAAGTTTATGAATGGAATAGGAAACAAGTCTTTAATTGTAACCATTTTTAGACTTTATATGTCAGCATATCCTTATTTTCTCTAACTCCTTTTGTGAAATGACTATGGGTGACACTCAAGCACAAATCTCAATAGGCTTTTAAATTTTATCGATTTCTTCCTTAACATTTGTTATATAACTTTGGTTTATTCAAGATATAACCTTCTTCGAGTTGGCTATGCTTTTGGTACAAAAAGAATCCTATGAACACAAAGTTTTGGTGGTACTCCCTTCAAATATTTGTACATCTAAATGAATAGATCTTTGTATGAAATGATATTATCTTGAATGATGTTTCTTATAACATAGAGCTCCAATCATCCTCAACCAGTAGATTAATAAAATCTTTCTCTCATACTCTACAAAACATTTTAAAGAGCATAGCTTCAAATAACTTAAAATATTTTGTATATTTAACCTAAAGATGTATTTTTCAATTTCATTTATGAATGACAAACTTAAATTTTAAGAAATTTTAAAAAATCTTTTATAAAAATAATACGAATTGTTTCCATGCTTGAAATCATAAAATTAAGCTAATTAGGAAATAAGGACGATCACAGATCCTTAACTAATCTAGCTAAAATCAAACACAAGGTAATAGAATAAATGAAAGAAATAGAAGATATATGTTGATTAAAGGTCCCTATTTCACATTTGCGCTTCCATTGTTCTTCTCCAAATTGTTGGCATGACTCTCGGGTATTGCACTGGGATTTCCTGCATAAGATCGCAATTGTTTTGAAGAGTGTGATCTTAGATTGAATCGAGAAAATGATCTTGTATTTATAGATTTTCAAATGAGATGGGAGGAGATTTGGAACTTAAGTGTTGATTGATAGATAACTAAATTTGATCGATCGGTTAAGTGGATTGATTGACTTGTTAACTCATTTGATTGAATTGTTAACTCAATTGATTGAGTACCCAACTAGATTGATTGGATAGTGAACTGAATAGATTAGCCATTTGACTGGATAGATTGAGGAGATGATTGATTAGTCAGAAAAGGTGATTTGGAGTGAAAAGGGGAGATTGGAGAGTTAACTAAGTTAACTGATTAGTTAACCAATTTGATCAACCAGTCTTGTTTTTCAACACGTGTTGTAGGATTTTTGAATTTGAAATTCAATTTCATGTAATTTGGATTTTTGAATGATGAAATGCACATGAAATTTTATTGAAATTTATTGGAATTTAGATTTGGTGAAATGTGAATTTGATGAAATGAAATTAATTGAAATGAGTTGAAATTCGAATTTGGGGATTTGGAGGAATGAAATTAATTGATTAAATAATTTTATTTAAAATTATTTAATCAATTGAAATAGGATTAATTAAATAATAAATATTATTTAACTAAGGAATAAATCATGATAATATTTAATTAAAATTTGAGAGAGGGAGTTAATGATGAATTGAATAAAGGATAGAAATTGAATGATTAATAGTGTTGAAGGGTGATGATTGAGGTAATTCAGAAGAATAATTAGCTTAATTAAATAATTTAAAGAATTACTTAATTAATTAAGATGAATAATTAGTGTGCGATCGATGAGACATTTTTAGGTGTCTACACTAATTATCGTTTTCAACTACAAATTCTCAATTACCTTTTTTTAATTTAATTAACAATTATATTTTTTAATAAATAATTATTCTTAATCTTAAAAAAACTAAAATTTGAAAGTCTATACACTATCATCTTACAAAAATAAAGATAAATTAAACCAAAACAAGTGTCATGTGCTAGTGCTTGTTGCAATAATAATATCTCTTGTCTAGTCGATAGAAGAGGTAATATCTAACAATTTATGTACTTGTTTGAATATTAATTAGTATAAATATACTAACATACCTATCTTTGGAGGAATATAGGCAAAGTATGCCGAAAGATATCATATTTCTTAATTATTCCACTTAAAAATTATTATATTGTAATTAGTATTAAATCATTATTATAATATGATATTGTAAGTAATATTAAATTATTATTAAGATATGATTATATTATTATGTTTGAATATATTCTTGTTATGATATTTTTATATTTTCAAAATAAAGGAAAGCATTTAGTACCAAATTATTATTATTATTATATATACATTTTTTTTAGATCGGTAATGCCATAAGGGGGTAGCTCTCATATATTAAAACCAAAAATAAGTACATAGATAATAGAAAAAAGGGATCAGTGATACAGATGTTTGATCCCCTTCCCAATCACTTTCAGCCTATCTACAATCTCTTCTAGAAACATATCACTATTTTCACTCATGAAGGCCTCAAATTCATCTAATTTATTTTTTTGGCCTACCCCAACTTTGGACAATTTCCATGCTTTAGCCATCTTGGTCTTCCTACCTTCTACATTAAGATTGAAAAAACATGGAAAAATCCAAGCATAATCTTTGATTGTGGCACAATATCAAGGGTCCCCAACGCTATTTTGACACTCCTCCACTATGCAATGCACTATACCATAGGTATTAATGGTGTATCTCAAGATTTGCACAATGGGGGAGAACATTTTCTCATAAATAATAGCAATAATTATTAATCCATCCCTCGAGTAATAAGTATGAATAAACAATTATTGATTCTCAAAAGGTTCTACACATGAGTCATCCAATGCACGGAAAAAAGAGAGAGAGAGAGAGCGAGAAAAATAAAAAAATAATAAAAGTGCAATAAAAACAAGTAGTGAAAACCTGGCAACAGACGCTATTTATGATAGATCGACTCCTTCATTTATTCCTACACTACTATATATCCACTTTTCACTATCATTTTTTTTATATTTATAATAAAAAGCCTTGTAACCATCTCAAGCACGACAATAACATCTCACCATGGCTTGGTGATCCTTGTATATATCCATCAAGAAAGGTCTTGTCAAGATTGGGGGCAAAATACTACACTCAGTGGGGGCAATCCGTTTAAGGCTTCAACATACAAAACAAACAATCGACAAATAGGGAAAAATGCATCAAAACACAAATCAAAACACAACTTAGTGTTGAACATAGAAACACACATTTCCAAAATCAATCGTCAAACTCAGCCAGTAAAACATAACATGATGGATGATCTATCCTGAATCATGGTTTGATTACTTTAGCATGAGGTTTGACTATTTGTATCTTGATTTTTGGTTGTCAGATCTCCAGAGAAACTCAAGGATGTCTTGAACTAGAGAAGAAAGGAAGAGGTTTAATATTTTCTTTGTTTGCTATCTATGAGTGGACATGCCCATCAGCCCAGAAGTCCATCCCTAAAATTTTTATCACAATCATTTTCTCCTCCTCATTCCCTTTGTCAAAGAGATGAGAGATCTACTCCTCTGAGGACTCCTTGAGATTGTTCATACTAGCACACAAACATTTAACACCAAAGGAATTCACCATCTTTTGTTCACGTAATTGTTGCAAGGTTTCCCTGCTTTATAGCCTACATTTTTTTATCAATGGAAACAAATCTCAAAATGAATCACTATTCGGGATTTGTTTCTAAAATATGTGCCAAAAAATCTTTAGTTTGCTACCACCTGCCTGGACAGGTCACTGATATTTTGATTGAAAGGATAGAACCCCCTCCTTCATCTACCATCTTTTATAACCTAAGCCTAAATCCATGTACCTTTGATTGCAAATATTGATTCTCTCTGAAAATTCCCATCAAATTAATTTGATCCTTGTTAGTTTTGGCAGATTCTTCACTTATCAAGATCTATTTTACTCATATTCTATCAATTCAATAGCACCACAAATGGCAGACTCTACCGCCATAATGAAGATATGCAATCTTAGGAAAACACATGCATTTGTAGCACCATGTGAGATCATGTCATGTTTTTCTTCCCTAGGTCATTGATGATGAAATTCACTTATCTCAAATAAAAAAAGCCTCATGAATCGTGCCCTTGAAAATATCAATTTGAATCATCTCTTATCCAATTCTAATCCTTTCTCATTGAATTGGCTTGAATATATCATCAACTAGTATTTTTTCCAATTCTTGCCATTTCGTACTGGTATCCAGAACTAAATATTTATTGTTTGCCACCACACCTAGATTTTCTAGATAATCAACCACCTTGTTCGCTTCTCAGAAGATGTGGGAGATCTTATAATCGTTAAGCTTCATCAACCATTTCTTAATTATAATAATTCATTTATTCAATTTCCAGCGAGGAGAAGAGCCATTAGTAACTCCCTTAATGACAATCTACGAATCCCCTTCTATATCCACCTCTAGAATTTCCTAATTAACACATAGTTGTAAACCCCTGGACATGGCCTCCAAATCAACTTCATTGTTTTTTGCAGTTCCTATTGATCGAAATAGAGCCCAAGCACACTTTCCCTCATGATCCCAAATGATACGACCCACCCCTATAGCACTTAGATTTCCTTTAGTCACTCCATCAAAATTGAGTTTCTATCTTCCATCAGTAGGTTTTACCCATCATGCCTCCTATCGTCTTGAATGTCCACCCACACTAATTCCAGGGGGTCTTAGACTGGTCCAAGTTTTTTGTATATCCTTGTCCCATCTCTTAATACAATCCACTCTTCTTTCATTATCCTTTGCATTCTTAATATTACAAATCTTATCCTCAATTTTGGCTATAAGCTTGTTCACCCTCATTGAATTGATGCAAAAAATAAGTTTATTCCTTTCTTTCCAAATTTTCCATATGGTCATGGAGGGGGCAATCATCCAGATGTCACCCCACAATGATCTTATTCTAGTAGTAGGCCAACTTTTCATGAAACCTAGTAGGTATCATTCCTTGTTGTGAACCAACTCAGAGAAGACAAAAGCCAATCCCTAATTTGGAAGCATTGAGACAGTGGAGAAACAAATGATTACAAGACTCTTTGTCTGAGAGATAGAGTGTGCAAATAGTTGGCCCTATGATACCATATTTCCTAAGCTTTTCACTCATGAGGGTCCTACCATGCATCACTATCTTGAGAAAGGCTCTCGCCCTTGGGTAAACACACTTTTGCCAACACAATCTTGTAGGCCAATCTATCCTCTGCATTTGTTTTCTTTGAATTTCATATCCTAACCGGGTTGAATAATTCCCTATTTTAATCATGGACCAAATCACCTCATCCTCTTCCTTTCTAAGGATGATCCTTTACTTATTAAGAATTCATGATAGAATTAGGCCAACCCAATCCAAAAATTTTAAGGTTGAGACTGGTTTCTAAGTTTTCAAATGACAATATCCTATTTGGATAGTGTAATCACTTACAAATTCTTTGTTTACTCTGATTTCTTCATCCACCCAATCCTTGTTTTCAAAGGTGTTGATGATTGCATTCTCCCCATTCCAAGAGTCCAGCTAGATTTTTTCCTTTTGTCCATTCCCTAGGTTCTATGTTAAATGCTCTATTATAATGGATCTAATTTCCCAAATAAAATTTCACACAGTCAATCCACCTAAAGAATTAGCCATTGTCAGAATTCTTGAAGGCTCTTCACCATCCAAATATTTCTTCCTTATGATTCTACACTATTTTTTTCTGGTTCTTTATATATTTTCCAAGTTAACTTAGCCCCAAGTGCCAAGTTTTAGAATTCCATGTACCTTAGTCCAGCTCCACCATCCTACTTAGCTCGACAAGTCATATCCCAATTAATTCGAGAGATGCACTTTGCTTCCTTTGCACCTTCCAAAAGAAATTTTTTCATGAAACTTTCCAGGGAAGATATCACTCTCTTTGGTAGCTTTAAGCATGACATTGTATAAATAGGGATTGTTGGAAGAACTGTTTTGATCATAAGTATTCTACTAGCCTGGGATAACCAAGCATTTTTCCAATCTGTTGTCTTTGCATTGCATCTGTTGATTATTTCCTCCTAATATTCAGTTATAGAGGCCCCAACAAATAAGGGAACACCCAGATGTTCTATAGACATCCTAGCTACAAGAAATTCCAGCGTATTGGCAAATTCGTTTCTATATCATCTTTTTAGTTTTAAAGAAGAAAATAACTTATTTCTCCTTTTTAACCTTCTAACTGGATACTACTGCATATCTTGTTAATACACTTTTAATCACCTTTGCCTCATTGCAAGAAGTCTCTCCAAATAATATTGTATTGTTTACAAATTGAGAATGAGTGATCGGGTCTAGCTCATAATCTATCAGGATGTCCCTCCATATCTTTTGCCTTCTTAGTCTAACTATATATCTTCCCAAAGATTCAACCATAATAACAAACATAAATGGTGATAAAAGTGTAACCGGAATCTATCGGGATACCATTTGTTGCTTTGAAAATCCATATAATGAACCATTTGCTAACACTAAAAAACTAACTGATGATATGCATGCCTTCAAGATTCTAACCCAATTGTAATCAAAACCAAAATTTTCTACTACTGAGAATAAAAAATCTAAGGAAACTTTATCATAGGCCTTGCTTATATCTAATTTTACCACCATACCTTTTATTTTCTAAATGGATATGGAATGAATAGTCTCCAAGGCAAGTATGATACTATTAGCTATCTCTCTTCCTGAAGTGAATCCATTTTGTTCCTCTGAGATCAACTTACCTGAAATCTTCTTCAATCTATTCACCAGAGGTTTATAAATGATTTTGTATATTGTGTTTCATAGTGAAATTGGTCGAAAGTCATTCATTAATTTGCATTCATTCTTTTTGGGAATCAAGACAACTACTATATTGTTAAGCTCACTGACAAAACACTTGCTCCTCCTTATATCTTCTGCTAACCTATGAATGTCAACCCCCATGAACCCCCAATATTTTTGATAAAACCTAGATGTTTTATCAAGATGTAGTTGAAATGTAGTAGCCTTAATCTCCACCAAAGTAAAAGGTTTCAATAACATTTTTTTATCTTCCTCCATGACTAGAGTGAGAATTGCATTTAAAAGTTCGCTATCTCTCATTATTGGGATATCACCGCTTCCTAGTAGAGATTGAAAAAAATTGACCACCGTCTCTCTTATCCTATTCCTATCCTTAATGCATTCCCCACTATCATCCATTATTTCCTCAATTCTATTTGCAACACTACGAGATTCGACCGAGACATGGAATTTTTTGTGTGTTAGCATCCCCTTCTTTAATCCATTTCTCCCTGGCCTTATCTCTCCAAAAGATCTTTTTTCTTGCCAAAAGCTCAAATAATTTTGTTTTTATTTCTTTTTATTTTATATACTTCTCTAGAAACATTCCATCCTTGATTACTTTCTCATTGCTCAAGCAATGTGAGTTTTGATTTCACCTCCTCTTTCTCCATAAAAATGTTTTTAAGGACTTCTTTATTCCAAATTATTAATCTACTTTCGACCAATTTGTAATCTCTTAATGAAATAATAGCTAGCAGTATTGGTAAAAATGTTGCTTTCAGTCCACCAATCTTCTAGAGTCTTTGTTAATGCTTTTTCCCTCCACCACATGCTTTCAAACTTAAAATATTCGCTACATTGTGTAGGAGAGTGACCAAAATCTAGTAGCACCAAGAAATGATCAAATATGGATGTAGGAAGGATTGTTCAGAGGAAAATGCCGTGTCCTCTCGAAGCCAGATAGGCCCAATAAAAAATGATCTAACTGTTCTACGATATTGGTAAATCCACATCACCTATTAATCCAGGTGTAGTTACCATTTTTTGGGATACAATCTATTGCCTCAATGAATCTAATGAAATTTTTGAAATCAAGCATAACCCTGTTTGTTTTATTCAACCCTCCACTTTTCTCATTGAGATCTAGGATTGCATTAAAGTCTCCACCCATAATATACCTATGATCATTGTAGTTTCTTGTTATTCCTCTTAATTCATCCCACAATGCCAACTTGTCTTCTATTCTTGTTGGACCATATACATTAAATAGATGGAAGATTAGATTGGAGTTTCTACGATACACTACATGCAGGGCCCAATTTTTGTTAGAATTTATATTTTCTATTTTACAAGTATTCAAATTCCAGAGGATACCAATCCCATTCGAATGACCTATTGCATCCATAAAAAACCTTCCCATCCTCAATAGTATGTGAGAAATTTCTTGCCTTCATGCTAATTTTTGTCTCCTGAAAAAAAACAATGTCCACCTTCATCCTACTCAATTGACACTTCATTAAGCATCATTTGTTAGGGGCTAAGAGACCCCTGACATTCCATGAAGTGATCTTCATTGCTTCCCAAGGGAGATCTTTCCTCCCTTGGTCTTTTTCAGGAAATCTGTGACACTGATAAAACCTTTCTCAATGGCTTCCACTTCCCTCTTCTGCTTATTTGTCTTTTGACCTCTATTTTTCTTTGTCATGCCTAAAAGCCTGGTTATAGATTGGCTAATGTTTCTGGGATCAATAATACCTAACTCATCCTTCTCTGAATAATTATCTTCTAATTTCCATCCTTTCGATTGCATTGCCTCTATGTTTTCAACCCACATTTCTTTGACCACTTCACTAATTACCAAATCTTTCTCATGATTGGATAAAATCCTTTGTGACTTCGAACTTGGAATTTTAATCCCCTACTCTACTAGGTCACTTTTTTCTTTGTTTTGGATTATTGGGCTTGGTTGATGATTCACCATTTCCCTTGATACAACCTTGTTATGATCTACCAATGTTTTATTAGCCTTCGTACCACTTGATGCATTTTTGGGTATCCATTTCCCAGGACTCTTTTACAGTCATTTATAGTTCTCCACCTTACGATTCCTTTGATGACATCTTACATAGTAGAGCTTTTCTTCCTCAACTTTAATTTCCCGAAACTAGAAAACATTATCTACTTTCAACCTAACTACCTTAGGAATTGTCTATACCACAACTAGTTTGTTTCGTGCGTACAAATACGAATTGCCATTCGCAATGTCAGCATTGATGTTTATTAAAGTGCCCAATGATCTGCCAATTTTTTTAAAACATTCCTCTAACCAATATTTGATAGGAAGATCGTATAGGCGAATCCATATCAACTTTTCATAGGGTTCCAAAGAAGTCGGGTCAAAATTTGAATGCCATCATTGCATGTATAATGGAAACTCCCGCATCATCCAGAGCCCTCCTTGCAATATTCTGTCTCTTTCTTCTTTGGTTGCAAATATGACTACAAAAAAACCTTTGGGGAGGAATTTAGTAATTTCCTCTATTTTCCATGTTTTTGTAATCCATTTTTTGATCTTCTCCTTATCCATTCTAGGTCCAATGAAATGGCAAATGATGACTAAATTTTCTAGAAATGCTAAATTTGTGTCAATTTCATTTGTTACATTGATTGTTTGCAACTCCTAACTTCCTTTATCTAACCTCCCTACTCTTAATCCATTTTTCTAATTATTTGGAATCTTAGGGTTTCCCTGCTCTGCTTCTCTCGCTCTGCTCATTGCGAGCCATTTTTTTTAATATTATTTTTTGATTAGTAATAGGTCGAAACTAATAAGGTGTGCATACCCTACACCCTTGTGAGATTTGAACTTGTGACCTCTCTTTCAAGGGCACAATTTCTCCACCACCAGGCCAACTCAGGCTGTACGCGAGCCATTTATTATTATTATATTATTACATTTTTATTAAACTCTTGACCAAAGCAAAAAACCTATTAAGACTACATCATTACTATTTCAACGTTGAGGAAAAAATGGATTTTATGTAGGGACATTTTCAATTGGCCATTATTAAGAATATTATTTATTTAAAATTATATATATATATATATATATATATATATATATATATATATATATATATATATATATATATATATATATAAACATAATCTTGTAATAAAAAAAATATTAAATAACATAATCTTGTAATAAAAAAAATATTAAATAAAAATAATAATAGAATTATTTTTTAGTTTTTATTGAAGAGGTTTTTCCATCCATATGTGATTGCAATATGACTTATGTGTAATTATTATTAAATTTTTAGATCCACATAATGCTAATCAAACTCCAATAAAGTATTAGTGGTAACATTCAAATAGTTAATTTTTATTTTAATTGTGTAAAATCAAATCCTATAAAATAGAGCCCTTTTATGCTAATTTAAGAATAAAATAGAGCTCTTCTATGCTAATTTAAGAATGTCTCAAGTTATGTTTTATTATTTTAATAGCATGAATCTAAAATCTATTAAAATAGCTATTTGATTTAATTAATTATATTTTGAAAAATAAGAAATTGGAAAAAATGGAAAATAAACATCTTTCTTCTAAATATTAAAAATCTAAAATCACTTTAAAATATCATTTCTTAAAAATTACAGTAGGTTTCCACAATCCTTAGTTTTGTTCAATGTTACTTATGGGTTAGATTGTGTGAAAATTTTTGCATCAACTTTTTGAATCACACTAGGTGATCCATCATGAGGTGAAGAATCCTTAGTTTTGTTTAATGCTACTTATGGGTTAGATTGTGTGAATTTTTTTGCATCAATTTTTTGAATCACACTAGGTGATCCATCATGAGGTGAAGAATGCTAGAGACGAAAAAATGAATATTGTTGTAGACTAGGAGACTAAAAAGAAGAAGAGGGGAGGGAGGGTATAGGTGACACAAAGGAACAAAAAAAACAACACAATATAATAAAAAAAGGTAATGATACAAACATAAAAAGTACAAAAATAATAATGAAAGTAAAGAAGTTAAATAAAATATTGCTTAAGTTTTGATAAAAAAAAAAAACTTATAAAGAAATCTAAAAAGTTAAAAAGCTAATAATACAAGAAATAAATATTAAAAAGACAAAGGATAGACATATAAGAAAACGAAATGACTACAAAAATATTTTTTATAAAATAAAATAATAATATCTAAAATAAGTAAAATTATTAAAACAACCCAACTACTCTTATTATTTTTATAAATTATAAAATTAATAATTAATTAAATAAATCCTTATAACTAGCTTAAAAAACTAATTTATTAATAACTAATTGATGCCTAATCAAGTATTAATAATCAAAATATCTATATTTGCTATGGCAACATTATTATTGGAAGTTCTATAGTTCCATTTGTACACAAAAATATTAAAATTTATAGAATCTCTTTTAACACACTATCATAGAATATAATGAAAGCAAGAAAATTTGTTTTCTTCTTTGACCTTTAAACAATATAAAAATAGAATATAAAGAAACATGTCTAATTATAAGCGAACAAAAATTGAGTCAACCAGTTAACAGGAGGATAAAATCAGAAAAAGATGAATTATGAACAAAAATCATCACGGAAACAAATGGCAAAGGTATTAAAACAATCAATTAAATATAGCTTTGATACCTGGAATATCCTCTGCCCTATACAGGAACATCTATATAACCACACAAACTTCAAACTCGCAGCCACTTTTGAAAACGTTCGATACACAGAGGTCGCGTGGTCGATCTTTGTTATCTTCGCCTTCGTCGAAAGGCGAAGATATATAACTTTTGAGTCTTTTTATTAGCTACGTCACATAGAATTTGATTTTTTTTCCTGTCGGCGTGTTCTTGAAGGCAGCCGGAAGCGGAAAATTTCAATAAATTGAAGGCACAAGCAGAATTTCTGTATGAATTTAAGAGGAATTTGTATGTAAAGTTGAGGCAAAGGAGGAATCTGCAGGCACTTTTAAGGGATCTGCAAGCCATTGCCAGGCCTGTCTGAAAATCTGTTTTTTAGTTTGATTTGATGGCGAAATCAAAGGGAATTTCTGAGCAATACGGAGGCGTCTCGAGTCCTCAGTATGTTCGGATGCAGGGCGAACCTCCTTTGGCTGCTTCGGGTAGTTTTCACAGGGCAGACCAGGAGCGGATCCGGATTTTTGAGGAATTGCCCCGCGCTACGGTGGTTGACGTCTCTCGCCCCGTATCAAATGACATTAGCCAGATTCAGATTCAGCTCGTCTACTTCATTCAAATTGAGTACAAGGAGGCATGGCTCATCTAATTTTTAAATTATTTGTTTTAATTCTCTCGAGAACATTGGACTTCTGTATTAAGTATTACTGGAACAAATGACACACTAGTCTACCGAAAAGCTGGCATGATTTCTCAGATTTTGGAAATTTAATAGTAAAAAATTGCATATTCTCGAAAATTAATTGGCACTGAATATTTATATATTGGAAATGTTGCACTTGTTAAAGTTTGTTTTTTAGGTTACGACCAAACCATCACCAATTTAGCGTATGAGATTCCCCCTTTTGGAAGCTCACAAGAAGATTTCTTGCTTTCTATCTTATGTATTTTTCAAATTTTGTTCCAATGCACCTCGTGAGCAAGCTCGAAGAATGCCTAGACGATTTACTTATACATGAACTAATCCAATAAATTACATCTAATACCTTAGAGTTGCTCTATATGAGTTTCTGCACAACGATTTTGTGGAAATTGAAGATGATGAATTAGAATTTAATGCAACGAATTGTAGGTCTGGGGAATTTAGTGGCATTAATCTGCATATTATGTAAACTTACAATATTTTAAAGGGCAAACGTTGCATTTTTAAATCACAGGCAAGGCACACCAAATTTGATGCTTGAGATGCCTCCGGTGGAAGCTCACAAAATAATTTCTTCCCTTTTACCTTCATGACCAAGCTTGAATTAAACTGAATTTTGCCAGTTCTCCTATATCCGGACTAAATTCCCTACTCCGTTTGTGTCTTACGTGCTATGGTTTCTCTAGGAGTTAGATGTATCATATGCACTGTAAATATTAGGTTGCCATATTAATCTAAGTGATTTTCTATAGCAGTTGAGTTACTTGAACTTCTAACCTTTGTCCGGTCAAGTTGAATAACAATATTTTCTTCCCCTTAAGGGGGTCATTTTTTATGGTTATTTTGATTTTTCGCAACAATTGAGTGGAGATTGAATGCGTGATCTTTGTATGCAATTTATTTTTATAACTGATGATTGCTCTCAAGATTGCCAGTTTGCAAGTGATGAATGATGAGCTCGGCAAGGCCGCGGCCATGAAAAATTCTGATACCAATGCCGCCTTGATAGGTTTGGCTCCTCAGTTCATTTCATTTCCTGCCAATGAATTGGTGAATATTTAGTGATTTTTTGTTGGAATTTTAACTCTTTGACTAGGAAGTTCCTAGGACTGAGAAGAGTTTTGAGGAAAAAAGCCCTTTCTTCAAAGTTATGCTTGATAAAGTCAGAGCTTGAGAGGAGGACCTTTCCTCAATCAAGGGCCAAATAAAAGAAACTAAGGTGATAGAAAGTCATTCTGGAGCTTCGAGAGTTGAAATTCTAAAGATTTGAATATACAAACTTTGGAGACTTGCAGTAGGAGTTTCGAGAGGATAAATGTTATGAAATGATTAAATATTTTTTGAAAGATGAAGTGATGTTGCTGAGAAGTTGGGCTTGGCAGTCCTTTTCAGTTATTTCCTAGACCATTAAAAAGTTTGCGAATGATGGAGATGATAATTTGAATGGGAAAAGCTTCGGCTCAAAATAGTCGATTGTGCTTTTCCCTTGCAATGTACTAATCAATGAGCAGCTGCAACAAAGAGGGCCCTTACAAAGCACAACGGATATGAATGGGGAGAAAAAATATCTGCCAAAATTTTCTGGAGAAGCTAAGGAATGTTGAATCACCTGCAAGTCTGCAACTATAGCAAGATTATCGAATACTGTTTTATAAGAAATATTAGTACCATTAAAATGTTCTAGTTTAGGAATAATATTAGGTAGTTATAAAAATAGTATTATACTGTAGGAAACCTTTATTTTTGATGTCACTATATTTTTATTTCTTTATCATGGCATAATTTGGGTCTTTACAGCCCACTTTAAAAAGCACTATGCATTATGTTCATTTTAGTTGATTACTTTAAAGTTAAACTTACCAATTTTACAAACTTTTAGTGTTTTTATTTAAAGATCACCTGAAAGAGTGGCTCAAATTTGCAAACCTTGAAATTTGAAAACTCTATCATTTCCAGCTGAAGTGCTAGCTTGCCTGAAGAAAATTAAGTGAACTTTATTTTCTTCCTTTTAGAGGAGCTATATCTTTGGTTTCATTTGAATCTTTGCAGCAATTCTGCAGAAGTCAAAGAAGGATAAGACCTGTTTATCACTTTTTTTTTTTGATTTCCCATCACAGTTGACCTATGTAATTTTTAGGAGATCTGATAGTAATGATCCAGTTAAAAGGTTTTTTTTTTTGATGAAGATTCTGATGGTAACTTTTTTTTCATTTGAGTGATATCCAAGAGAGTCAAAAATTATCTTAACCATATTTTATTTTGTATGGATTTTCTCATGTCAAACCTTTGAAGTTTGATTGAAAAAGTGACAAGTTTGCAAACTTTGCCCATTCGATCTATATCATGTGCAGCAATAGTTCTTTTTTTTTGTTCAGGAAGTACGGGTTCTGTCAGTTCCCACAACCAAAAATAAATAACAAAGTGAAAACTGAGAAATGAACAAACACAGCATATAAGTATTATAACAAGTGTTCAGTATTTCATGCTATGAATCTGCCTGGGCATCTAGAGCGAGGACTCACAGAAAATGCCATCATATAGTCAGATCAGTATCATATAGTCGACTGGCCTCAGGCTCATCAAGCTGAAAGTGTAGAAGTTTGAATAGATAAGCATAGCTTGATCAAAATTGTGATGCTTCAGTAGACAGAAAGGAACATTCATACAGCTTCCAAACATGAGCTCCAGCCATGTGTATCCCCTTAAGGTGTGCTGGTTCTCTGCTCTGGCCTGCTATTACCTCGGCTTTGTCTTCCTCTATTTGACTGCCAGCTGCTACTCTGAGTTGAGATGAGTCATTTATTCAGCTCAGTTGCCTCTTTTTGTATGCCAAAATGCTGCCTCAGTCTTCGTACTGCACTCCCCTTTCCTCTTAAGAAGTTGAGGCCTAGATATGGTCACAACCACCAACAAAGGAGGAGCTGAATATTCAACTGGTGAAGCAGTCCAGTGGATTTCTATCACTGAAAATGTTTTGAAGAAAGCTACCCTGCACTATATGCAGCTTTCACTTATATTCATTATGTCCTTTCACCATCTTCTTCCACTCTGCAAGCTGCTTCTCTTGAGTTACACTCATCTTTAGTTCCATTTGACCTGTCCCGTTCATAGTTTGTATACTCGGCAAGTCATCGAGAACTCATTATTTTATTTCACCTGCGAGTTTTATCAGTGTTTATTCACCAAGTTATTTTCCAAGTTTTTTGAAAAAATCGCCCAGTTTTTGGCGAGTAGTTGCCAAGACTCACCCAAAAATCCACAAGTTTTTCCATGTAACAAAGCAATATGTCAAAATCAAGGAAAAAAAAAAACATGGGTTAGACACTGCATAAAACTCTGGCTTTTTGGTTTTATAATCATTTGCTTTTGCCTTTTAAAAAATAATGAAAATGGTGTGCACCATGAAGGTTTGTGTGGTTTTGAAGGTTTTCATTTGGGCTTGGTGGGGATGCTGGGCCTAGACCCACGTGACAGGCATTGCCCCTCAATCCCACTAGGGTTGCTGCTTCTAGACCTCCACCAAACTGATTTGATACATTTTGTAGCTATATTTTACCTGAAAAACAGTGTTCCACTACCATTGGGGATGGGGGGACAAAGGGCCTAAGTTTGGGGATGTTGGGGGGTGGTGCTGATATACATATAGTACTTGAAAAATTAACTGTGAAAAGATGTATAAGAAATACATTTCAATTTAGAAAATGGCAAAATTGCAAATACGAAATACGAAGATTTCTTGAATGCTAAATAAAATTGTCAAATTGTCAAATTATATTGGAAATATCATAAAGATGATTACACCATTATAATGAGTAACACTAGCATTACAATTACTAGCATGGTATCAAAATAACACTTAAGTACAAATATCAAAATGTAGTGAAGGGAGGTCTCTAATCATCTGCAAACTCCTCATCATTGGAACTACAGGATTCCTCACAGTCAAGAACCTCCAAACTAACACCAACTAGCCTTGCATCTGAAGTGGCAGCATCCTCATCAACCTGTGATGGCTTCTCTAGATCTGCCTCCCATCATGCGGCTAGACTCTCTTTGTGCACAAGTGTCTTGTGGTCAATGAGAGGCAAAGCACTATATACGGCCACAAGCTTCTTTGATCTCCTAGAGGTAAGTCTATTCCTCTTAAGAGAGTGGATGAAGCTATATGTAGACCAATTCCTCTTAGCAGCTAAAGAACTAGAAACCTAAGATAGCTAACGAATTGCTAGAGTAGTAGTCAAAGATTTCTAATCATGACAATTCCACCACTAAAGTGGGTCCTCCTGTACCATAGTTGCTATATCCATCTTTGTTGCGTCTGAATAACCCCTAAGATTGGCAAATTTGGTCCACTCAGTGCGAATTCTGCTGATATCTCTAGCATCATACATCTTATCAATGCACCTAAAGAAACTTGTCTTCACCTCATCATCTTGAATCAGTGTAACTCTACCAGGCCTAGCCTTGTACCACTTAGGATTCAAGGCATAAACAACCACATGCAAGGGAGTGTTGAGCTTGTCCCATTTGCGTTGAATGATTGGTTGAATGCGCTCATTGTAGAATGCTAAAGTGGGGTCCTTCACTCGCACAACAACCTTCCTCTGGGCAAGCATAGAATCAATGCACTCATACAACTCTCCAAGGGTAGGTGCATCCCCATCCCCATCCCCATCCCCATCCTCGATGACTTGGAAAACTAGAGCAATGATGGAGACTATGTATTTTGCATCGGTCCAAAACACATCACTCTTCACTATCTTCTTCACCCTCCTCCCCTGCTTTGTCTTGGCCACAACCCACCTATTCCACTCTTTTGTCATAACCATGAGTTGCAGTGCCTCGGGCAAATCAATCATCCGCTCCAAGAGAAGTCCACTCGATAAAATACAACTGCCGGGGGTCCCACCTTTACTTTAGCGACTGATGATGGGACTGCATCCGGGACCGGGACAGGGCCACGTAGCTGCTCTGTGACACTCCTATTAGGTATAACCTGAGCTTATAGGGAGCTTCACTACGAACTATTGAGTAGATAAGAAGGAGCGAAGCCGCTTGTCCTTTTTTTCGGGCAAGGATTTCTTCATTCGATTGGGCTAACGGTGGATAAGTCGAGACGAGGTTCAAGGTGCCAATAGTGAAATACATGTCATTCCTTGGTTCTTTGGTGGGCTGATCATGAAAACAGCATGCTGAGGCTAAACTATAGATTCTAGAAAGTGGGTTGGGATAAACCTATATTATTCCCTCAATCGCATAGCTTAGGTAAGGATTAAGGTGGTACCGAATAGAAGGTAGAAGGATAGTTATTTATAAGTATTAGCATAGGTAGATTCGGTTGATCGAGACCTAACAGCATCAGCCCTCTATCTATATGGGGATACGGTTGATCCAGTTGTTTACCCATAAGCAAGGGCATAAGCTAGGACATAAGCTAGGACAGGTGGCATCAGTGGATTCTGTTTAAGCAGTCGATTATGCCGTAGAACTATTCTGCCCTCGTTGAGCAGGCGAGAAAATCTACGTGTCTATAAGGTGGAGCAGAGGTACTACCGCTCCGCGTATCAGCACGTCTGTGCTTGTAAGCACATGTGAGATACGTGGGGTATGCGGGGTATACGGGCCATTTTGCTCTTCATGGTGCTTTTGGCCTTCTATTGGTCGATTCTACACCAGTTCCAATTGCTAAATCACTCTACCATTGTCTGCGATTTAGGCTCAGTCTATTTGCAATCCCAAACTCCTCATTACCTTACGCACTTCTTTGATGGCTATCTTATCATTATTTTCCTCTCCCATGTCAGTCCCTCTTCTCAATCACATGTCATTATTTTTTTTTTATCACCTATTACACGGCTCCTACCTAGACTCTTCTTATCGGGACATAGCTTCAACTACGAGGAGGTAGCCATCTTATTCTTCATTACCACCCAGCGGGAGGAATATGATTGACTAAACCTACAACTACAGGGATCACCCACAGCGTTAGAGCGGCTGCAACTGGATAACCTCATAATACTACTATGGACCGTACAACTGGGAACCACATAAGACAGAGCAGCAGAGACACAAAAGCACCATGAAGAGCAACGAAAGCCCATAGACCACCTAATTGACACCAACGAGTAAAATCTCCTTGTGCTTCAGGACCCCATAATAGCAGCAAAGAATGTGCTAAACTATTAGCAGGCGTAGAAACTGCAGCAGTTAAAAAATTACAACCTTCCAAATAGGAATTGGCCAATCCATGAGTATACCACGAAGTCACAAAAGTTGTACCCGTGAACCATCCGCTAGAATGAAATAGGATGCATATTTGGTCTCAACTGGTTTCAAGAACTTCTTTGAGAAGGTCTTGAAGAGTGCATGTGAAGTGTGGTGGTTGTAGATAAGCATTTGCACATCTCTTGCATTGCTGACCACTCCTCTAATCCAGTCAATCATCCCCATGGCCTTGAGTGCATTGTTCATCGCATGCACACAACATGGAGTCCACCAAATATGTCTGTAGGCTGTCTCAATAAGTTTCCCTATAGCTTTGCACACATGTGTTGCATCTTTCACTACTTGGAACACGTTTTGTGGCCCAACCTCCTCAATAGCCTCCCCGAGGACTTGGAATTGAAAATCAGCATCTTTGTGATGCCCTGTACAATCAATTGCTTTGAGAAAGTATGGGCCCTTTGCACATGTAATGATAAGTGAACAATGGCTAATGTTCATCCTGCCATCCATAACTATTTTGCATTCAGAATCCACCCAACATGCCTTCATGTTCTCCATCGAAAAATTGCATGGAATATTTCTTATCCAAGATTGTGATACTCAATTTGTTCTCACCTAATGGCACATATGATGGTCCTCCCCTCGCCACCATCAATATCATAATAAGGAGATCGAGCTACATGAAATGGGATGCCATTGGCCAAGAAGAACTTGCCAATGGCATCATCTATCTCATCCTTCTACTGCACATTGAACAAATAAGCTATGGGGTTACTTTGCAACTTGCGTTTCCTTGTTCCCTTAGCCTCTTGTGATTGGGCCATAGCATAAGTGGACGAATGTCTTGACATCACTCCTCTCATCTACAATGTATGAGTAGAAGTATGTTGTTGGCCCTGTTGAAGCTGAGCCCTACTAGACAAAGTAGTAGGGATTGCAACTGTTCTGTTATCAGGAATGCCCCAAAGCTTGTTGATCTCAATTCTATATTCAATGTTTTTATTCCAAAAAATGACATGGTTCCACACTTTTTCCTCTCCAAAAGAGGAAGTGTGCATTAACTTTATTCATGCTGCCAAACCATGTAAGATCACAAATTTTGCATTGCCGCTTCCTTGTGCCATCACTTGTTCTTGATGTGCCTGCTATTTTGATGCAAACTGTTTGAGAGGAGATCTAGGATCATAAGGATCCTTAGCATACTGTGCCAAAAACTTGGAAGGGCAATCTGTACTAGTTGCTGCAGTTGCAATGGAACTAGATTGGGCTCCGGGATTAGCCCCATGGTCACCCCCCTCAGCCTGAAGTTCATGTTCTGAATCATTTCCACTATGAGAATTGATTTCTATCTCATCCTCACTCATGTCTTGAGAGCTCGTTGTGATAGTGACACTGCATTTCACAAAATCAAAATGAAAATAAATTCAATTAAAAATAAAAAATAAAAAAATGAAACAAACAAGAAACAAGAAATAACCTACTTTGTGCTTGAAAAATCTCTCCAATATGCTGTAGAATCCTCCTCCTCCTCTTCTTCTTGCTCCTTGTCAGTCCTCTTACACTTGCACTCACTCAACCTTTTAGTTTTCACTCCTTCAATCACTCTTTTTTGAGTTTTCTCTCCTCTTCACCTAGCTGGTAAAAAAATCAGAAATACAAATGTGAGTAAAATCATTGATTTTAGGGGGTTTTGTAATGCATAGGGGGTGTGGATGGGGCCCACAAACAATTAGGGTTCCCCACAAACCTGAAAAAAACATTAAAAGTAAGAAATTTTTTATGTTTTTGTGCGCTTTTATAACATTGGGCGACGGGAGATGCTCGGGAGTCTTTGAGACGCTTGGGCGTCTTTGAGACACTTGGACATCTCGCCGTCTCCCGCGTCCCCGTGGTTCACTACCAAAATATTATATATTTTTTCAAAAATTTAAGTATTTTTTAAGGTGCTGAGTTTTGCTGAGTACTTTCCAAGTCAATTTTTTTTGGCTTGCCAAGTACTCTCTGAGTCTGAGTTTGCAAACTATGATCTTGTGTGCATTGGTTCTACTAAGGAGGATTGATTTTTCAGGTTGTTGCAAAAACATATGCATTAATAGCTGCCACATTTTTCAACATGTTTAGCAGCTTCAATTGAAAGTTATCTTCTTGTGATTCAATCCTGAATATAACACTATCCTGGGCTCCAATATAAATTTGAAATTTCTCAAATTTCAGAGTTTATGCATCTGCTATTGTGAACCTTTGTGAGGTGGTCAGTAACCTAATAGGTCTTTTAATTCCAGAACTTGCGATGGTTTTGTATTTTGGACCAGACAATACATCTCCTCAATACCAAAAACCAGAGAAACAAAATTACCATTCTGCTCGCTAAGATGCAAATGTTAAGTCTCCCATTGGATCTCATCAGACTTTGCTTTAAATTATAGTGCAACATTTTTTTTATTAAGAATGCTAAGTATTTGGGATGGGGTATATTTATGTTTGTTAATCATCTCTAAAAATCTTCCATTTCCTTTGCTGCTTGGATTGCCACTTGAGGCACATTAAGAGTTGAACTTATTAAATCCACATGGAGGGCTTTCCCATCATACTTTCTTTTTTAATGTCTACTTTGTTAAGCCCCTTTAGAATGTGCAGTAACATTGCTGGGTTGCCACTGGAGCTAAATTTAAGTGAATATTTGCAGAATTTATGTTATGTCTTAAGACATGGCCTATCAAATTTTTACGAGCTGTCTTTTCATTCTCTTCAATACTAACCTAAAATTATTTGTAGGAGATTTGACAGTTTCTATTCACACAAGAACTGGTTTTATCAACTGTTCTAATTTCTAATAGCATCCCTGTATCATTGAATGGTAAGAGACTTCAAAGTATGCTATATTTACCAGAATACTAGTACAAACAATTGAAAGAGAATATGACT
Organism: Cryptomeria japonica; assembly: GCF_030272615.1. NCBI lineage: Eukaryota > Viridiplantae > Streptophyta > Pinopsida > Cupressales > Cupressaceae > Cryptomeria > Cryptomeria japonica. The sequence continues at coordinate 292,825,499 of NC_081406.1, read as the reverse complement.
GATTCCTACTTCATCCAATAAGGAAAAAAATGCAAGGAAACAGGATCTATATTAATTTCTGTAGAGTAATGGCACAAAAGAGAAAGCAGGAAGAAAAGAAGAGAAATAGAACACATGATAGATAGAATATATGCTGGGAAAACCCATGCAAGGGAAAAACACTTGAAATGTGTTATTTATAATGTCCCTTTTCTGAAATAGGATTTAATGATAAATAATAAAATATAATATACCATAATTACAAGTTAATTAAGTTTAATGAAAAGTCAAGAGGCATGCTTTGAAGAGTTGTGTAATGTCCCCTATTTGTGAATGCTCTAATTTAGCCTTAAATCACAATTTCGAAATGAACAAGAGCAGGGTTAGATATATCTTTCACCTGATTGAGACCCTACAAAACAGGTTAGAAACCCTTTACAACATTAATGCATAAAACAGACCACCTTAATTAAGAATCATTAAAGCATATCACAGAAATATTAATTTAATCATACGGTATCTTAAATATGTTTAGGGAAGCTCAACCATAGGAGGGCTAGGATAAGGTGACTCGATAGGGTGCCTTAGAGATTCTCTACCCTAGGCCCAAGAGCAGATATACCATCCCTTTTGGCTCATGTGGCCTGTGCCATCCATATGAGGCGGTGTACCTAGTGAGGTGTTATATAACCATTCCCATGCATCTTGCCATCCGTTTCCCACTTCCTATGATTGGACTTCTTGGTATATTAATTCACCATGATAGAGGGATGAGGTGTATTCACAAAAGGATGCTCTGGAAGTCCATCCCTTCCAAGCCCAAAGGCAGTACCCCTTGTACCCCCTTGGCCTCATGGGACCATTCGGTCACAACCATGAGGTGGCGTCCTAGAAGAGTACCTTATTGCAGTTCCCCTCCTTGTAATTCCTCATTAGCCCATACCATGGCTGAAAAACAGAATATATATAGAACATCCTATATTATGTCACATTTTTTATAGAACATATATAGAACATGCTTGAAGAGCTCTAGGGATTAAATACTCTGGTTAAGTCATGATGGTTGTCACCAAATCCTACTTGTCAATGTTGTGGTGCTGCTTGTTTGGTTACTATGTTGCCTCGAAAATGTTTCAGTTTAACTGCCCCCATACAAGGAGGTACCTACCATGCAGCAAGATGTTACATACCTAAATGAATAAATCACCATAAGCAATTTTACAGGCGGAATTGAAGAGAAAGTAGTTGGCAACACTAGAATTTTTATGCTTAACACCTCAACCAGGCACTCATTGTTTCTCCTCAAATATGACCTTAGTAAATTTACATGAGATTTTTCAATTGTGGCAAATATCATCCATAATTGCTTGCTAGAGATTGCTTCATTAAAGGACATCCAACCATTCCTGTCTTGCCCTTTGCTAGCTGCTAACATTGTCAACCTTGTGGATGTAAAAGTTGAAACCAAAGAGACATGACAGTAAAAAGCCAAATCAGTCTGTGTTGTTGCTTTTGCTGTATGGGGCAAGGGCAAGCTTTTAGGGACAAGAGTCAAACCAACATAAGACAACAGAAACTTTTAGTGTCAATGTGCATTTAAGGACTTTACAGCAGTGCAAATTCCCTGTAAGAACACTCAAATAAATTTTATAATCATTGGGCAGTTTTTCAATACTGCATGGGCTCTCATCTAAGAGGAGTTGCTGTAGACTGGACCAATCCTTGTCAAAAGAACTGTGTTAGTAGCCTAAGTGGATTGAATTATAAGTATACAGAACACTGAGATCCGAATTACAACACCATGGCATAATAGAACACAGTCATGGAACCAACAACACACAATACAGTATGCGGAAATATATCAGATGTAACATAGATGTATACCATATTAATCTCCACCATCACGCACCTCCAAATGTGCTACAAGCTTACATATAAAGAGTTTGCGGTTGGTTAGACCATCAACCGTCATACAACCAACTACCTTGTAGTTATAACTTAATACTGTTGTTTTATTTTAATACATTCCAAAAAGTCTAATTTACTAATTTTCCCGCTTACATCATTCCCCCCAAAACTTGTCGTCTTCCAGACGACACAAAACAACAACAGAGAAAAAAACTATCTACTGGGATGGATAAGAGGGCGTCCCTGTTCCTGACGTGGCATGATCTCGGAAGGTCCTCAGATCTCTTTCAGCCGCGAGTTGTTTCCCCCGAGTTGCTTTAAGGAGCCTGAGTTCATCCATTTGATCCTTTTCGGAGGTAACCAATTCTTGCTCCTTCCCCGTCCTCATAGTCCTTTCTTGTGCCAATTCTTGTTCCAGAGCCTCGATTCTTTTCTTCAGTGCAACCTCCCTGTCCAATGGTAAGGTGTGTTCTTTTGCCACTTTGCCAGCTCTCCAAGTCATCCTTTCCAGCTGCAAAAATGTTGTGTGAAAGATCTGCTCCATGGTGGTGAGGGCATCCATCACCCTCTGATCCCCTGTGTGCTCCCTAAGGATCTGTGGCACACCCCAATCTGCTATCATTTCTAGAGTCTCCCTTTCCAGCCAGCCTTGGGCTCTAAGGCGCTCAGAGAATTCTCTTCCACATCCTTCCCTCATAAATGTCAATAGGGCCTTAGCTGCCCTCACTGCCATGTCCATATCTAACCCCTGAGAGTGATCTATCATCCTCTGCGTGGTCATCCTCATTACTTCTAGCTCTGAAAGGAAATGCTGAGCAGTGGTCTCAAACCCCATAGCGCCCTCCTTACAGGAAGATGTACTGTGCTCCTTTTCCCTTTCTCCCGTTTCTGCCGGGCTTTCCCCTTGTTGGCTGGACCCTAATGATGGTGATGGTGGCGGGATTTCTATGTCTATTTGAAACCTTGCGAGCAAATTGTCCGCTTCGGCTTCCATGTCCTTCTCCTCTGTACCCTTCCCCATGTCTCCTATTTCTGGCTCTTCTCTAACGAGATGCGTTTCTTGTTCTGTGTTCCCTCCATCCATAGTTGCAGGAGAGTCAGTTATTGGTGCCACTACCAATGCGATGGCTCTAGCGGCCTCCACATCCCTTGGTGTGTTTATATGAAGGGTGTGGGCCCCTGCACTATGTCTCCGCAAGTCTATTAACTGAGATGAGGTCCTTGCGATCCCTGGCACCAAGTGTGCCATGGTGGGAATCTGTGATGGCTTAAAAAGTACCTTTTTCTTTACTCCCCATCCTGGAATGGCTGGTATGCCCCCCATATGGCTTCCTGGCTCTACTTGCGGCAGATCTCCTACGTGCCTCCCTTCCTGTGCCATGCCCATTGGTTACAATGTTGCAACTTCTGGGCCTGCCCTATCCTCCTTATCACCTTCCAATCCGTGCATAGTGTGGCTTTGTTCCATACGGAACTCCCCTTTGTCTTCATCAGATGAAGATAAGATATATGTCTTTTCTTCCCCCGTCTCTTCCTCTTCCTCAGAGTTGTCATCTTCCTCCCCTCCATCCTCCGTGTTCCCTACAGGTTCTTGCCTTGCTTTCTTCTTGGGTGTCTCCGTGGGTACTACTGTAAAAGTGTCTAGGTGTAGCCAATAGTACATGGCTGGCTTGTAAGGCTCCACCCGATTCGAGGCCACAAAAACTTGTCGTCTTCCAGACAACACAAAACAACAACAGAGAAAACAACAATAGAGAAAAAAACTATCTATTGGGATGGATAAGAGGGCGTCCCTGTTCCTAACGTGGCACAATCTCGGAAGGTCCTGAGATCTCTTTCAGCCGCGAGTTGTTTCCCCCGAGTTGCTTTAAGGAGCCTGAGTGCATCCATTTGATCCTTTTCGGAGGTAGCCAACTCCTGCTTCTTCCCCGGCCTCATGGTCCTTTCTTGTGCCAATTCTTGTTCCAGAGCCTCTATTCTTTTCTATAGTGCAACCTCCCTGTCCAATGATAAGGTGTGTTCTTCTGCCACTTTGCCAGCTCTCCAATTCATCCTTTCCTTAGCTTTTTAATTCCCTGGCAACGGCACCAAAATGTTAGTAGCCTAAGTGGATTGAATTATAAGTATACAGAACACTGAGATCCGAATTACAACACCATGGCATAATAGAACACAGTCATGGAACCAACAACACACAATACAGTATGCGGAAATATATCAGATGTAACACAGATGTATATCATATTAATCTCCACCATCACGCACCTCCAAATGTGCTACAAGCTTACATATAAAGAGTTTGCGGTTGGTTAGGTCATCAACCGTCATACAACCAACTACCCTATAGTTATAACTTAATACTATTGTTTTATTTTAATGCATTCCAAAAAGTCTAATTTACTAATTTTCCCGCTTACAAACTGGATAGGAATGAGAATCCAATGAAGCTTACTCTTGTGTTTGCTAACAAGTTTGTGGTTCTATTCCCCTTCCTGAAGCAGATCCCATAGAAGTCGGTAAATCGTCTTCTTACCTCCTTGATGAGATGCACTAGCTTCCAATCAGGTGTCTTCTCATTGTATTGATAACCATAAGAGATCTCCCTCCACCTCAGTCTCTGGGAGCGTTATGAAGAAGGTCAGCTTGAGATTGTTTACGCCCAGGTTATGTAAAAGCCATTATGAAGGGAAACTTCTTTATTTCGGATTACATTTCTGCCCTCCACAACCATAGGTTTTCCCTTCAATACTTCATCAAAATTAACTTTCCATATGAACCTTTGGAGGGTGAGGCATTTAGTTAGTTTCCCAACCTTTGGATCTCTTATCCCTCTAATGGGGCTCAACTTTATGATATTTATGCAGCCACACCTTATGTAATACTATTCTTTTGCCATGCTAATTAGGAATACATCAAAATTTGCATGATGTACATATCTATGCATTATTAAGTTTAACTGTTATTCATTTCTCTTGCTTAGAGAACAAATTATGTCTGGCTTTGGGTGAGAAAGGTCAAGTTTTGAAAGGAAAATCAATGTGCTACAGTTTCTGCATGTCTTCTGAATAGGATGCTTTTTGAAACTTGTGTAATAGGCATTCGAATAGCTGATGATAGCTATGTAATTTACAGAGCATGAAATTGTTACTTATTTATATTGCTTATGTCCTATGTATATGAAATTTGTGGGACTGACTGATGAATTTTTAATCTGAAATTCTGAATAGCAATATATTTCTCAATATTTCATACTCTTGATGCTTGTACTTCTATATATTGTTGTTAACATTTCAAAAATTGAGGTCTCTTTGAGGCTGACATCTAATTGGCTTCTATATTTTGTTGTATACAGTTTAAATGGCAGCTTGTAAAGAAAGCCTCCCAAGTTTTATATTTGCATTTTGCTCTGAAGAAACGTGCAATTATTGAGGAGCTTCACGAGAAACAAGAGCAGGCAAGTCATGTCTAGTTTTCTCCTGTATAAGAGGAGAATCATTGATTACAGATTAGCAAACTTTGGAAAAGAATCTGTGTACTTTTAATTCAGGATTTTGTGAGGTTTAGAATATCTTAGTACAATATAATACTATTTCCTATTATATGCCTATAGTTAGCACAGTTTTTATGTTTTTGCTCTTTCTCATATCCTCAAGATGATTTACTGTGTCTGATTTTGGTTTGCATTCATTGGCATCATCCACCTTTTTTTTCTTGTATAATTATTGGATCTAAGCTTGCTCATTTATATCATAACTTAGTGACATTAATAAACTTGATTTGCTTATGCATAGAATGCAAAATTTGTACTTGATAATCTGGCAGTGTTAATTCATGTTGGATTTGTTTCTAGGTATTCTAACTTTTTTACCAATACAGGCTAAAGAATGGCTCCAAAGCATTGGAATTGGAGAGCACACAACTGAAGAGGTTGAAGGGCATGATGAAGATGAGAACGATGAAGATCTAGTATACTCACACCAGGAGGAAAGCCATACAAACAAAAGCAGGTGCTTTAGCTTCTATTTTTGTGCAGGCACCTTTTCAGTACATTTTTTACATCAATTTGACTTTTCAAGGCTTATATTTTAGGCATGTCTGCTAGAAGACTTTGATTAAGTGCATGAGTAAGTTGAGGGAAATATGAAAATCAGATGCTGCAATGACCGTTTCGGACTTGAGATTATTTTTTGAAAGAATGGAGGAATGTTTGTAGCACTTTGATGTAAAGATATTTTCATCTTGTGAAAAACATGACAGGAAAATATGAATATTATTCTGCAAAAGATGTTGGCATTGCTAGTTTGAAATTGTGATGAATGAGTAAGAATGAATGATTTATATCAAATGACCTCCAATTGAAAGTTTTGTCAACATTGTGCAAATTTGTTCGCCTACATTTTGATTGCAAAAACCACAGCTCGCTATCTTATATTATTTCCTTTGGCATTATACCCCTCTTTTTGTACATTCTTGTTTGGAAAATCATCCGTTACCAGTCACAACCTTATGAAGTTGTTACTTGTGAGGCAGGCTACCTGCTTGAGTCACAGGATAAGAATTTCATTTTGACTCTTTATCGTGTTCTGCATCCTTTATGTTTACTCCATCCTCCTCATATGTGCCTTGGGATAGGGGATTCTTTTGGACTTCTTACTGTGTTTTGCATCCTTTATGTTTTTCCCATCCTCCCCATACATGTTACATGGGCGTGTTGTGCTTAATTGCCACCCAAGGCGATCGTTTGTGCTTGAAATATTGTTTCTTTCGCAGAATTTCAAGGCTACATGGACGTGACAGATTGGCACTTTTTGGCACAGAGATGTTCCTTCGAGTGCTGCATTGCCAGTCATTCGCCCGGCATTGGGACGCTTGGAGTCTATTGCAGATAAATCTAAGTCAGCAATGCAAGGATACCTCAATCATTTTCTGGACAATCTGGATATTGTAAATTCTAAGGAGGTAAATCTATTCACCTTTCTCCTGTGACACCAAATTTTTATTTTTTTCATTTTATTTCTGCTTTTAGAAAATGGTCATATAATTGCTAGACTTGAAAACTTGGAGCTGTGATATGTTTACAGTTTTTCTTTCATTAGAATGCATTACATCAATTTTTGTGCAGTGCTTCTGAATGTAACAGTGATTTATCATCAAAGACATTGATTTAGCTATACATTGATAAGTTTGATCACTCTATGTAGCTGCAACGTTCATTTGAGCTAAAAAAAAATGCACTGCTGTGCTATTTGAAATTCTCCAAGTGGTTGCTCGATAAAGAGCCCAACAATTTGTATGTGCTGCTCACATTTAAAAAAATCTAAGCATGTATCTACATACAGATTTTTCTGTGATTGCATAAAGGTCTCTCCATCGAAGTTCATTTTGATTTGTTTAAGTTCTTGCACAAATTGATGTTGAAAACACGTTGGGGAGGACAATGCCTACTGTCCTTTTGGATAAGCTTGGGGTTAGAGGTTTATTTCTTCTGGCTGAAGCATGGCATACACTAACATCTAGATAAGGCTCTTTTTGTTAGGATTTACCATTTTTATAGTGGACCATGGACTTATTTTGCTAGTCCCAGCTTTGCTGGCATTTAATTTATTCTACCAGTGTCTTTAAAGCAATTTCCAGTTCTATGACAATTTTACTTTTGATTGATTTCATTGTTGGCTCAGCCAGTAACTTGGAGCAATTAATCTCAATCATGCTTTATTATCATGATGCTAACCCTGTTTTGATTGGTCATAGGTATCTAATGAGAGGGTATAACAATGTCTGTAAAAGTTCCATGCAAAAAGTATTTGTTAGAAGTAAAGGGATATTGATTTTGTCTTTTCTTGTACAAGTGACAGTAATTCCTAGAGTCCGTCCCTTCTAATTTATTGAATTATCCAAAAATAATTTCCATGTGTAGTGAATGGTCTTGAACCCAACCTCTAGTAGTTTCTTGGGAATCCGTTTGCTTACTTGTTGTGTACTCCCTCAAATTGAGGATGGCCTCTTTAGGGATGAAGCTTTGATTGCTACAAACTTTACCTTTGATAATGACCATCGAAATATCATTCTGTTGAAGATGTAGCTTCAGTCAGAATCCTAGGTCCCAATTCTGCAGATCAAATGTGTAAGTGGCCTATCGGCCTTACACATTTGATCAATAAATCAATAATATTTAAACCTATTAATCATATAGTATTTCCTATAATATTTATGCTCTATTATATTCCACCTATATCGATTATTGGCTGATTATGATTGTATTAGTTCAAAACATAATTCTCTATGATTTGATTAATATCAGTTATGTTATTAATTATGTTGATTATTAATCATAACCGATTCCATCCCTGTCATCGGGTTGCTTGGATGGTTTATAATCATTGGTTGTTTATAACCGAATGTTTAATATGATTTCGATTTAACATATCACCGATTATATTAATTGTTCTATAACAAACCATCATAGTATATGAGGCTTGGCGTCTCTTAGGATAGTCATGACTTCTATAAAACCCGTCGAGCTTCATATATATTGTGTGTTTCATTTTTGAAGAACTAGGTATGACAATACGGCAGGGAATTGATACAATATACTACATTCTATAATATCTTCTGCCGTTGGTGAAGATAATATAACACAGCGATAAAGGTAAGAGGTGAATATATATACAGCAGTCAGTACCCTTAAAGATACAACAATACATATTGGATAATACACAGCAGATCAGAGGTGCGAAAAACATACAAGCATCCGTAAATATATAGATTGTGGATATTAGACTCGTGTTGGATATACAACTGGTGGCAGACCAAAAGGAAGATCAATATCATACTCAGTGAATTGATATCGATCCATAAAAATTAGCGGACTGCATACACTGATAGAATACAATAAGTAAGAAACAGATCAATGTTTGACAGACAGCATATCACATCAGACTAAAACGACTTGCAGGCAGAGACAAATCAAACACGGTGAACAAGATCAGTTTGGATATCGACTGCAGCTAATCGTATGATTGAAGATCGAACAGTCATCAGGTTGATATTATATCAAACAAGAAACTACACTTCGGATATAGTGGCAATCTGATTGCATATAGACAAGTATCAAGGAATACTCTTCAGTATATCGTTGTCAACTACATACTATATTATAGATTGAGTGATTATATTGGCTCAGACAAACTATCTTACATACGGTACATATATCATTGGAAATTCTGATAGCATTCACAGTCCAGGAAAGTTAATAAAATTTAAAATTCCCTGCTCCTCCAAATCTGATCAAAACTCAACACATTCTTTTGGCAAAATGTTTTGAAAATGTTGGAGGTGCCCCTTGTAAAGTTTAAGCTCTGTTGTAGGTTGCACACTGAAGATAGGTTTTAAGTCTCCAAAAATAAATATCACAATGGGATGCTGACCATCTGTCCGCTATAGCTGAATCAGGTTGCAAAAGCACTTTTAGACACATTGGGGGCTATACCACTAATTTTTGCAAGATTCACTTAAAACATCTACAGTTATCATATAGTATTCTGAATGCATTGGTTGTGTTGAAGCCATGGACAAGTAATACAATCTAGCATGTAAAAGATGAATTTACTGGATTGGTTATACAACAATTAGTGGCTCCTGATATGCTAGAGAAAATTCAATCAGGGCTTTTGCAACTGATTGTTTCTTGGGCTCTATGCGACCACTAAATTTATTCCATTTTTTGGGTGTTGTACCTACTAGATTTACTATGCTAACAAACTAATTTTCATTTATGTATTATTGTATTTATCAGCACCAACGTTTTTGTTTTCCTTGTTAATATAGCTGGAATATTAGATTAATGTATTGCGATTCGAATCTAAAGCATGGCCTGTTGAATACAGCATGTATTCTGAGAATTTCAGACAAGCACACTCTGTGTATAATGTTCATCTCAAGCTTGTTTACCATTATATCATAGTCAAGTTGTTTGTCAAAAGCCATGGGTTGGGATAGCAATGTGCCATGAATCTTTGAAAGAACTGATTAAATTTTATTGAACTCTTCAGCAATAATTCAATAATGGAAGGCAAATGAATTATAGTTTTTATGATGTCAAAAGGTTTGTAGTCACATGTTAGAATCACCTGGTTCTCATGTTGGAGACCGAGATTCAAATTTCCCTAAGGACATTTTAGCACAGGTGGGCATGCAACAGTGTTATCCTCACATTAGTGGTAGTGTGTGGTAGGCTTGCAGGTGATGTAGGAGTTCTGGAGGAGTACAAGGACGGAGTAGTTGAACGTAGGAGATAGAAGATGAAAGTTTTCAAGCTAGAGGAGCAAAGCTTGAGGTTTGTCAGATGGAGATGATGGAGAGAAGAGGGTGGAGTAGATGCCTTGAAGAACGAGATAGGAGGGAAGAAGTAGGAGGTTTCAAGCTGGAGGAATCCGGGTAGTTGAAATGTAAGTCCAGTGGGTATCCATTGGGAAGGCTTCAGATACAGAGGTATAACGACAATATGTAAGGGTGGGGTCCCTGTTACCAACCCTCATGTTGTGGGGATACCTCTGTATCTGAAGCCTTCCCATTGGATACTACTGGACTTACATTTCTACTAACTGCACCCAGCTTGAACACTTGTAATTCCTGCCTAGTCATCTCCTATCTCCTTCTTCAAGGCTAATACACCTCTCTCTCTCTCTCTCTCTATATATATATATATATATATATATTAATTAGTGGGTGATTATATTTGGGCTCCAACACGAGAATAGAGCATAACATATAAATGATAAAATGACCTTAACAGTCATAACTGATAGGACTGAGGAACACAATACAACACTAATGGAGACACAAACTTCACCTACCAGAAAATGTAAAAACTTGAACTAAGGAGCTCAAAACAAACAGAGATTGCTCCCAGAAATACCACCATCTCGATCATAGACAACTGCAACTAAAAAATGAGGTGAGATCAACACATGCCAATGACTAGTCATGCCCCATCCAACCATATCTTGAACTTGAACCACACTTGCTTGATCACTTCTACCCATCTGAGATACCACACATGCAATGATAAGAAATGAATTCAGTGAATTTTTTTGTTTCCCCTCTGATACCAGTGTATTTTATATGTACAGAAGGTTTGGATGGTGTATTTACTTTAGGCTTTGAAGTGACCCTTGTTACGTGTTGCCACTGGTACCTCCAAGACCTTGCCAACATTCATACAGAGTGTTTTGAGGATCACTATTTCATGCCAGGCCAGCTTCATTTCATTGTTTTATACCAAACTCTCAGCCAACTCCTTTTTCCTAGATAGGTTGCCTTCCTTAGCAGGGGTCTTGCAACCACCTGGACAACACCTGTCATTTCAGCTCGAGTCCTTCCTATCTTCAAATTGAGTAGGAAGTAGGTGGCAGAGGAGCTGAATTCTATGGTCTGCATAAAAGATTACAGCCTTCAAATGTGGGTGCCTAGTAGGCCATTATCACTTAATGCTGCCTTCAACCCTATTGCTGCCATTTTAGTGCAAGTAAATGCAGTTGTTTCTTAGACTCTTGACCCTTTCTGGAGGGGTCATGCACATTATAGGCCTACCTTATATTAATTGTGGTGCCAAACAGGGACATACTATCCACAATGACAACTTACATTTTGCAAACAGAGATCACACTTATACCATACCCCTCACTCTGGATACAATTTAGAAGAGCCACCACATTCTTAGCTTAAAAGAAGACTCCTACATTTTCTTAACAAATGCTGGCAATATCACCTAATAACACATGGGTGAGCTATAACTATTTCCTTTGCCACCTTTGTTAATAATCCACATTATAATTAAACCATACTGTCTTTTTTGGGAATGGTACCATACAGTCTCAGAGGGAAGAATACGGTTATAGAGGTGTAAAACAGTAAAAATTATTCAGGTCTGCCCATGAGGATGGGAGGCCATTGTATAAGGCTGTCATTGGTTCTTGATCTATACCAGTGTTACAAGACTCGGATTCGGCTAGGACTATTACTCGGACTCGGCAAATTGAAAAACCCAATAAATTCAAAGATTTTTAAGGATTTAAAACTTGTTTCATGCATCCTTTAATAAATAAACCTTATAGACACAACAATCTCATCAAATAGAAGCTACTTTGAAGTTTGAACACATACACAAGTTCACATTGGTCACATAAATATAAATGCAATTAGCTTAAGGAAATAAGTTAAACTAAATAATACATTAGAAATATAAAGTGTCAAATGTCTACAAAATTCATGGAATATGAAATCCATGGCATCAAAAGTTCAAAACATATATCAAAATAAAAGCTAGAGCCTAGTAGTCTTCAAAGGAGCCAATATCAGTGACCACTCGACCCCACAACCCTCCTTCGTGTGCACCTAAGATAGGTCTTGGATGATCCTGCAGCCATGATATCTGCCTGTGTCTCAGGCTCAGCCTTAGTGACATCCGCATCCTCATCCACATCATCCTCGAGGTCCTCCAATGGGTCTTCTTGTGCTCTAGCCCCCTCCTCTGCCATCGCTATCGCCTCTGCCTCTCGGTCCACTTGATCAACCTATTCCAAGTCTTCATCGCTGAAGATAGGATCATAAACCTTAGTGTTCCACTCTGCTTGTGGATCAACCTCCCTTTAACTCCTTTAAATGTGTGAATGCAAGGTACTAACTTGCACAAACAATCAGCAATCACTACCTCCTCTTCAATCGATCTGCTGGTCTTCTCTTCAATGCCTCAATATTTTTGCTCAAATGTCTCTTTTTATCTCCTCATGTTTGCAAACAATAAAAATGAGCTTTCAAGGTAGGGAGACAAATATAATGGCCTTTTGGTCAAGTGAAAACACAACGTTTTATTTTCTTTTGCTTTTTATTCTAATTGGGCATGCCAGAGTCCGACCCTCGGGAGCCAAGTTTGGCAGACTCAACTAGTATGACTAGGCTTGGCTAGACTTGGCTGAAGCCAAGTCCAAAGCCTTCTGGACTCTGCAGAGCCAAGTCGACTCTGCAGAGCTGATCCGGCTCTGGATTTGCAAAGTCCGGGCTGGACTCGCAGAGTCTTGGAACTCTGATCTATACCACATTGACCAAGTGATTTGCGACAGCATCTTTGTGAAAATGAGAGAACAATTCTTCCGTAAACTGTTGACAGCGACAAAGCGCTTCCAAGAACCTCCTTAGCTACCAGCTAGGACAAGTATCCTTAAGAGTGGGTGAATTGGAATAAGAGAATCACCTTCAATAACAAGCAGCTGCAGTGTAATAGAGGATACTCAAGCCATTTATGTAACCATCCCTTCCCATTTTGCCTCGTTATTATTTTTCTTGACAGATAAATAATGTACAACCTTGAACAAAGCTGCCATCCTCCTTGTGGAGGACAATCCCCCTGACCACACTTCCTGGATTTCCCCAGGGAGCTCAATTAGAATTCAATTTTATTTAACCAGGTGGGCGGGGACTTTAATCCTTATTTTTACCAACTTGACCAATCTGTTGACACTGTAAAAAGCAAGAAACACTTTATAACTATCAGGTTTTAAATCTCTTAAACACTTGAACTGATGTTGGCATATTAAAAGTATTGGTAAAGTATTCAGAACTCAAATTCAGAACATATTTTTGTTGGTTAGATCTTGTCTAGAAGATTCTTACACTTTCTAGTTGTTAGGTTCCAGTGATTTTATATGTATCTTTAACAAAATCGGACATTGTACAACACAGGCAATAATATTGATCTCTGTATCAAAATTGCAAATATTGATATTGGATGTGGTTTATTTGTTGTTGTTGCTTACAAATCTAGTTTCGCATCTCATTCAACTGCTTTTTCTCTCCTACATATCTAGTTTGTTAATTCATTCAGCTGCTTTTTCTCGTTTAAAATCTAGTGTTTTTTTGTAAGTTAAGATTACTGTTATCTTTGTTGTTATTTAATCTCATCTGAATAGATTATTTAACTAAAAACAGACGCTAGCCTTAGTATGCTTCTAAGTAATATTTATAATAATTTACGGCAGTTTTAATTTTATAGATTTGAAATAGGTTGCATAGTCTTTTTAGTTGTAGACCTTCAATTTGTTATGTCATTTGGTTTATGTGTATATTCACTCCAGTAACATTTTAGGATGGTAGCTCTCAGCACAATAAGGGTGTCTGAATTGCAGGTGTGCAAGTTCTTAGAAGTTTCCAAACTTTCCTTTCTACCAGAGTATGGGCCTAAGTTGAAGGAGGAGTTTGTTATGGTCAGGCATCTGCCAAAGATACATGCAGAAGAGGAGAGGACACGATGTGGGTGTTGTTGGTGGCTTTGTTGCTGTTGTAATGAAAACTGGCAGAAGGTTAGATGATATTTTTGAAATTGCTAATCTGTCTTTCTTATGTTTATCATAAAAATGATTTTTTTTGCCTGTATAATTTGTTTTCAACACAAATAATGTATATGCATGTTGAAACTTCAAGTTTCCTGTTAATAGTTTTTGTTTCATGTGACATAATCACTTCATGTTGTGGGTAGAATTATTCTTCAGATTTATCACAAAAAATATTCAGGCATACGAGAGAGGTGTAGGAATTTTTTCTTTCATTCTTTTTGGTGTGTAACTGATTTTATGGTGTATATTGGTTTATAACATTCTTTATTGAATGCATTTATTTTGTATGCTTTTGGGAGTTAGTGGGTTATTTTTGTATATCATCCTTTTGTTTCCATTGTTTCATTCCTCTTGTTCGATAAAGGAAGTTTCGAATAAGAGTAACTATAAAAAAGATTAAAACTTTAATACTAATAGGTTGTTCTTCTGTTCTATTTTCAAAACTTGGTTGACTTGATGTCATATGAAACTGGGCTGGTCAACATGACTCAAATAAAATATTTCTCCACAAAATTTATTTGTGTAGGGATAACCTTTGCCAAACAAATTGTTTAACTCATAATTACTCATGATCACAAAGAAACATTTTACAACATCCCTAGAATGTTTTGCAATCATAGAACTAGCACACTCTAGTTAACATGGTGACATGTCCTCCTAAGTTATACTTATTTTAGATGGTGCAGTTCTGGGTTGTATTCAGGCAAAAAGCAATCAGTTCTGAAAATACAACTTTGACATGTGTTATCTCCATCAGCATTACGCAGAAAGAGAATGTAATATATCAAAACAATTTGTGCGAAATGAGCTGTCCAAAGAATGAAACAATACTTCAGTCTGGATCTTTGTTTTGGATATTAGTATATCTATCCTACCTCCATGTGGACTCCATACTCTCTGCAAGCTTATTCCTCAGAATCAGGGGTCCATGGGGATCTTGGAATGTCCCGGGGACAGTAGGACATGGATGAAATGTCACCTATTATCCTCAGTGCCTAGTGTCCAGCAAGGGGGCACTTGCTGGGATGCTTCTTCAGAATGTGGGCTTCTGTGGATTCCTTGTTGTCCCTAGGATGGCCCGGGGGATGTCCAAACATTTCTCAACTGCCTCAGGTATATTAGCCTTAGGGTGTAAGCATCATTTAGAAATCTATGAACTTCACGACACTCCTTGAGAATATGCCTGGAACTTTCAGTGCCAGAAAATGAAGATTCAATTGCTATGGCCTTGATATGAGAAAAATTAATATTCCAACCTGTGTTCGCTAGGATCATGTTTCCCTTGCGATTTATATCATTTACTCTCCAAGTGATCAGAAGTTTGTTACTGTATCTTATGATAGAATGGTGAGAATATTTCCTTAATATAGGGGTTGTGGTAGAGAAATCTACCACACAAATGAATGCAGAACTTCTTCCCAGGGAATACACAAAACATGGATGTCTCAAGTTTGTAAAGGAGCATTTAAAACATCTTGCAGAGATTAACTGTATTGACAAACATCAACAACTACCAATGCCTATTTAAAGTTGTTGCTTTGTTGCGCACTATGAGGATAGCAGAAAAGACAAAGAAGAAGTAAGATCAATTACAACATTCATGAAAGTCACTGCTACACATAACTCTTCAATAAAATCACAATTTTATGAAATAAGAAGGAATTGGCATATTAGAAGATTCATAGTAGTTAAACCAACTGCTTCCAAAAAAGGATATATTTAATATGAAAACTATAATTAAGTTTGCTTTAATAAAAGTAATGGGCGTGAGAAGTATTGTGCCTTTTGGAGAAAACAAGTTATTAAAGAAGATCAAGCAGAAGGAAATCATATCATGGAGAATTCATTTTATATTTCATTACTACTATTTGTGGAGTAAGAACTACAATTCAACCAACCTGAGGATGAAACCCTTTTAGGTTACAAAATAAAGAACAAAAATGCTTTTATTTTCCTTGCTGAGTTTGTGGACAAAAAACCCTGACTCAAGCAGATTAGAAGTTATTTAGCAAAGCCAACCGTTATAATCAACTGCTACAAATCCAAAGGAAATTGATAGTACTACAGAAAGTAATACGTGACATAATCTTGGCAGACTTCTGATTATTCAAAGCGATTTAATAAACATAATTTTAGTTAATCAGCCATTTAAAAAGCAAGGATATATTTTTTTTGATCGGTGAATGCTTTTGACTGGAGCTATGAACAGTGAGGCCATGAATGGGGGCCTCATCCCCGGCATTAACGTAACAACAACAGCCAAGTCCTGTGAGCACCCAACAGGGGACTTGGCACAGGCCTTAACACCTGTCAATTGCCATTAACGCTCCTACGGTTCACAATCAGCCTAGAGGGGATTTGAACCTTGGTGGAATCATTAACAATGCCACAACTTAACCATCATATTGCGGGATCAACCCCAAAAATCAAGAATTTTTATTAATAATTAATTGTACAAATATAACTGCAAGTTAGATATTATTATTTAAGGAAAAAATTAAGGAAAAATAAAAAAGGGACATTACATTGTTGTTCAAAGGCTTATGCTAATAACAGCTAAGAGCCTTATTTTAGATGAAGTTTAAGTCAACATTGAAGTGCTAAAGTGTGGGAGGCTGCCCACAAGCGTTGAGAAGAGATCCTTATCCTATGTTTGGTGGAGGAAATACTTTGAACTGTTCAAACTTTATAATCTCTGTTAAATGATATCGTCAATGTGTCTATGGGACTAGACAGACTAACAGGACAAGCTAACAAGGAGTGAGTTAAATTATTCAAAATCATAATTTAATCTCTTTCAGGATGACTTTGTGAATTAAAATTTCAGATATATCTGAATTTTAAATTTTAAAAGTTTTCATCTTTGTTTAGTAACTAGTTTGCCTAAGTTATTTTTGATATTTTTTAATTTATATGCATTTTAAAATTTCAAATATTAGTTTTTATATTTTACTTTAATAGCTGTTCCACTTTGATCCCCAAAATCCAGATAATTTCTCGCTCTCACTAAAACTTGGAGAAACACCGACCTGACACTAAAAAGAATGTCATCTTCAACTCACAGGGAAGGATATGTTCGCAGTTATAAGATTTTGGAGGAAATAAACATTGCAATAGCCAATAAGTTGTTAAAATTCACATATTAACAATGAGATGAACAACAGTATATGAAAAGATAATTTTTTTTTCGCAACTCATTGATTATTCTTTAGGATATCTCCCCAAATCATGCAACTAGTACTTATTTATGGATGCTTTGGCTTCCTGTTACCACTTCACAAACATGAAGCAAAACTATATTGCACTCATCCAATCAAGGTATATTGTCCAGAGTAGACGGAAACTCCTTTGTCCTTCCCTGGGCACGTGTATCCCTGTATTCGAAATGGATATGTATCCAATACAGCCCAGATACATGTCGAATATTGTAGCCATGCATGCCCAAAAAACTTTGATTTTCCAATCACACTGGATAATATGCGATTTGAATTTTTTAAAATTTGACATAAATCTTCCTAAATTTAATTTTAAAAAACATTCATGCATTTTAAAAAAAAAAATGGGTATAAACAAAACTTACACCAAATGAGAAAGACAAATAAAATGTTTTTCTATATCAGTGACCGATTTTTTGGGTTTGTCCAATGCAACTCTACTATTTTTGCATTTTTTATAATGTTTAATCAACTTATAATTATTTATGTAGCAATATGTGTCTATATTGCTTTTGAAGTAATGAAAATCTCCTCTAATAACTTAGAAAATTGTGTTAAATATATGTGTATGTGTCTTTTATGAATGACGTATCCAGCCGTATCCATATTGGGGGTCTTAAAAAATGGCCGTATTGGTATTTGATACCGTATCCGTATTTGCATCCATATCCGTGTCCATGCAACTTTGATTTTGTCACAATTGAAAATTAGAAATTGCATATATATGATTATCTATCCTAGTGGATATGGTTTGGATTCCTACATGTCTTCAAACCCAATTTCTTGATTAGTAACTGAGATATCAATATCCTTTGATTCCCTTTAACAGTAATAGTTATCCTAATATGATCCTTTCACTCATATTCAAACATGGAACAGATAGTCATTGATCTCGTTCGGAACATGCTCCTGCTGAAGTATAGAGTACCTCAATGTAGTTGTTGCCAAAACTTTTATCTGATGAGTGTTATCTATTTTGCTTTAACCTTTTCTGCTGGAGCATTTGGCAGTGACTTACTGGATCTCGTTTTAATTTGTTTCTATTAATGGTTTATGTTAATGTTATGTAGCTATGGTCGGATTCCTTCAGGCCGACATAGATGATATAAATGTCTAAGTGGCCTATCGGCCTTGGACATTTATATGAACCGATTTATTAAATATAAATGATATAATTACATGCCGACTTGCATATTAGATTTGCTAATGTTTAATAATTATACAACTAATAGGGCCGACTTGAAAGTCTGCCAACCCCTTGCGTTGGGACGTGTTCCTTTTGAAGGGTGCCGAGCCTTGGGGAAGGGTCACTATCGATGGGTATAAAGAAAGATTATATCTCCCTTCCTTGGCATCGAACACATACACAATAAGCAGATCGACTTCCTTCTATATCAGATCGAATTCATTCATCGTCTTCAGCAATCGCTTGGCATTCACATTAGATCGACTCACACTCAGCAGATAGTACATCATCTACAAGGCAGATCGACATTATACAAGTAAGATCGAATAACATAAGCAATCTGTGTATCTTACAGCAGTTCAGATTATACATACAGCAGTCTAGGGAGAAGTCATTTATACATAAAGCTTCAAGGAGTGAAGCAATCTTGTAAAGAATTTTCTATATTTGATAAATATAATCAGAGACTTTTGTTGCTGGGGTTTTCACCTTCAAGTTGGAAGGTTCTCCCAGGGTATATGTTGTGCAATTTTGTTTGAATTGTCTTACATCTACATTTCATTAATCCGATCATAAAAATAACATGGTATCAGAGCCAGGTTTGAGAAGATTGTGATCAGATTTCCTTATAGCTGCGAAGTTCTTTTTCATCTCTCACCTTCAAGGAACAATATAAAAGCCTCAAAAATGGTGTACGGGCTCAAGGTCAAAGATAGACTTGAAGGTGCTTCAAACTTCACTTCGTGGAAGTTTAGAGTTCTTGTTGCACTTGAAGAAAACGATCGTCTTCAGTTTGTGGAAGAAAAAGATTTATTTGAGCCGGAAGATCAAGCGGAGAAACCTCAATTCAAGAAGAATGCCATAAAAGTGATGAAGATCTTGATTGACTCCGTGAAGGATCACTTAGTGCCTCTCATTTCCAAAATAACAACTGCAAGATACATGTTCAAAACCTTGGAAGGTCTATATGAGATCAACAACACAAGTAGGGCTCTTGCATTGAGGCCACAACTTCATCAAGTCAAGATGGCGAAAGGAGAAACAGTCATATCATTCTTCATGAAGATCTCAAAGCCGAGGGATCAACTAAGCGCCATTGGAGATCAAGTTGTGGATAAAGATCTTTTCATGTTAGCATTGAATGGTCTTCCTCATTCTTGGGAGCCATTTATTCAAAGTATAAGTGGGAGATCCAAATTGCCTAAGTTTGATCGTCTTCGTGTTGATTGCATCCAAGAAGAATATAGGTTGGTTGCAAGGGGAATCTTCAAAAGCTTTCAAAATGAAGACACTCATGTTCTTGCCACTCATTCTACTAGTGTTCCACGGATGTTGGGGACGGAGAGACGGGGGGACGCAGGGACGGGCTTCGGGGATGGGGGGACAAAGGGAAAAAGTTTCGGGGACGGGTTTCGGGGACGGGGGGACTTGGGCCTGGGAGGGGGAAACGTGTTTCTGTGGAACACTGCATTCTACTAAGAAGAAAGGAAGAAATTGGAGAAAAGGCAACTTCAAGAGGAATAGAGATCGAAGATCAAACTTTGCACTTGATTCAAAGAAGAAGAAGAAAGATCTTTCTCACATTCAGTGCTTTAGATGTGACAAGTTTGCTCACTATGCAAGAGATTGTTTGACAAGGCCTAAGCAACAAATGACAAACATTAATAAAGTCTCAACTCAAAAGGAAGCAAAAGACAACTCTCCTCTTCATATCTATTTATCAAGTAATGTTCCCACGGATAGTGACACCTGGCTGATTGATAGTGGAGCTTCTCGACACATCACAGGCTATCGAGAACATCTTTCGGATTTGGTGGAAAGGGAGTCTAACCTTCAAGTGATCATTGGAGATGATGCACGCTATTCAATGAAAGGATTTGGTGCTACATCTCTCAACCTAGAATCTGGGATTCCCCTCATCTAAGTGATGTCTTATTCATGCCAGGAATCAAGAGGAATCTTGTATCTATTTCAGCCTTGGAGGACAAAGGTTATCAAGTAGCATTTTCAAAACGGAGAGTTCTTGCATGGCCAAAGAACTCTAGCATCAAGACTGCATGTGTGATCATTAATCGGCATGAGAGTTTGTACAAGCTTTCCATTCGTCTAGTTCAAGCTCTTCTACAATACTCTTCCAATTCCAACGAACTATGGCATAGAAGATTTGGTCATCTACATTACAGGGCTCTTCCATCATTGGAGAAGATGGTTAAAGGTATTCCTAAACTTAGTCATGTACATGATGGTACTTGTAGAGTTTGTGCTATGGGTAAAAATACTAAGAGTCCATTTCATAGCACTGAAAGTAGGTCAAAAGAAATATTAGATCTTGTACATTTTGATTTATGTGGTCCAATGTCAATGGCATCCCTAAGTGGATTTTTGTACTATGTAATTTTCATAGATGATTGCTCTAGGAAGACTTGGATTTATTTCTTAAGGTCTAAAGAGTCTGATGAAGTCCTAGGTAGATTTAAAGAATTTAAGGCTCAATTAGAAAACTTGTTTGGAAAGAGAATTAAAGTTTTAAGGTCTGATAATGGAGGTGAATACACTTTGGGAAGCTTTCGTGATTTCTGTTTTGAGGCAGGAATCAAGAGGGGGTTTTGTGTCCCTTACAATCCACATCAAAATTGGGCTGCAGAAAGAAAGAACAGATCCATTATTGAAGCAGCAAAAACCGTGATCCATGATCAAGACCTTCAAACATTTCCTTGGGCTGAAGCATCCAGGACAACAGTATATGTTCAGAACAAAATTCCTCATCGGATACTGCAAAACATGAATCCAGAAGAAGCCTTTATAGGTGTGAAGCCTGAAGTCAGTCACTTGAGAATCTTTGGTTGTCCAGTGTATGTTCATGTACCTAAAGATAAAAGAACTATGCTGGATCCTTCTGGCAGGAAAGGGATATTTGTGGGCTACAGTGAAACTTCTAAAGCCTACAAAATCTACATTCCAGGTCATTAGCATAGAGGTTAGTAGAGATGTCACCTTTGAAGAAGATATTGCATTTAGAAAATCTAAAGGTTCATGCATGGAGATAGATGATGAAGATCAAGAGACTCCTCAAGACATGGACATTGATCATACTCTTGAGATTCAGAGGGAGTCTACTGAACCAGTAGAGACTATTGATCCAATTGAACCCTTGGATCCTACTAATGGGCCTAGAGATATTATTGTGAATCGAAAGAGACCTCTTTGGGCAAGGAACACTATGCAGGAGGCATAAAAGTTTGCGGCTCCTAGAGGCACATTCAGAGAAAGTAGAAGACAACAGAGATTCTCTAGCTATGTTGCATTGATGTGTAATCTTATTGAGACTGAACCTTCCAGTGTTTAGGAAGCCTCAAATCAGCAAGTATGGAAAGATGTTGTGGATGAAGAATATCAATCCATTATTAAGAATGATGTTTGGGATATTTTACCTAGACCCGAAGGAAAGTCAATTGTATCTTCCAAGTGCCTATTCAAGATTAAACATGCAACTGATGGAAGCATTGAGAAGTACAAGGCTAGATTTGTGGCATGTGGTTTCTCTCAGAAAGAAGGAATAGACTATGAAGAAACATTTGCCCAAGTTGCTCACTACACTTCCATTAGGACCATCATTGCCATTGCAACAACCAAGGGATGAAAGCTACATCAGATGGATGTGAAGACAACTTTTCTCAATGGTGTAATTGAAGAAGAGGTCTACATTGAGCAACCCGAAGGTTTCGTAATTCATGGGAAAGAGTCTCATGTATGCAAATTGAAGAAAACATTATATGGTCTTAAGCAAGTTCCTCATGCATGGTATGAAAGGATTGACAAATACTTGGTGAGTTTGGGTCTCTGCAAGAATGATGCTGATCCGAATCTTTACTTCAAGATAGTCAATGGTGAAGCTTTAATCTTGGTTCTATATGTTGATGACTTATTTCTTATTGGGGAAGAACATCTCATCTTTAGATGCAAGGAGTTGACTTCTGAATTTGAGATGGACCTAGGACTCATGCATTTCTAGGTCTGGAAGTGTGGTAGAGGCCTAATGAGATCATCCCGAGTCAAGGAAAATACACCATTGACATCTTGAAGAGATTTGGGATGTTAGATTGCAAGTCTATGTCTACATCGATGGAAACTAACTTGAAGAAATTGAGTGAATCTGTAGCTAGTGGATCCCACTATGTATAGACAGTTGATTGGATCCCTGATGTATCTAGTTAACACTAGACCGGACATTTGCTATGCAGTAAGTGCACTTAGTCAGTTCATGTGTGAACCAAGGCAGATACATCTAGTTGCAGCCGAGCATATCTTGAGATACTTGCGTGGCATAGTTGGATATGGCTTGAAATATTCTTTCAGTGTGGACTTGAATTTGCAAGGCTATTTTGATTCTGATTGGGCAGGGAGTGTTACTGATCGGAAGAGCACCTCTGGTTGTTGCTTCAGTTTAGGATCTGCTATGATTTCTTGGTGTAGTAGGAAGAAGACTTCAGTGGCTCTAAGCATTGTAGAGGCAGAATACATTGCAGCATGTGTGGCAGCTCGCGAAGCAGTATGGCTTCAGAAGCTCCTTGCAGGATTGTTTGGACAATCATTAGAGCCTACAGTTATTCATTGTGATAACCAAAGCTGTGTGAAACTTTTTGTCAATCCTGTGTTTCATGACAGAACAAAGCATGTGGAGATCAAATATCACTATATTAGAGATATGGTGCAAAGGAATGCTATTCAGTTAAGGTACATTAGCACTGATGATCAGACGGTCAAATTCTCACCAAGCCCCTTGCTAGAGTGAAGTTTGTGCATTTTCGAGACAAGCTTGGAGTTGTGGAGAATGAAGCCCTTGTTGAGAGGGAGTCTCAGCATCAGTGATATTTTGAGATGTACTATAATGCATTTTTTCTATAAGAGAGAAGTTTGAGGTGCAAGCCCTTGTTAATGCATTCTTCTCTGTGAGAGAGAAGTTTGAGGTGAAAGCCCTTGTTCCACCCTCTGGGAGTAGCTATGGTGGATGTCATGTGAGAGACTTCATGACTTAGCACTTGTGCTTATTCACCCTCTGGGAGTAGCCATGGTGAGCGTCATGATGAGATGACGACATCACGTTGAGTGATTCCGTGATGAGCACTTGTGTTCATTTGCATTTCCATTCATGGGAGTAGCCATGATTGACCCACCCTCTGGGAGTAGCCATGGTGGATCACTACATGACTCAGACATCGGGAAGGATTCCTCCCTAGCTAAGAGGGAGTGTTAATGTTATGTAGCTATGGTCGGGTTCCTTCAGGCCCACATAGATGATATAAATGTCTAAGTGGCCTATCGGCCTTAGACATTTATATGAACCGATTTATTAAATATAAATGATATAATTACATGCCGACTTGCATATACAATTTGCTAATGTTTAATAATTATATAACTAATAGGGCCGACTTGAAAGTCGGCCAACCCCTTGCATTGGGATGTGTTCCTTTGAAGGGTGCTGACCCTTGGGAAGGGTCACTATCGATGGGTATAAAGAAAGATTATATCTCCCTTCCTTGGCATTGAACACATACACAATAAGCAGATCGACTTCCTTCTATAGAAGATCGAATTCATTCTTCATCTTCAGCAATCGCTTGGCATTCACATTAGATCGACTCACACTCAGCAGATAGTACATCACCTACAAGGCAGATCAACATTATACAAGTCAGATCGAATAACATAAGCAATCTGTGTATCTTACAGCAGTTCAGATTATACATACAGCAGTCTAGGGAGAATTCATTTATACATAAAGCTTCAAGGAGTGAAGCAATCTTGTAAAGACTTTTCTATATTTGATAAATATAATCAGAGACTTTTGTTGCTGGGTTTTTCACCTTCAAGTTGGAAGGTTTACCCAGGGTATATGCTGTGCAATTTTGTTTGAATTGTCTTACATCTACATTTCATTAATCTGATCATAAAAATAACAGTTAATAGTTTGAGGTTGCAACATTCTTCAATGCATACAGTTTTCTCACCTGTTGGCTACAGACGCCTTACAGGTTTGAAAGGTGTAATGTACTTTTCCATTTCTTTTGTATCTGGTCCAACTTTCTTTCAGGTCAATCGGAACCTTCTTTCTGGCTTGTGAGAATGAACCAATTCTGGATGTAGTCTCCAACACTATACCGCTAAGTGTCCATCCTTCTTGCAGTGCTTGCATCTTCCTTTTGCAAATTATGGTTGCACATTGCTGATTTGATGAACCAATATCCTTATCTGTCTGTGCCAGAGTCCACCAATAAAGAATTCAAATGTGTAGCCCCACACATTTTTCTCCTGTTTCAGTCTGATATAGAACTACTTATCACTTGATGAGTTGCTCATCTTTGTATTTGATAGGATAGAACTGAGACTTGATCAGTTGCTTACATTATTCCCAATTTCAACAGGTCAATCTCTGCTTATGGAGGTTAATCAAACTGTAATGTTGTGCCTTTTGAACCACAGTGCCTACAAGTTTTTGTCTTGATGTTCTTTCTCATGAACTAACAAATCTCACAACCTTGTTACAATATCTGAGCAAATATTTCCCTAGGCATCCAATGTAATTCACTGCTTTGGGTGTCTTCTGTACAATATTTGAGATGCAGATGTCTTTTTGGATCCAGATATTCTAGATAAAATCAACACAAAACCAACTTGGCATTTGTTGATATGAATGAGAAGCAGGTGGTCAAGGAATAATGTCTAACAAAGTTTTCATGTGGGGGATGTCTTAGGCCTTTTAGAGGGTAGACAAAAGCTTATGGGGGTTCAGAAAACACATTAGACATGGCTGGAATCAAGTGGAGATGTCTTAACTGAGAGTGAGATTAAGATCATGAGGTGTGGTTGTGATACAATTCACCAGATAAATTCAATGAAGCTATTTATGAAGGGCAGCATTTGGAGGCAGATGGGAAATCCCCAAAGAGAAGGCAAAGATCCAATAACCATTTCAATATTTGATTTTTTGACAGTGTAATTTCCTACAACATTAATGGATATTTGCTACATGTTTTTGAGACCTCGTTATTTTGAAACATGGGATGAACTTAGATACGAATATAGACAAAATATATTGTTTGAAGCAAGAAAATGTTAGTGTGTTTGAATGTTTAAATTGAATTGAAATCACCAAAGAGAACCTACTTCATGCTCTCTGGAAGATGTAGCTTCCTGACTGTCTGCAATCATGCATAGAATGAGTATGATGGTGGCACCTCGGCAATCCTAATATTTATTTCTACATGCAGATCATTTTGTTAAGAGTTCTTATATGCTATACCAATATATTATATTACACGCATGTGTAGCTTCCTGACTGTCTTTCACCCGTGCAAAGAATGAGTATGATGGTGGCACCTCAGCGAGTCATAATATTTTCTCCACATGCAGATCATTTTGGATAAGAGAGCTTATATGCTATACCAATATATTGTATTACACACACAGAGGCGACATATACACATGTCATTCATTCTTAATATGTTTGTTTATAGTGTACCATTGCTATATAAAGGAATTCTGGTTAAACTTTTTGATTCCCTCTTTCTGTCTCTGGTTATCATAGTCAAAAGGCAATTCATTGATCTTTCACGCATACATTTTTAACCTCCTATTTATGCAACATTATAGAAATTCAAAGTTATGCATTATTGCTTTTTTTTCTACTTGCTTTTGTTTTGGATGCACCCTTGGCTTAACTTTGTTGGAGAGTGCTAACGGCTCTTTGTTTTTTGTAGGTGTGGGCTGTGCTAAAACCTGGGTTCCTTGCACTTTTGGCAGATCCCTTTGATCCTACTCTGTTGGATATCATTGTCTTTGATATTCTTTCTCCTTCAGATGGAAATGGAGATGGTCAAATATGTCTAGCAAAACTGTCAAAGGAACGTAATCCTTTGCGTTATGGATTCACGGTGAGTCTGAAGAGTTTATGTTTTCACAGTTATGCTAGTTTTAGCTTTAGGTGTTCAAATGATTATTTACTTTTTTCTTTGTATTCTGCATCAGTGACCTCAGAGAATTGAAATAATTAATGATATAAATGTATTTAGAATGTGGATAATCAACTGAGTAAATACTTTATTTTGCCAAATTTGCTCCATGTCAATTCTGTGCAGGATACAATATTATCCATCTGCTCCCTTGATTTGTAGACCATCATGGATATTTTATTGATACGTCATAAATGAAAGATTAATTGAGGGGACAACAATGATTATATTAGCTGAACACATTTGTAGCAAGTGTTAACAGAAAAATGAGAACAAGCATCATCATAGAGTGTAAACACAGATTTCTCCTAGAGAAACCCACATATGGGACTAAGCTCCAGCAAAAATGTGAGTGAACTTTCACTTAAGCTAACTCTTACTGGCAATGCACAGTTGCAAGTTGCTCTTGCTTGAAACGAGCATGAATCACGTACTGACTCCACTCCTATGGTCCCCCACAGCGCTCTCACTGTTGAATTTAGTGATCAGATTTAGATATAACTCAAAAATAACACAAAGCAATCACAGAAAAGAGACAAGACACCAAGAATACCCTGGGAAAACCTCCCTCTTGGAGGAAAAATCCAGCATCAAGTCCAGATCAAAACCTTTTTCATTGATTAGCAGATTACACTTATCTGATCAATGACAGATGCACAGTCATCTAGCTTGTTCCAATGCCGGTGTGCAGATCGAAATCCATCAGCAACTGAATCTTATTCAATGCTATGTTTGTATGAGGATATCGCTTAGAGCATAACTCCATTTTGCACAAGGTGGTGAGCCCGGTTTGTGGTAGATATTCACAATATATATTGCCCAGCTAAGTTCGCACAGGTTTGTCAACAATGAAGAATACCATTTGCAGTTCGAATGCATGCAAGTCCGCTCAGCAGAATAGAGTGATGAATTCGCTGTGTAGACTCTGAAAATAGCAATCTTAATGTTTTCACTGTGTAGATTCCAAAGTAGCAATTTGCTGTGTAGACTGAAGCTGAATTCGCATGATAATGGAATGCTTGTGCTTTGAATGTGTAGATTGAGTCTTGTTATATACAAGACTCAATCTCTCTTTGGCTGGGCCTATAAGGCCGACTTAAAATTTTTATTTTTTATTTTATTTCCTTGCTTTTGGCACCACCTTTTAATTTACAAATTGGGGCCACACTTTACATAACATTGACTTAGGGCCCAATTTAAAATTACAATAGCTAATCACTCACATATTACTTAAATTTTAATTGCCAAAGGCAACATTAAAATTTAGCATAGTAGAATCCGATACTAGCTAGATATTTCAACACTCACAACCCCACTACGT
Source organism: Cryptomeria japonica (assembly GCF_030272615.1). Taxonomy (NCBI): domain Eukaryota; kingdom Viridiplantae; phylum Streptophyta; class Pinopsida; order Cupressales; family Cupressaceae; genus Cryptomeria; species Cryptomeria japonica. Next base: position 292,797,489 of record NC_081406.1, on the reverse strand, counting down.
TGGTACTTGCTCAGCTGTCACATAATAACTCAGAAAATGTTTATAAACTATTCTAAATCCCTATTTAGATGTCACCAGAATGATCAATTTGAGTTTACAATGGCTACGTATAGCCTTACCTCATATGAAGAAGTCAAAAGGACTAAGAGATGTCATGGCATGTTTTTCTGAGCACGAGTGAAACTGTCTCTTTGAGCAAGGGTTGATTTCAAAGAATCAAAACCACTCTGGCCAGTTCAAAGCCACCACTGACACTTGCGAATGTGCTTCTTTTGACGGCTTTTGTTCTCCAAATTTTGAAAGCCATAACTTTACTTATGAGCTTGAAACAATGTGCTTCCTTTTGAAATTGCACATTTTTTGAGAGGAATCCAAATATGCAATGGTATTCAGTTTTTGGTGGAATAGAAAACCTGTTCTAGGAATTATGACAAAAGGTATCCTCAATTTGCCATGGAGTCTAGAACAGGGCTGGAACCATTTATAGATCTTAGCTTCTTAATACAGAGGCTTTTGTTCTCCAAAAGCGATAGAGATTTGACAAGAGGGAGGATGAACCCTTCCATTGATGAGATGGCTGCTGCCTTGTCTTGCACCACAAAATAAACATTCATCAAAATCTGGAACTTCAATTTCCCTTGTAATGTAATGATAAAGTGCTTGAAGATGAAGGAATTTGATCAACATTTGTAAGCAAACTACATGAAGCTTTTTCCTCCCTTGATGAGGTGGTACTCGATTTCCCATTGATAATACACTTTTTTTTTGGTTATACATGTAGGCTTTACCAAATAAAACAACACATACATCCAAAGGAGCAACATCTTCAAGTAGCTCATCAACAAATTTGAAACCAACAAAAAGCTTCATTCTACATTGCATTATAACAAACAGATTAACACTTTGTTTGATCCAACTCAAAGCATAATGCTTGGGGTGTTGATAAGTGTCTAGGTCAATTCTTCTAACAAAATCCTGGGAAATTAAGCTAGCTTTGAGAACGATAATAAAAAGTGCATCGATTCTAATGCCATTAACTTCATTTTTTATGTGAAACGATGCTTCATGAGCCAACAAAGCAACTTTCTTAGTAGGTCCAAGTAATTCTAGAATCCAACTTAGAAATGAATTCAATTTCTTTAACATCTATATCCTTTTAAATGAAAATATTTGCATGTTTTCTTACGTGGATGCCAAAGACGTCTTCTGTTGGGTGAAATAAGACCATAAATTATGTGAAATAGTGAAAATGTGTGGGTTCTATTTTATCCCATTACCAAGCAAGTTCATGCCAAGAGCTCATGAGTCTCAATGAACAACTTGGCTAAGTACCAAGAAAAATTTGGCTGGGTACTTTACTTGACTCACTCTTGTCTTGGCCTGTGAATTGCATTGACTCAGCTCAGCAAGTTGGAAAATTTGCGAGTTGCAGCAAAGTCAGTCAAATACTTGTTGAGTTTTCCTACTATGGTTGTGAGGATTTAGAATGAATTGGTGGAGTCAGTGTACTTCTTTTGTAGTATTCTGGACTCATTCAGATTGGGTTTTGAAGATATCCCACAAAATGATTTCGCACCTAGGGCCTTGCTTTGTAAAGCATAGTGCTGCGAACTTCCCTGCCAAACACCTTGGAGGAGAAAATAATGTCCCATGCCACGAGGAACTTTCTTTGTATCTGAATTTCTTTGCTACATAAAGGTTTTCTTGAGTAGCTCGGAAATCTTGCTTGTTTTGTTGGGTATCTCGAGGCAAAGCAGCAAATAGATCAGGATTGCAGAGAAGACCGATTTCAACATGAGGATATTGGCAGCTAGAGAGAGCCACTTTGTTTTCATGAAGACATCTGATTCTAGTAGTTTTTTAGGAGATTTCCCTGCAGGGAAGAGTGACCAGGCCCTTTGAAAAGTGGAAGCATGAAATATTTGCAAGGGAGGGTATCAATTGGGTATCCCAAGCACCCAACAATTTACTTTTGTCTGCTTTGATTCACATTGACAGTCTCAAATTTGTGAATATTTCTTTTTCTTGAGGCTAAAGTATATTTCTCCAAAATGTTCCTCATTTGTACTGCCCCACTCAAGCTAGCCTCACTAAATAGGATTGTATCATTTGCAAATTGCTGATGTGAAATCACATTAATGACATTGGTCATCTGGAAGGCCGTATACCTTTCCACAACCTCTTCTTGTAGGACATCTGTATAGAGCGTTGAGAAGAGCTTTGATCATTATAATGAAAAGAAAAGAAACGAAAAGAAAAGATTGGACTACCTTGTCTAGGTGTCATTAAAATAAACCTCAGAAATTTTAATTAGATCTGTTAAAATGGGTCTAAGATCAAAATCTACACTCCACTGTCAGGGATATAGCAACTAATTGATAGCCACCTCAAATTCACACAAACATAATGAAAAGCACAAGTCATAGAACACATATTTATTTGCAAACATGACATTGATAACTGTTCAAGATTGATAATGGTCTGTACAAGAACATAGAGTTTACATGTAGGTGCCAACGCTAGAATGAGAATGGGATATCCCTTGACCTGAGTGGGTCTGTTCCTTGGAGTGTCATGATCTGAGGTAGATGATCTGAAATCTCTGATTGCAGTTTCCCAAAATGTTGCGGGTCTTCTCCAGTCTTTAGAGAATGAATTGAGGTGTGGATCTCTCAATATGTCACCCCTTAAATCACAGGTCGCTTGGTTAGCAGGTGTCCTTGATAGTCCTGTCGTCTAGGAAATTTGGTACTTAGATGAGTCAGTTCTGAGTACTTGTAGCAGCATCTTACAATGTATCTGCAGGTCTGATCTGGAAATGGTTGCTAGTGAATGGAATCAAACCTTTTGCTATGCACTGGATCTGCCCTTTCTTCTTATGAATAATGCAGCGCTTGGAATATCAATTCCTTGTGTAGGTGCACTAGATTACTGGGTCTGCCCGCTATCAGCAAATCTGGTAATGGTCCTTGTTGTCCACGGAAACCCTTAATGGCAGTCAAAATATCAGAATAATTCGGAGTGCCAAGAAATGACACTCACCATATTAAATCTGCATCAGAAAATGGATCACAACTTAGGTAAATAGAATGCATAAGTAGGAAAATTCTTGAAGGGGTTAGGTTTTCATCCGACCTCTACACACTTGACAGGGTTTTTGTCTTGCAAGCGTCACAATTGGGAGACTTGCCAAAACAGCATGCCCTCCAATGGCCAGCAAAAAACAATAAATACAAGCTCCTTCATGTAGTGTGTGGCCCATCTTAGGTCCCAAAATAGGAACCTGAAATTAGGCACCCAAAAGTTGAAATCATATACTAAATTAAATATTTATTAATATGTACAAGGGCCGAGTGTTTAAAATCACTTTCTTTTATAGATTTTGTTGTTAGAATTGCAAGTTGGTCTTAGGAAATGTGATAGTCATATCCCCCTTTTTCTATAATTTATGCGGTGAGCCAAAATGCTCATTTCCTAACTCTTGCATCTTAATAATTAAATATTATGTATGTATTCCTCCTTTCCATTTCCCATGTGTCTAAGACCCCTAAAATTTCTAACTATGAAGGCATGGCCGATCTTCTAAGTTTGTGTAAGTTCTCGAAGTTTCTAGGTTCCTCATCCATGTTTTCTTTCTTGTCTCCAAACTTTCCTTGGAGCCGGCTGAACTTTTGGACTTCCTCATCTTGGCATGTATTTTCTCCAATCTTTGCTTTTCCTTTATGCTTGTTTGAGTGTCAAACTTATCCGAGTGTAACTCACATCTATCTTTGGCCTTTACTTCCTCTTTCATTGAGACTTTAGAGTTTCTGATATCGTCATACCTCTCTGCCAAACCTTGCTTTCTTGTAAACCCTTGCTGGAGAGTCGGACTCTCACTAGCATGCCTCCCATCCCAACCTTGAACCTTGATTCATGCTATGAGTCATGGGTATCCCCAACACTTGAACTCCAACACTCTCGCCTCTTCTCTCTGTTCATCCTACACCTACCTCCTTGTGTGATTGGACAACCACTAATGCACAAGTTGACGATGCACCTTCTAGAAGGGTTCCAGTGGCTACACAAGTATCAGTTAATAATGAGGACGTGGTTCCACATGTACATTGAGTTGTACAAACAAAGAAGACAACTTCAATTGTTTCCAATATTTTTGAGGATAATTGGAGTTTGCAGAGGACATTTGTCCATGCCTTTGAGGCCATTTCTACAAACCTAAGCATGTTTCTAGGCTTGATTCAAGGGGAAAAAATGCTCAATAAGTACATTTAGTACTTGTGTACTACTCTTGTGACGATGGAACATATACAAAAATCCTAACCAGAACTTGTTGTGTGCACAAGTGTTCAAGCACCTTGATCTGTGGATGAAAACTGGCAGATTTGGAGGGGGTTGAGGGCAAGAACCTTGTAGATATTGTGTCAGAATACGAAACCCCTTTGGCTGAAGGAGTGGTCTCACATGGAGAGCACATTCAAGCTTTATTGGTGATGGATCTATAGAAATCTCTAATTGGTTCAAATTGCAGGTTGCCTTGGGAGCAAGCCATTGTATTTCAGCTTGTCTTGTAGTTGTCTAGCCAGTGTATCTATTATCGAGGCATATTGTTGTGGTTGCTGCCATAACCTCATTTTTTAATGGGTTTCAATCTTGCATAATGCAAGTTAAGGCTCTATAGTTTTATCTTGATGTTAATCCCATTTATATGCCTAGGTATCAATGAATGCAAATTAATGTTTACATTCTTAGATTATTAAATTTAGGTGTACATCTAAATTTTCTGTTTATCTTATTTGTGAACCAATTGGGTAATATTGGGTATTTAATACTGCATAAATGTAAAAAGGGGAGTTTTTTGGGTTTGATAGATTCAGAGATAATAGATTAGGGTTTGTTATTCTAGGTAAAATAATAAAGTCAAGAATATGGGGTTGATAATGCTGCTGATAAAAAAATGTCTCCTTTTAGGGTTTCTAAGGTTCTAAGTTAAACCTTGAATAGGAAACGGCAAAATATTTGCCTTAGTGTTTAGATTTAATTTTGGACTTGGTTAAAATTTCAAATATATTTAAATTTGTTTACCAATATTGCATCAATAATTGCCAAGGACATTAAACTAAGGCCTTTGGTAGGTTGAAAAAAGCTAGAAGGATTGACATTAATAATTACTAAAAATCTTGGGCAGGAGATGCAACCTTATATCCATCTATCCATTCTCGATAGAAGCCAAAATTTTCCATCATTCTCATTAAAAGCTACCAATCTACTCTATTGTAAGCTTTATTGATATCTAGTTTGACAATCATGCACTTTTCTTTCTTTGTAAGTACTAATGAAGAGGCTCATGTGTCATTATAATGCCATCAGTAATAGATATATTTGGAACAAATTTACTTTGTTCCTTAAAAATGATATCCAACAAAAGAAGTTTAAATTTGTTCGCTGTGGCTTCAGAAATAATTTTATACATTGTATCACACAACAAAATTAGTTAATAATTTGCAAAAGATGAAATATTGTCCTTAATTGGAATCAGAGCAATAAAGGTGTTGTTATGATCGTTCCACAATGTTTTGTGTTTCTATATTCTTTAGTAGCCACCCATATCTCCTTTTTGACAATCCCCCAACACTTTTGGAAGAAGCTTGTGGGGAAGTTCATAATAGAATCCTTATTCGGATGCAACTATCAAAGAGAAAATTTTATCTAATGTTCAGTGAAGGGTACCATCATCATATTGTTGTGATCTTTATAACCAATCTTGGGATATGGTTTAGTAAATCACCTTGATTTCTCAAGTCTAAGCTCTCCAAATTTTTTAATAATTCTTCAAAAAATCCTATTGCTTTAGTGTTGATCTCTAAGGGATCTGTAACAACCAATGGCATTTGGCAAAAAGAGAAAAATACTATTGACGCTCCTTTTAACTTTGGTTGTGTTGTGAAAGAATTTTGTATTTTTGTCTCCTTCTGTTAACCAACATTCTCTAGATTTTTGCTCCTAAAAGATTTCGTCTCTAGCCAAATTTTTTTACATGTCATGACATGAACAATTTCTTCCTATGGTATAAATTTTGGTTCACCCTATTGATTAGGATCTCTTCAATGAGTTTTGTCAATTCAGCTTCCACATATTCCTTTTTTGCAAAGATATTTTTGTTATGTATTTTGTTCCATTCTTTCAAATTCTTGACATGTATTAGGTTCTTGAAAAAAATATACATCTATGGTCCTTATACCCTAGGGGCATTTACCCACCAGTTTTGGCTAAATCCAAGAATATTATAGCTTTGAATCATGTATTTTAGAACTTGATGTGGCTCCTTATAGGTTGGTGGTCATTCAAAATGGAGAGTTGGATTGGATGGTGATCCGAGCTTGAGATGGGAAGGATGGAACTCTTTGACTAAAAGGAAGAGTTTAGCCAATTATTACTATACAAATAACAATCCAATCTTTCAACAATATTGCTAAATCCAATTCTTTTACTAGTCCATGTGAAGGAGCTGTTTTTGGGAGGTTTATCCGCTAATCCATTGCAATTCACTAATTTTGAGAAGTCCTTTTATGATTGTGTGGCCTATGTTACTCCACCCCTTTTAACAAAATCACCAAGGATGGAATTGAAATCCTCACCAATGCTAACCGATTCGTCGATAAGAGGATACAATGATCAAGATTTGATCCCAGACCATTTTCTTACATGCACCATCAATTTGCCCATAAACATTGATGAGAAAATAAATAAAGCTTTCAAGAAAAACTAGGCACCTTACTAACTTACCAATTTCGCCCTACAACTATGACTGCGACTAAGGTTGGAGAGCAAAGGATGCCAAGTCCCCTAGACGCGCAATTTGCTTCCACAAATTCACTATTCTTGTTTTTGCAGTTTCTTAGCAAGATACTGGCTTCACTTTGATTCAGTTTTGATTCATGTAGAAGAATTATATCTACATTGGATATATCCTTTTGATACTCAATTAAGTTTCCTTTTTGGGGTCATTTAAGCCACTTAACATTTCATGAGATAATCTTAACTGCCCTTTAGGAAGGGATATACTTCTAGATCTTAGATTCATGGTGATAAGTTTCAACTGAGTTTCCATTGCCACTTCCTCCTTGTTGAATGCCTTTCCTTTTCTTTCTAGCTTCCCCAAAATTGGCTTTGTCTATGCATTATACCATTTGGCTAAGATTTTTGACTTCCAAAATGTTGATTTCCTTGTTGTCTAGAAGTTTGTTTTCAAAATCCTCAAGCTCCACTTCCTTGACTAGAACATTTAATTTTTCATTCACTACAGATTTGCTTACAGGTAAAGAGAAAGTCATGTAGTGTGTATAGATACAAATTTTTCTAGGACCACGTCCGATATGGATGCTTGAGTCATGATGATCTCTTTACTTAGTTTAACTACCTTATTTCTCTGCCAAAGTGTGGGAATGTTTTACTGAAGTACACCCAACAATAGAAAATAGGAATGAAGTGCACCTCTCAAATGGATTTGCCATAATAAACTTCTGTCCAGCTCATGAGAAAAGACACCAACAACATAAGTAAAGTGTGCCTACGAAAGATGATAATTTTTTTTAGGTTGACTGCATATGTTCAAGAGTTAATCCTAAGAAAAATTCTGCTAGCAGTTTAAAGAAAACCAGCAATAAGTTTATAAATCTGCACCAAGTATAACTTGGCAATATGCCTAATGAAGTGTGTCATAGCATAAGTCAAAAAATGGCTGTCTTATGAAATCTGTATTTAAGTGGAGTGTTATGCCAGCTCATTTAAGAGACACTTTATGATTGACAAAACCATCACTAAACTTTGCCAGACATCAAAAACTTGGCAGTAATCTCATGAACCTCACCCAATCTTAAGTCATAAAGCAGGCATGAAGACAACAATAATAGGGCACACCTTTTAGATAGTTAAGCCATCAAAATACTCTCTCAAGCATCATAAATGAGCTCAAGAAACCAAGGTGCACACCAATAGTGGCTTTGCCACTCAAAATCTCCTCCATTGCATCTTCATTTTGGCCTAATCTAGAGTGATGTGCACCATACTATGTAATGCCCCGCCAGGAACCCTAAAGGAAAACAACACAACTAGGCAACTAAAGGGTGAAATATTTTTTTTTTTTTTTTTGTTAAAGAGTAAGTGTACTAACTATAATCATTGCACATTTAACAACACAACGGAAGTCTATCATAAGTTTTCGTAAGGGTAACCAACGAAGATTAATTTTCATAGATTGATTATATTAACACCACAGTTAATCCATTTAATTAAATAAATTGAACTCTTAAGTTTAAAACTACACATACATCCAAATTTCATAATAAAGAAATAAAAGTATTCCAATGTATCCAATTTCCATAAACCATTTAAACATAAGATCAAAACAATAACATTTATTTCACTGACATAATAATATTACAATATCCATAAATACATGGCTTCCAATAATATCACTGGTTACAAGGATACAATATCAAGGTTACATAACAGTCTGATACAATGACCACAAGGTCTCAACTGAACAATGATCTCGAACAAGAGTTGGTACATAAACCACGATCCAAGAACACCAGCAAAGTCTTTCCTCGCCTAAAGATACAATCCAGAACATTCGATGGGAAGTGGCACTACCACCCGACCATGTGATCTCGAAATGGAACCACCCCACTGTGCTAGGAGATAGTAGAAAACCCTCAAGCAAGCAAAGCAAGACAAGTACAAAAGGACTACAAGACTCTGCAACCATCCATGTAACACAACTCACAAAACACTAGTGACTCTAAGAAGAGAGTGTCATCGCATAGCTTGATGGTTACCATGGTACAGCCTCCATAGGTCCCGGCCCCCATACTCAGGTTTCTCCTGGTAACTTCTCCCGAGCCTCCGGTTCCAACTAAGTCTCATGCGGACCCTACCAATCCTTTCGTGAAGACAAGGTGGTAAGTTTGCCATTCCAGGCCTTCTCGTAACATCATGAGCCCTTTACAAGCACTCATCTATGCACGAGGCACATTTATCTTAATTAATATTTAAATCTACCCACCCCCTAATCAATTATTAGGTTATCACTTTTTAACTAACTTTCGATGGGTTATCCTGTCATCCACTTTGGGCACGGCCCCCGCTCGAAAGCCACTCTCTCTCTTAGGACACTAATAGGAAATGTTTCTCTCTACGAGAACTCTATGGCGAAACAGGCAACCATAAACAATCCTGACAAACACAGGTGATGGATACACAAATACCAACCCAAGAATGACCATTTGGACAAAGACACACAATGACTCATATCAAATAGGTTATACAACAACACCTGGTCTAGGAGAAATAATATCATAGGACACAATGACAATTTAATCAAAATTGCAATAAAACTTGACTGAGAACACATTATACGCAAGATCCTATTACAGGCAATCTTTCCTTAAAAACAGTCAAAGCATAAATGACATGCAATTTACAAATTTCCAGATAACAAGAATTTACAACTTTTTAAAAAAAAACATTCACTTTGTCATTTGTCCAAAAAGATTTAAAATACAAATAATTCTCCTAATGTATTTTCAACATATTTATTTATATTAACATTCCAAACTGTAATTAAATAATATTTAAAATATTATAATAACTACCAAAAGAAACATATCTATTATTATATATATATATATATATAAACTCATATATGAATATACATATATTTATCTATATACATACATATAATAATAATTTTTAATTTATTTAATCCCCAGGGTCCGAAACTCGAAACAGTGAACAGGGTTTAGAATTTAATTTAAAAAGACAAAAAAAAAAAACACTTTTACAATTACCGAAAAGCCCTATCATGGTAGCCTATGCTACCGCCGGTAGCTAGTACTACCGTTTGGTAGCACTGCTACCGTCGGGTAGCACTACTACCGTAGGTAGCAGCTACCGCCGGTAGCACTGCTACCGTCGGTAGTACTGTGTACTACCGCTGATAGCGGATGCTACCGTGCAGTTTGTTTGTTTTTTTTTTTTTTAATTTTTTTTTTTTATAATTATTTTATATATATTTTTTTTATATATTTTTAAACAGGAAAATAATTAAACAATATTTTTTTTTTATAATTTCATTTTAATAAAATTTTAACAATAATAACAAAAAACAATATTTTTCCAATAATTCCATTTTAACAAAATTTCAATTTTTTTTTTTTCAAATTTAATTAACCCAAATAAATTTAATGTGTAATTAAATTTATTTTGTTAAGGTAATTAAAACCATTTTTCAGGTAAATACCTTTTCTCCTATTTCTAATTTTCACAAAATTATGTTCTTTTCACAAATTAGAAATACACATCAGGCATGAGTTTTCAAACAAAACTCGAATTCACCAGAAGAGAGTTTTGGATTTGGCAATTATTTTACACACACATCAAGTAGAGAAAAATAGAAACATTTTTAATAAAACACAAAACTAAGAATTCATCCAACTTGGTATAGCTTTCCTGGAAGAATTTGTAGAAGAGCCCTAATCCCTTCAATATCTTCCAATAAATTTTCTTCACCTAAATTCTTGACCTGTTCCTGTGTGTTCCTGTCTGTGTTTCTAAAGTAAAGACCTAATCCCTATTTAAACTAAAATTATAGGTTCAATAGCTTTCTCACAAAAAACCTAAATTTAGAATAATAGTAATTTATTTATTTTATTTTCTAAATTTATCACATGCAATAATTTAAAACATTATTCTTTCATTACTTTTCTCATGCACATTAATTAACTTTTTAAATAAAGAATTAATACAATATTTTAATTCCAATTAATTAATTTTCTAAATAAAGAATTAAAACAATACTTTTAATTCCAATTAATTAATTTTCTAAATAAAGAATTAAAACAATACTTTAATTCCAATTAATCCTTTTATTCATTTATTTAATTATAACTTTAGAATACAATTAATCTAATTTATTTTTAAAATAAAAATATATTTTTAATACCATGCAGCTTAATTTAATAATTCCTTTAATTAACTAAATTTATAATCTCAATGCATAAACAATACAATAATGAGATAATTTCATAAACTTAATTAATTAATTAATTAAATCCACTAAAACACTCAAATTAAACAAATCTCAAGCAATTACCCATAAAAGATAAAATGACAAAATACGAAGACCGAACTAACTGACAAAACGACTAACTGACGACACTTATACGAGTGTAACTGAGTAAAAATAGGGTCAACTACTATCTCCTCCACTTCCATCGGAAAATATAAGGCACGCTCAGACCTGTGAAGCCAGGTGGAGACGATACCCCGTACCTACCCGATACTTGTACCTGCAATATCCTGCATCACCGAACCACACATGCATACATATATATAATATAGAAAACACGGCAAACACACCGATGAAGGAGAATTGCGACATTCCCTGTCTCACCGAAATGAGTGAAGGAAAATCGTCCCCTTGCATCCAATACACTCGCAAACACACAACATATAATTTCACATTGCATAATTAAAGTAAAATGTTAGTACATAGCAATAATACATAAAATGCCATAAATCACAAGTACTGAAATACTGCAAATAAATTATACATCTCATCTCCAAATAAAGCATAATGTCATAAAAATTTGAATAATATGTCATGGTAATGTATCCATTGAAAAACAACCAATAAGAAAATATGAGTCTAATGAGTTCAACTAGTAGGGGTACTACATACTACATATAGTTAGCTTTAAAGTAAAAAATCGTGGTTTGGAAGCATGCCAAAATTGAAATCCCAGTGCCTATATATGAAGGTGGTTTGCCTCCTCTGTTCACAGTAGAAACAAGGTTGTATATTCATGTTTTTGCTGGTTTGTGTAATGTCCCCACTTTGAAATAGAATTTAATTGTAAATAATAATAATAAAATAAAAATAAAAATATGAAAGAATATAATTAAATATAATTAAATTTTAATTAAGTTAATGAATGGTCAAAAGACATGAAACAAAAAGTTGTGATTCCCTCAAAAATGAGATATAAAAGGGAGAAGAGAACCTCATTTGAGGGGGATAATTTGGGAAATCAGATGTGCAGATCTGATTTAAATAAAAGTACAGATTGGATTGTGGAAAGTTGTGTTCCTTTCAAAGGCCAGAAATAATGAAGAGTTGCACTCTTTCAAAGGGTGCTAATGATGAAAGGGTGTGTCTTTTGCCAAAGGGCATACATGATGAAGAGAGGTGACCCCTCCCTCTCATTGAGAGATATAAAGGAAAGGCATCAAACAATGCTGGAAGAGGTGAACATAATAAAGAGATCGAATTTGCAACTATTGTTAAGATAAGACTATATTTTGGTATGATGTTTCGTGCATATTACTATTATCGATAGCAGATCGTTGTTATGATCATTCACTGCATGTATTCTCCAATCTGCTCATTTATGAACTCATACTATGTGATCTATTATGATCAATATGATGATATAATAATGTTAAACTAAGGGAACTTGTAACACCTACAAGACTTATAAATTGCAAACTCATTGCTTAATGTACGTGGGACCCTCTCTTAGGTACACCACTCCATAGTGGATACCTAACCCCTGCTACATGGAGCCAAGAGGGATGAAGCTTCTGCTCTTGGGCTTAAGAGAGGAGGTGGTTGTGATGAGGGGGAACAGCAATAGGACACCTCACTGTGTACGCCACTCCATGATGGATGCTTAACACCTGCCACATGGATCCAAGAGGGATGTAGCATATGCTCTTGGGCCTAGGGTGGAGGGTCTCTTGGACACCCTATCCAGCTAGCCTACCCTAATGCACTAATAATTGGATAATAAAGAATGACAACTAACCTACAATCTGATTTTATTTAACAAATATAATACTAATGGTAATTAATACATTAAAGAATTGTACCACTCAATCTAATTCATTTGTATATGTTTCAATTTATAAGTATTACTTCATATTGTTGATTTTAATTAGGGAATGGCAGATTCCAATTGCCTTGGGCAACATTGGAATCTGCCCAAAGGGCCAGCCCCTTTCCTAAAACGTGTAGGGCAGGGCCCTATACCTCACGGCAACTTAAACCTCACACCATACACTCAACGTGTTGACAAATAGGGCCAACCCTATTCACAAGGCAATTTGCTAAAAGGGAAAATAATAATTAAAGATAATTATAAGGAAAAGCCAACCTATCTAAAGGCTTCGCTCCACATATAAATAAATGTCAAACCTCACATTGTTATTCATTCATCATCTCTCCATGTGAAATATACCTCTATTAACTGCGAAGGTTAAAGAAGCTAATACATCCATACTTCGGTACACTACAGCAGAGCATCTCTATGTTTGCGAAGCATATTCAGAAATCAGTGAATCATCATTAGGAGTCAGCAAACCTTCTTGAAGGTCTGCGATCTAGGTTAAAGGAGCAGCAAACATCAACCCAGTGGCAGCAAACTTCATCCATGTGACAGCAAGCTAATCTTGAAGGCAGCTACCTCAATCTGCCATCCTTCTTGTGACAACAACATCTGCATCTTCAATTACTTGAGATAAGTGTTGTAATGATTAGATGACTATAATCCATAATCAGATCTGAGGATCTTTTCTGGCTGGGTTTTTCCTCCTAGGAGGTTTTCCCAGGGTAACTGTGTCTTGTTTTCATTTTGTTCATTTCTATGTTGTCACTAATCTCTAATTCTTTCAGCTAATCAAACTAATTAGAAACTAAATATAAATTCTGAGTTCATACCAATCTGAAAGTGTTAAAATTAACACATATGTGTTCTCTAATATTGTGTTGCAGGAAAACAGTATACAAAGGTACTCCCATAAACTTAATTACCTATTTTAGTTTTGGGCAAATTTAGGTTAATTTAAAGTATAACTAATTAGGGGACATTACAGTTTGTAAATTTTCAGAACCATAGTCGAATGTTTTCAAGGTTAGCACCAATTGTGAAGGATTTTCATCATCATCATTCTTCAGTCCTTCAAATTCTTTTTGTTTTACTCTTCTGTAGAAACCTCCCTATCCAAATTCTTTCAAATCCACAAGCTGTTTTTCATTCCCAGCAGGACGCTCGTTTAGATTCTTACGCTTTAGAACTGCAGGACAGGTTCACACAGTAAAGAGGTGTAATGTCCCCACTTTGAAATATAATTTATTAATGAATGATAATAATAAAATTAAAATACAAAAGAATAAAAATAAAAAATAAAAACATAAAAGAATATAATTAAAATTTGATTGAAGTTAATGAATGGTCAAAAGGCATGAAATGATAAGTTGTGACTCCCTCAAACATGAGATATAAAAAGGAGAAGAGAACCTCATTTGAGGAGGGGGGGGGGGGGGGAATTTGAAAATGAGAAGTGCAGCTCTTATTTAAATAAGAAGTGTAGATCTGATTGTGGAAGGTTGTGTCCCTTTCAAAGGGTACAAAGAATGAAGAGTTGCACTCTTTCAAAGGGTGCTAATGGTGAAAGGGTGTGTCTCTTGCCAAAGGACATACATGATGAAGAGGTGTGACCTCTCCCTCATATTGAGAGATATAAAGGGAAGGAATCAAAAGCATCTAGTGTTATCACCATGGATCAAATGAGATCAGAACTGTTATTAAGTTGCAGGCAGTAACATCCTTGTTGTTGATGGTATGCTTGGGGATGTGCTTAATATGTATGCTTAATATATGAAGCCTAATAATGTTCTTATGCAAAACTAATAGTAATATTAATATGCACTATCATATGTATGGAAGTCATACTTAACTTCATATATATTCATAATACATAAGAAGTTAGTATACTTATAGTCTGAATTCTGTTATTATTGTCAATATTTAAGAAGATGGGAATGAGATGTTACAGAGAGGGGCAGTCTAAATCCAAGCAATAGGTTAAGTCCCAAGATAAGGTGGGGATCAGCGACCCATAAGTCTCGAGGGTATAGACCCAAGATAGGTAAGGTCTTGGATCTGTAAACTATGAGGGAACCTATTGTATTTGGTCTCTAAACGCTTTGGTAACATACATAAGCCCTTCTCCCTTAAAACTGTAGTAGCAGGGTTTGATATCTATATTAAGAACTATGAATGATGAAATTAATCATCTAATGAGGAAAATAAAGAAGCACTTGTTAATAACTAATTGAAAAATATCAATCAATTTTAGTATTTTGAAATAGATCAGCTAGGGGACATTACAAGAAGTCATCTTATGTGTGCAGTTGGATAGTTGTAGCCTGGGAAGATTGAATTAAATTGTTTCTGAAGTAGGGTTTCAAATTCAAAGGATAGCCTTATCATTATTCTGGTACATCAGCCAGTTTCAATGCCAAAATTGCTTCAAATTCATGAAGGTCACTTATGAAGAATTGCTATTTTAAGCAGCAGCTGTATCCAGCATTAGCTATTTTGGGTGGTGTATGAGAGCCTATTTTAGACCTTAAGTGTCTTATTAATTGTCTTATGGTTAGTTTGCCCTAAAGTTGGTTTCTTTCTACTTTTTTTGGCTGTCAAGTATAGGTTTGCTTTAAGTAGGTTTATTTCTGCCTTTTTTTCAGCTGAGGATATGTTTGCACTTTACTTAAAAGCAGTACTTGCTGGGGTGTTCTTTTTTCCTCAAGTCTCTGAAAGCTATTTATTGTTATTTAATAATTTATAAATAAGTGCTTTGAGCACATAAACTCTTAATGATAGTTGAAGCTAGGCTTGTGTTATAGAGATTGTCATTCTACTGAAGTGATTTTATTTCATCAAATAAATCAAAAGAATATTGCATTTAGTTGAGCTTTGTGTTGGCAAGATCTATGTTTTATAGGTAGTTTGCATGTAGTTTAGCTGTTTACATCCTGAATTTATGTGTGCAATCTGTTTTCCTTTTAAATCCTTGTTTACAGCCAAATACTCTTTTTTGCTTTAGCTAGTGAGAAGTTGTGTTTGTTTGTACTTGGATTATTTGCTTTCCGTAATATCTGTAAATCTTGTTGTAGGACTTGATTGTTAGTTATTGAGTTATTTCCATTTTATGCAAAACTGTAAAGACATATAACGTTCTAATTTCGATAATAGAATGAAATACTCTTTACTCTTTAATAAACTCATAAATCGTTTAATAAGTCTATTTACCTCAACTATACTAACCTTAGCTCTATATGATCAATCCATTGATATCACAATAAACGCAAATTTCTACAATCGAAATAATGATTCTTTATTCAATAGTCGTTCTTAGTATTCCAGTCGTTCTATGCATCATTCAAATCTACATTCAATACTTAGGCCTTTTAAATGCCTTAAGTTCAAATAACAAGTATAATACAAAGTAAAGGATGAGATGCATCCATTGATCTTTAATTCAAAGCTATCTTCAATGCAATCTTTTAGAAATGAAGACGAGAACAAGATTGAAGTGATTTTTCCACCCAACCTTGAAGCTTACACTTCCCCGGAATTCTTAGTCTATAAAGAATACCTGACCCTACACGAATTGCTTAGCAAAAGGAATTCGATAGACAAGATGGAATCTGGTGCGTGCCTAGAATGATACATGCATTTTCTATTTTCTAATTCCATTAAGAAACAAGCAAGATCAGCCAAGGATATGGTAGAGAGCGTAAATAAATCCATCTATTTCAATGGTCAATAAGTTACTTGGCTGAGTATAATGCCATGCATAGCAATAAAATATAGTTTGGAAAAGAAAACTATTCTCTCTATAATTCCACATTTGGCACCCATCTCGGAAGGTAACTCTCCTAATAAACACATGCTAGATTATCCTAACATATCTAGTCTTCCTATTGATCATAAGACATCAAAATGATTTAAAAAGAACACAATCTTTCATTTTCAGTTTAACAAGTAAATTAAAAACAAGAAGTTGTAACACATGTATGCATATTTTGGCATATATATTTATAAAATGCAGAAATAGAAGTTATGAGTACAGATTCTTTATATCTATTTCTCACAAAATCAAAAAAAGCTTCAACATTCAATAATTTTTTACACTAGTATTTCATCTTCTTTGTAGTTCAAATTCGAAGTTTATAATGCACAAGTTCTCTATCTTTTTATTTGTTTCTAGAAGGTTTGGTAGTCTAATTTCTAAGATTTACACTTATGTTTATCAACAAATTTAGAGAAAATATTTCCTTAATACATTTATGTATATATATAATTTTCCAAGGAATGTATTTTGATGCCAATCGACAGGATTCTCATAATCAGAAATCTAAAAACTATGACTTTAATTCTTTCCTACGATATCATCTTCTATGTTTCCTGAATTCCCTATGGTATGAACACAAATGAACAAGAGTCATTAATTCCACATGTTTCAAATAACATCAACTATTTCAGATTTTCAGAGTTTTATTCTCTGATCTTTGAATTGTTTTCAAATCAAGTTTACTCTTCTACAATGGTGTTTGTTACAAGATCTAAAGAGATTTACACAAGTTTATATTGAAAAACTATTTCTTTCGTTGAATTCACGTGTATATATATGTAATCTATATTGCTTTTATCCCTAGCGTACATCAGATAGATAAATACTTTAAGATCTAAAATGTATGTTATAGATACAACAATGATTCAATTTTCAGAACTTCATCAAAGAGAGATACCAATCAAAATGAATTCATACATCGAATTTAAAGACTTGTGATTCTAATTTTCCTATAACTAAATCTCATTCAATTTTATATCCAAAAGAAAATTAACTTTGTTTCTTAAAAAGTCCTCAAGAAATTACCATTCAAAAGAAAGCCTACCTGTGAATTCAGAATCAAATATCAGAAGATTGTCGCTGTATTTTCACCAATTCTTCTGTCGAAATTCCTTGACTGCATCCATTTTCTTTTTCTCTGCCTTCCTTCTTATCTTCTTGTATTCTTTTTGTTTTCTTTTTGGCTGTGTTGATTGTTTTACCAAAGCAACAGTCTTATTTATGCTGTTTTCCAACTACAATTTCTCCTAGTTTTTGGGTCTTAAACCTAAATGTTGTTAATGTTTACTGTGCCACCCATGCGGCACGTCTAACAGTCTGCATGGCCCATGGCCAGCGTTGGTACCACGTAGGCTAAATCCCAATGGCTTCCACCACGTAGAGACCTTGCTTTACGGCACAGTCCGTATACTTATTCAAATGCAACGTGATTTTTCTTTGCAAAGTCCGTGTTCGACTTAAACACTATGTGTCTGTTTTGTTGTATAGTCGATATACTCATCGACTCCCATTTGCAAGGTGTTTTGTTACATGGGTTGTCGATGGCTTTGTAATGTCCCCACTTTGAATAAGAATTTAATGGTAAATAATAATAATAAAACTAAAAATTCAAAAGAATAAAAATAAAAATAAAAATTAAATTAAATTAAATATATTTAAAATTTAATTAAGTTAATGAATGGTCAAAAGACATGGGATGAAAAATTGTGACTCCCTCAAATGTGAGATATAAAAGGGAGAAGAGAACCTCATTTGGGAGGGGGATGATTTGGGAATCAAAAGTGCAGATCTGATTTAAATAAGAAGTGCAGATCTGACTGTGAAAGGTTGTGTCCCTTTCAAAGGGCAGAAATAATGAACAATTGCACTCTTTCAAAGGGTGCTAATGGTGAAAGGGTATGTCTCTTGCCAAAGGGCATACATGATGAAGAGGTGTAACCTCTCCCTCTTGTTGAGGGATATAAAGGAACAGAATCAGATGGATCAGTAATAGATATTGGACACATATACGAAAAGATAACTGTAATTATTGGAAGTAATTAATCACAGAAACACCCATCGTGGAAGTTCCCAGACCTCCGCAGAAGTGGTAAGTTGCATTTAGGCCATAAGGAAGGGTCACAGGTATGAGCCATGACACTGAATATTCACAGCATTAACATTAAGATAATAAAGTAATTAAATTCACAGTATTAAAATAATAATTTTAATTAAATTCATAGTATTACTGTATGATTGTATGTTTACAACATTATGCTGATATCTTTACTCACATTTACAGTATCACTGTATGTTCACAACATTATAATAATAA
This sequence comes from Cryptomeria japonica, assembly GCF_030272615.1. NCBI lineage: Eukaryota > Viridiplantae > Streptophyta > Pinopsida > Cupressales > Cupressaceae > Cryptomeria > Cryptomeria japonica. The sequence continues at coordinate 292,778,417 of NC_081406.1, read as the reverse complement.
CTCCAGTCTGTAACAGAATTGAATATATGTATATATTGCTGTTTGCTTACAACTATGGAATAAATGGATATTACATTAGATGTATATTTCTGAGTACCATTAAGAAATGTGAGGATAGTGTTTCAACTCTATCTTGGGGAGAGCACTGGAGAAGGTAACCAGTGGCAACGAGGGGCTGTCATGTGGTCAGAGACCCATGGAGTCAAGGAGCCAATTACAATCTCCCTGCCAGTCTTCCCAAAACAGAGAAGATATTTGAGTGTTTGAAAGTATTAAGGTTTAGAGGGGAAGCATAGGGAGACTACCCATCTAGCAAGGGGGTTAAAAGCAACCAGCCCTTGGATTTGGTAGACCAACAGTCCCTGGCTCTCCCTTTTTGCCTATGATACTTTTTCTCTATCTGCATGTTAGTACTGATAGTTTAGGCCATCCTATAATATGTATATGCTTGTAGGTATTGTGTGTACATCCTTGTGATTGCAGGGTTATTCATAATCAAGCTATCGGTTGCAGGCTTAAGGTATGATCTGACTTATGTTACGAGTCTTCCCTTTATTGTAAATCATGCATAATAATCAATTAATGCCTAGTCAATGATCAATACGAAATTATATTCTCAGATTTAATCAGAAATGTCTCCTTAAAATAGAATTGATAGATACTACAAACATATTAAATAGAATTATTACTGTTAATCCCTGATTGGGGACATTACAAACTTCCATTGTTATAAATGCAGTTGTTATGTTATAATAACATGCTTATTAATAAATCCGTCACCATTAACATATATATATAGAAGTGAACAAATAAGTACATTATTTCATCCATTCACTCATATTTGCACACAAAATCATATAAATCTACGATCAATAATCATTTTAAATCTAATATTTAAAAAAAAAATAATAATTCTTGCTTTGAAATAAAACATATCATTTTACAAATCAGTCATGAAATTTCAAATTCAATTCAATCACAAGATCAAGTTATGCAACAGATACACATATTTATTCTGAAGTGGTGTGTGAGATCATCTATTCTACCGATGTCCATGAGCTAAGACAACTCTACCTGAACCAAGTTCTCGCCTTCATCCACGTTCACCTGTTCCTGCATTCAGTTGCACTCGATTGTTTATTAGCAATGACAAATCCCAAATTTCATAATAAAGATAATTTAAATCATTCATTTGCATTTAAATTTCCATCCTAATCCATATCAAATTTCAATTTCATCCATCTAATAAAAAATATAAGTCATTTCCATAATTTAATAATTGCAAGTAATTATAGATAAAACGGTTTGTGACAAAAACCCCCATGAAATCTTGTACAAGTGCATATTTGTAAATTCTGTTTATAGTTTTAGTCTATGGTTAGTTTTGTGTTTAGTTAAGTTTGAAGAGCTTCCCCTTACAAAGTTAAGAATGGTTCTATTAAATGTGTTCATCCATTTTTTGTTTTTTCACAAGATACATGTTAATGCTAACACAAACACACTCAAGCATAGATACAGGTTTCACCCTCCATAACATTGTCATCCATCTTAATGTAAGATCCCAAGGAGTTTTCAATCATGGCTGGTATTGGGAAATCCCAATATTCCGTAGAAAGATTGAACAGGTGTTACCAGATGGGGGTTTCCAAAATTATGTGCTTTTTTTGGATTGGTTTTCTTCCTATTTTGCAGTTAAAAGCTAATTTTGTGCATCATCCATGGACCTTGTGTGAGGATTGCTTTTTTCTTTTCATCAGTTGGGAATTTGATCATGAAGAATCCTTTAGTGAGGGGCTTTAAAGGAACATTGTTCCCCAATTACATGAGATCAATTTCAAATTTATTCTTTAAGGGGCAATGGTTCTCTACTTAGCAATAGATGCTCTTTCTTTCAAGCATAGGGTGGAAAGACTTAGAGCTGTTTCGTTGAATTTAATGATAGTGCTTTGAGATTGAATCTCTACTTTAGTATCTCTGGTACTGTCAATAGAATTGCATTTGTGTCAGATGCCTTCATTGAAGGAATTGATTTGGAGTCCATGTCATTTTCTGCAGATTTGTTAACCCATTGCTTGTTAGTCATAAATTTTTTAAAGGTGCTCGACTTAAAATCCTTCTTCCAAAAACTTTTGTCCAATGTGTTTCTTGGAGGAGGGATTTGAAATGGTAAGGCATTCTTTAGATCTTTAGTAGAGTCTACCATCTCACCTTCGTCCCTATGCACTCAAAATCTTTTTCCGTTCATCTTGTTTTGTGCTCATTTTGTGTTCCATTCTTCTTTGACTCAAATTTTCTGCAGCTCTGTCCTTGTCTGTTGTTTGATCTCTTTTTTTGTGAGTCTCTTTGCTGACCTTTGTGTGCTTGTTCCACATTGGATAGCTTCACTTCCCAACTTTTTCTGCTTTGTGCTCACAAGTTTTCTTCCTGTCTGTAGTTAGCATACAATGTTTATAATTGTGTTATGATAATATTGGTTATCTGACTTGTATTAATTGTTCATATTAAGTGTTTGTTGCCTTTGGGTAGTTATAAACATCAGGTTGTTATAAGCGTTGGTTGGTTGTCTTGGCAATTGTCAGGTTGTTTAAATATGTTATGTATCATCCAGGAAAGTAGTGTGATCTATATGGATCAACTTTGATCCCTGGACGACCAACTTTGGTCTTCTTCTCTAATAATTTCATGTGCAAATAAAGATATATTTTACTCTTGTATCTGGTATATATTGTAATCTTTATTATTAGTTCATGTATTCATTTTATCAGAGACCAGTAAACAGTTGGCACAATTGCCTTAAAGAAATCGGGTCAGATTTGAGTGATTCTTGCTCTTAGATCCTAGTAAAGGTTAGAAGAGGCTAAATGTTGTCAAGACCATGAGAGAAAGCAATCTTTAAGAATCATTGAGCAAAGGGAATGAAGGAGAGGATTACGTGAAACGCTTAAGGAAAATATGACTAGATGATTCCCAAGTTGGAGCCCTTCTTGATAATGTAGGCAAGTGGAAAAATCAAGACAACCTTCTCTAGACAAGGGAGGTTGGGAGATGAAGTCACGTTTCTTCACAAAATTGTAAGAGAGTCGCCTTTGGGGCATTGAGAGGTTTACAATCAAAGGAGAAGTTGAGAAAATTTGAAGGTGAAACAAGTGCATAGAAGGCTGAAGTTGAGAGAAGAGTTGAGGATTCCTTTGTAGCTGAGAGTGCGAGAGAAGCACTACAATGTTCAAATCAAAACTTCTGAGCAAGCAGATTCGAGGTGCTAGGTTTGCATCAGAATAAAACAATGACAAGCCCTAGTGGAGAAAAGCAAAAGTTGCCCAAGTTTATAGGCAATGGATTGTAGGATCTTGTTAGACACTATAAGGTTTGTGGGACGATTTAGACAACAGATGGGAAAGATGATAAAGCAATTTGGCTATGATCTTTTCTAGCCATCTTATGATGTGTAATGATCGATTGGTATGCATAAATTGACCAAGGCTCCATCAATACATGGGAGATATTAAAGGTGGCCTTCAAAGAAGAGTTTTAATTGCTTTGTGATGATACTGAAATAGTAGTAGAAATATACAATATAGAACAAGGTAAGCACGAAAACATAAGATCTTATAATCGGAGACTTAAAGAATTGCTAGTAAAATTGGAAACATAATCAATTAATAGTCTAAAAAGCGGTGGTTCATTGAAGGTTTGCTTTGGTTATTAAGAAAACAATGAAAGCAGTATCATGCTGATCCCATTTTGAAGCCTACAATCAGCTGATGGACATAGAAAGTGAAGATAAAATGCTCTCGTGCAGGAAAGAATAATGGAAGAAGATGGAAGTTTGGATGACAATGATGAGAATGAACTGAGAAACAGTGCAAGCACTTTGGAGGGACATGCTTTGAATGGTGAAAGATTTGAAGGTGGAGAAAGAAACCAACAAAGAAACTAACAGACTATGATGTATTGAGTAAAAAGTTGAGGGGCACACAAAAGATAATTGACCTAGAAATATGTTTTGTGAGAGGTCATTCAGTAAAGGAGTGACCATACAATTTGAAGATCAGAAGTACACAAGTACTCTTCACATAAGGAGAGTCCACCTCTTTGAAGCCACAAAATGCATTTCCAGGTGGCTAACAAAATCAACGAGGGAAAAATCAAATACTATACGACTCCAAAGGATGTCCTGTCATACAATGTCAACAATGTAGTGAATGGGGACACTTTGTGAGAGATTGTGAGAACAAGCAAGACAAAGTGCAATTATTGTGCAAATGGTGTGGACCGGGTGACCATGAAGACACTGATTACCCAAAGAAAAAGGGTATTAATGAGTTGGATGTGGAGGAACAAGATGAGGCAAATTTTGTCAATCACTAGAGCACAAATGAAGAAAGCCATATACCTAGACCCTTCTAAAGAGAAAAAATGACTCTAAGAAGCCAAAGAAAAATTAGAACAAGCGATGGTGAATGAACAAATAACTTTCAATGAAATTGCAAGTACCTCCTTGTAGTCAAAGTCAAAGAACATAGTATGATAGATGCTACAAACAACCATATCGATCAAGGTGACAATCCTTCTTCAAAGCTTGCCACAACTGAGAGTGGAAATTACCAACATGGTCTGTGATGACCAAAATCAGCGGTAGGAAGGGACAAATAAAGACATGATAATAGAGTCACCACCCTACGGAGAACAAGTCATCGACTCAATGTTGCCAACAGTGAACATAGGGAAGAAATCAATTGATGTTCAAATGTGAATCATGGGGAAGAACTTGAGGAACACTATTTGTCGATGGAGTATCAGGAGCCAATGTTTTGTTGGAGGATACATGGAATACCTTGGGAAGCCAATTTCTCTGGCCATCGACCTTCTAACTAGTAGGCATTGATCAACATGGAATCAAGCCATTGGAGACACTGATGGTGCAAAAGGTAATGATTGGGACCCCCAACAATTCCTGCTGAATTTTGTGGTCATTCCATTGTAGAGGAAAGCGTATAATGCATTGCTTGGGAGAGGATAGCGGATTGCAACCAAGGTGGATCGTTATTGGAAAAAGAATACAATATCCATTGAAAACAAGGTTTGGAAGTATGTAATTGATTTGAATAATCAAGTAGTTAGTGAGGAAAAGAATGGATGGAGAGTCAAGGTCTGATGGAACCAAATAAGGAAGGAATTTTGGAGTTACAATCATGTTTGAAGGATGAAACAAATTCTCTTTGTGGCCTATTTCACTAGCAAATGGAGGACTATGAGGTATCTTTGTCAACATGTAATTTCCTCAAAGCCACGAATCTTAGTGAAGAGCAATCAATGAAAAATGATACAAAGGAGGGCAATTTTTGTGTGCTAGATGTGGTCCATGGTTTGCAAACAATGATAGTTGCTACGACGGCATCAATTTTTAAAAGCATGCAAAATTACTGACAATACTTCTCAGATTACAAAGAGCTATTATAAAGAATTCAATTCTAGTGAAAAATATGAAAGGGACAATTATAAAATGCAGCCACTTAGTTATCAAGTCATACAATGATGTATAGTAAAGCTGTATATAGCAAAGGGAATAAATGGTAGCAAGAGCCAAACAAAGTCATTTATTTATTGCATTGTACAACATAAAGCGAAGGTGATTTCAAAGAAGGGACCAAATTATAAGTCGCATCCAAGTAAGAAAAATGCCCAACACATCATACGACCTCCAAATTTCATCTCAATCATACAATAGTCTCTATTAGTGACAACATTCCTACATTGTACATTGACTTGTGAATATCATCATGTGGTGGTGGTATTTTAATTACATCGTACAACTTGTACTCACATGACAACCAATTCATATTGTATGGCATATACTCACATGAAGACCAATTCATACCGTACGACTTACTTCTATTTTCCCTTGCTCATTGTACTTGTACGGTGGTATTCATTGTGCAACATACATTGATGTTCATTTTTAGTATTCGTCATCATAATGAGCAACAATCTTCACTCTTTAGCATCAGTCCTTTAGCATTAGACATCACACTATATGGAGTTATCCATTCTTCAAGGTGAGGCATCATACTGTATGACAACACTTGTATCATAAGACCCTCACATATGACCCCATTTCTACATTGTACTACAACATTTGCAAATTCCTATATGACGACCTCTCCTTGCACATTGTACAACTCCCTTCATTGTGATGGCCCATTTTCTCCCTCATTCAGTGGCGAAGGCATTTGAGTTTGACCGCATGGTGGTGATGTTTGTAGTTGGCTATATGAAAACACCTCCTCATCTCTAACGTATGACATCGAGTGCTGATTCTTGTAGCTATATGCCTTCCACTTTCACATGTTGTATGACTAGCACTTTGGTTCATTACATGACATACATCAACCCATTTCTGTAGTGTTTGGCTAACACTTCATTCCATTGCACAGTGCAAGTACCCTTTCCTGCAATGTATGACCTAGTTACATCATTGGACATAGACAATGCATCACACAACAATCAACCATTGTATAACTTCCTTCCCTAGTCGACATCATACATTGGGTAAACACTCCACAATATCTATTTTATGGATTTGTCAGCATTGCTTTTGGCCTATAAACAATCATATAAATGATGTGTGTGATGGATTTCTATGTGGTTTTGGAGGCCTTAATTTGGGCTTGGTGGTGGGGCTGTTGCCCCTCGACCCCGTGTTGTATTGTGACAAGGAGCATGCTAGGGGTGTTGACCTTGGACCTTGCAAGGGGCATTGCCCCTCAATCCCATTGGAGGTGTTGCTCACAAACCCTCACAAGGGGCACTGCTGCTCGATCCCATTGGGGGTGTTGCCCCTAGACCCTCGCAAGGGGGCATTGCCTTTTGACCTTGCATTGCACTCATTTGATTTTCCAAGCATAGTTCAAGATTGAGTTTGCGAAGTACTAGTCATTGTCTACACTATCATTATTGGTATTCCCTCATGTTACTTGATGTTTACTTGTCGTCTACAAGACGAATCTTTCTTTTGGGGGGGTTGTAGTCAGCATACAATGTCTATTATTGTGTTTCAATAACTTTGGTTATTCAACTATGTATTAATTGTTCATATTAAGTGTTTGTTGGCTTTGAGTAGTTACAAGGATCGGGTAGTTAAAGCATTGGTTGATGATTGTGTTTGTTGGGTCCTTTAAATATATTGTCTCTTGTCAAGGAAAGTAGTATGATCTAATTGGATCAAGTCTGATCCCTGGCTGATCATCTCTGGTCTTCTTCTGTAATAATTTGATGTGCAAATAAAGATATATTTTACTACTGTATCTAGTATGCATTGTCATCTTTATTTTTGATTCACGTATATATTTTATCAGATAGAGCAGTAAACATTGCCTATTATTGTTTTTTCCCCATTTCCCAGCAAAATTGCCCCTCAGTGCATATCTTTCTTGTTGATACATAAAATATCTTTGTCACTCAAATTATTTAAAGTGATTTTAGAGTAATAATTCAGTTGACTCCAAAAACTTGGACCCAAAAATTGTATAAGCAAGGAGAGAGGGGCGGTCAACCATGTGTTAGGCTGAGGCATTTGTACAAACTTTTACCACATTTTGGAAAGGTTGGGCATGCACCTACATTCGGTTTTGACAGGGTGATAATCATCTCAAGGTTATTTCCAGGTCATTTTTCTTGCACTTGCTTGTGACTGTCATTTATGCAGAAAATAATAGTAAAAAATTGTGTTTTCCATTTCCAGCAAAATTCTTCCATCTTTTTTCACCATTTAGTTAGGAACTGTACGGGGTAGTCCATCTAGAATCTCTCTTTGATATCCTAGGCCAAGGAGAAGAAACTGGTAATATTCACCTGTTCCTGCTACCCTCATTGCAGACCGCAGGGGTTAGAAGGTCCTGGACAACAACACAATGTTGTGAACCCCATGATGATCTTTACTCTTCATTTTTGTTTTTTATAGGAGAATAACCATGGAAGCAAATTTCTATTTTGGAGATGCTTTCCAACATGAGAGTTAGTGTCCTTTTATAATGTGCATTGCTAATATTGTGCATTGCGTGCATGTGAAAATTACTTATTTTATACATTTATTTGATTCATCATCGTAGATCATTTTTTCTATTGACTAATGGTATTGTTTATATAGTTTAGTAGTTGTGTGTTTGACAAAATAATATGCCTTGGAGGATGTACAGGTGACATGTGGGAACAGGACTGTGAAGATAAGGACAAAGGGAGCTAGCAGAGCACGAGATTGGGTTGTAGCAATTAATGATGCTGGGTTACGGCCTCCTGAAGGGTGGTGTCACCCTCATCGCTTTGGATCTTTTGCCCCCCCAAGAGGTTTGACTCCTGATGGCAGTGAAGTTCAGTGGTTTATTGATGGAAAAGTTGCCTTTGAAGCTATTGCTTCAGCTATTGAAGACGCAAAATCAGAGGTTAGCTTTGCAGAAATAGTTATGCATGTGCTGAATGTGTATAATATGTGTGGCATCAATTCATCTTGCTTTTAGTGACGGGAATGTGTTAGTGAGTGAATTATTTTATCTTTTACTGCAGATATTCATAACAGGTTGGTGGATATGTCCAGAGCTGTATTTGCGCCGTCCATATGATGACAATGCATCATCTCGTCTGGATGCTTTGCTGGAAGCTAAAGCAAAGGAAGGAGTACAGGTATTGTTTGTTTCATAACATCTTTGTATTGCTCTCTCATTATGTTTAACATGTAGGTTGTTTCTGCATTGAAAGTGTGAGGGTTTCAGCACGGTGGATTGTAACAAGAAGTAGACAAAGAAAACTTTGTATTGCTCTCTTTTATGTTTAACATGTAGGTGTTTCTACAATGAAAGTATGAGGGTTTCAAAATGGTGGATTGTAACAAGAAGTAGACAGAAATTTACAAAATGCTTTAAAGAACAAAATACGTAAGGAATTGCATTAAGATGAGTGTTGAGTATATAATTGCATAATCATGAAGCCATATTTGAGGGGAAAAAATGTGTAATATGAAGGGAAATGGAGTTCAAGGAACATCAGCTCAAACTGTTATTCTGGGGGTGATTCTGGTCCTCATGCTGTCCATTTCTGCAAGGGCTGGAGATTGATTTGTAGAGAATTGAGCATGTTTAAATATCACAATGGCAATTATCCATAAGTGAATAAATAAACCATGTCCATTCTGTAGTCATGCCAATGGAACATGTATAAATTTGTCAAATGAAAAACCATACAGAGTATACATTCACAATGAAAAACCTTTATTGTTTTTCATTGTAGTGGTATGGGTGTGTGTTAAGATTGTTCTTCATTTTTGCAAGTAGCAGCCATGTTTCTTAGTTTCTGTCACATCTTCTTACTTCACCTGCATCTGTTGTTCATCTTGTACACATTTTTTGCTTTTTTTGTTGAAATCTGTATCATGTCATTGCCTTTTTCTCCTTTCTAGCTTTCAACTATAACAGTTTTTCCTTCTCATTACAGTTCATTTTCCTTTTTACCCTGTTGCCTATCCACTGTTATCTTTTCATCTGAAATTATTCCCTTTCATATACTTAGTCTTGTTTAGCATTTCAGGAGTTCCCTCTGTTAATTATTCTCACCATCTTACATTCTATACCATCTCATTGTGAATCAACATTATTTGCCTGTTTGTTTAACCAAACTTCATTCTTTATATCCTATAAATTTGTGGCAGCAAATAGCAGTTTGTGTAGTTTTTGTCTAAATCACAGCCTTGACCAGGCTTTTTAATTAAAAGTCGATGTATGGCAGTGTAATGATCTCTGTTGAGAGATTGGCCAGATGTTGGAATTTATTATAATTATCGGCCCCTTATTTAAAGGAATTTGTAGCTACAATAGAAGGTCACTATTATCATGTTTAGTGGTTGAATTGAAAAGGATCTTACACTGTCTGAACTGATGGTCAATGCTGAGTGCACCTTTTTAACTATCCTACAAAGTGTCAGTGCCGCATCTTATTACACCACCTGGTTTTGTCATCTATTTGTTGAACCATTGAGGTTTTTAACTGTTGCCAATTCCTTTACATTAAATCCTGCCTCCTCGTCAAAGACAACAATACTCTGAAATTTGAGCTAACACCTAATACAAAAAAAAATGCCAAAGCTCAATAAGCACTATTTTTATAAGGCCTCAACTCTTAATGAGGACAACCTAGTCCCACATAAAGGCACTGTGGTGCATCTGTGGGTTTTTTTGGTGCCTGGCAAGTTGATATTTCAGTTCTAATAGGTTTTATTTCAATGCACATTTATGCTTCAAGTTGGCAACTTGATAGATTATTGTTAAACTATAATGTTATAACTTATGAGCATTCCTGAATTCTCCAATAATGTATAATATGGTCATCGTATCAAGTATGTTGGTCAACTGTCTACATGTGACATTTCAATATGGTATGGGGTATGTTTGGACTTTGGACTGCTTTCTTTAGATCTCTTAGTATCAGTCAGGCTCAAATGCACCTCCACAAACTTGCCAATGTCTGCTGGAGATATGGATAGCCTTTACTGTGGTGGGTGGGTTGATTTTGACCTAGGTCACACCCTTATGAGTGTCCCAATTATTTTTACACCATAAACCCTTGGATTATAGTCCAATACAATGACACAGTTTAATTTAGTAGAAGTATGTCATAATATTAACATTTAAATAATTTTTTTCAAATACATTCTAATTTAATCCACATATTATAATAATCATATTTTAGCATACGCTTTTTTTTCAAATGCTTTAAGTTTTACTTATAAAATATGGTCATTTTAAATTATGCAAATACTTATTTAGACATATGAAATAAGAAAGAATGCATGATTTTCCTTTCCAAGCTTATTTAATGTTTTCGTAGCCTATTTCTGTAATATCAATGTTTTTTTCTGAAATTTATCTTTGCCTTTCAAAATCATATTCATATCATATAACTTGTGTTTTCACGTGGTTCAATTCGAAACTCATTATAATATATTTGCAGCCACAATATGTCAACAACATTAAATCGTAGGGAAACTTAAATAAAAGGTTTTCGGAACATTCTTTTTTACCTTTGATTTTAAAACACAATTAATGAAAAGTACTTAGGAATCAAATTCTGTATATCACCATCGATACATGAACTAGATTGTTCTGAACACAATGTGAACTGTTCACAGAATTTAGAAAATTAAATGGCACAATTTTACAAATAAACATTATTACAATAGAATTACAAACATCCACTTCAATTAACTTGACATAAACAGCCAAGATAAGATGTTGAAGAACAGAATGTAAAAATGTCTTATAGTATGGACCAGAGCACACAAACTGGGACTTAGCAGACCAAAAATTTCTGATTTGGCAAAAGCTTGGCAATTTGAAAACAAAAAAAAAATTGAAAAAAGAAACCAGAATTTTTATGCAAAATACAGTTACAGAATGTATCAAATGAGTCTATAAAATGTTGGGGAAGTGTTTTCTATTAAAATTGAACACAAGTGGAGTACAAAATTGCACATGTGAATACAACAGCAAGCTGATAACTGTTATGAATTTAGGATGATTCTCTTTGAAAACCATCGTAAATTACATCAAGCAAATTACAAATCGCAAGATTTTAATTTCCTTTTCTCTATTCTAGTGAATATTTGCGGAGAGAGTCTAGTCCTCACACTCAGCTTTGGCACCTTGCTCAGCCTAGAAGGCTACCTATGGCTCCACACTGGTACTAGATGGCAGTAACTTTTTTTGCCGCGTGTTGGACACCATGTACAATTATGTCATTTGAACCAAATTTTCTTGGTTTTGCTGCATCTTCATTCTACCTAGCTTGCCTCTCAAAATCAACAATATTGCTTTTTGTGAACATGGGTGTTTCCTCATCCTATGCAATCTAGTTGTAAGAATCAAAATCATCCAATCCTACAAGCTCCTATGCAGATCTATCCACCTTTCTCGTGTGAAATTGAAGATTGTAGTGCACAAAATGAGGTCATTGATGTAACATGCTAAAATTTTTGAAAGAAATTTAAATTCAAATAAACTAACCATTGCAAATATAGCCATTAACAGAAACATAAACATGGCAAGAAGAATTTAAAAAAACAAAAAAAATAGGATCATGAATAACGGTAATTGAAATGTCATATTGAACCAGAAATTAAGCATACATTTAAGATTTAAGAAATAAATAACTTGCAAGAAATTAAAAGGGATAGGGTTTAGAGAGTACTTTTCACTGATGCTAAATTCTGAACTTCAAACTTTGTCATGATACTGGTGAGGAGGGAAAGTATCATTAGGGCGCTTTTCTGCCCAAACACGGACTATCTAGTCCCCCGTGCCATGTCCTTCTGGACTGGCCCGACCCGTCGCAGGGAGGTAAAGGAATACGAGAACTCAATGCCATCTGAGACTTGGTGTTAGGACCTACACACTTAGTCGGTCATACACTAAGGGTAACTCCCTACTAGTATGACGCTTTGACTGAGGGTGTATCTGGTACTAAAGATCAGACTAGTGCATGCATTACGCAGCACCACCTTGGCCAAGGTTTTACACTTTAAGTACGAATTTTCGCGCTGTCAATGATCTCACCCTTCTCGGCAATAAGTCTGGGTTAAGGAGTTCAGCTAAACTCAAAAGGAATCTAAGGACCATCTTGGGGTTAGCATTCAATAGTTATAGTATAAGTATTTCAAGTGTTATCAACCATTTCTTCCTCACACAACTACTATGTTTTCAACATGTTTCAACTGAACCCTTGGCTTAGGAAATTAGAGGCATAGGAGCCGCCAATTGCACGTACAAATCCCAAGTAAGGATTTAAACCTGCCGAACATGTCACTGCTGTCCAGCCACTTGAGAGTGACCTCCCAAAAATGATGCTACTGCATCATGTACAATTGCGATCTTTCCCCCACTTCCTTCCTAGGTTGGGGTATGGATAAATTTCCTAATTCTAGAGCAGTTGATCTTATTATAATAAGTTTATTCAAGTGCTGTCGTAACATCTCAGTTTTAAAAAGTTTTGGAAGCTTGGTTAGAGGTCAAATCTTCTTTAGGTTGACTCAGAAAAGAACTCTCTTCCTTGGAATGATGCAGATCCGCATCGTTATGTCGGAATATACTTACCAGTGTATGCCAAGATACGTATACATGTACACATGAGTACAATTACCTTTGCGTATAGGGCAAGTATTACCAGTTATTAACACACTAGTACATACTTGCCGTATATGCCCAAGTATGGTACATACGTGCACCTGTATCCGCTCCCTTGCAGACACAATGAGTACTCTTGGTGTCTAAGATTTAAGGCTTAGTTTACTTTAATCGTAAATTAACAAAGGCCTTGTCCTTTGTGTTATACTGTCTTAAAATTTCATAAAGAGCAGTGATTCTGCGGGTAAGATTTATTCCAAACTTTAGTTTAACTGCGATTTACAAGTGAGTCTATAAAATTAATTCACAGTTTGCTGTTTCGTTTAGTTGTTCTATCGAGGTTGCTGAATATTTAATTTCCTTGTTTTAGGAAGATAACAACAGGATTATCGTAGTAGAGATATCTTGCCTTCTCAAAATAAATTGCTCTCTCAAGGTCATGCTTCTACTTACAACATATATAATAGTAATGACATTTATTTCTCCCTTCCTTAATATTCCCAACAGTAAACAAATCTGTTTAATATAAAAGTTCTGTAGAGAATAGACCTGTATTTTCTTTTTATACAAGTTTAACCCTCAACCAACAGAGGTATGAGTTTTTTAATTCTTTTCCTCTCTTTTCAAACATGTTTTAAAGGGCATAATAGTAATTTCCAGACCTGTAGGCATCCTTGTATACATATTTGTGTATAAATTCCCATTTATATAAACAAATATGTATGCAAGAATACCTCCCTTCCCATTTCATTTTCAGCTACCTGAAACCCCTTTCAAAATTTTATGGACTAATTTCGAACTGAAAATTATTTACTAAGAACTGAAGTAACAACATTATGTTTCATAACAATGCATAAGGGTTTCTAACCCGTAAAAATTCCATGAAATATTTTTAGACTTTGTGTACTTTACAACCACAGACGCATATATGCATTTCTTCCTTCTAATATCTATCTGAGAATCAAATAACTGTAAGAGGAAATCGTAGGTCTGGGAGATAGAATGACCTGAGAAAAGAAGTTACCCAACCGAAGACCCTCAGAAGTGTGAAATAACAGTGTTGATAATGACAGAAAAACGCACAACCACCCTTACCCTCCGCCGTTTTCCAAAAGCCAGCCGAAAATATAATCCCTCCTCTCTTTTCCTTCTAGTTTTTATATATCAACGTAGTCTCAATCCCACTCCCTAATACCAGGCAGGATTATCAAAACCCCCAAGGAGTCACGCAGGGTATGCTTATTCCCTCACGTGATCTACATTTTGGCTTCCAAGAGAAGCTTCGACCCCTTCACGCCAATAATGCTTGATAAAATGAAATATCTTTTTCCCTCCCAATATGCTCGATAAAAATTATATCAAGGTTGAGAAATAAATCGTTTTAATCTCCTTTACTTTTTTTTTAATTAATACCTCCTTCATGCTCGATAAAATCACAAGGTAAGGTGGAGCGATGCAAAATGATTTATTAAAAACTTATTTCCCTCTTGGCATATTTAAAATATTCCAAGCCAATTAACTAGCAACTATAGGAGAGGTTAATTTCATATCTCCCCCTCACATAACCTTCACTTGCATAATTGAGTTGCCAATTAAAGTTGGCAAAAATATTAATTTATTTAATTACAATAATCCTTGTCATGCAAATTATTAATTGATTTAAATATACTTATTTATATATATTTATATATGTGTGACCCATACATCCTACGTATACCTGACTGCGGTAGTACGTATACGACCAGGTATACGTACTACCGTACCCAAGTACTCGTATAGGATATATTTGTAACGTATATATACACATACATAAATATATATACCTATACACTAAAAGTAACATCAGTTCAGTCAACTTAATTAATATTTAATGAAATAATTTATTAATATTAATAATTAATAATTAATAATTATTACAAGAAGCGACAAACCTTAGATTCTATGTACTGACCTACCAGGTTACCTAACGCACTGGCTAACAAGGTCTGACAAGATCAACCTAGGTTTACCTGGCTTAGGCTAGGGTTTCCAAACGGCATTGAGTTCTTCCTTCCTTTCACCTCCCGACCTGATGATACTTTCCCTCCTTTCGTGGAGGATGACGATCTTTTGCACACACTTGGCCCACGGAAATTGGTTAGATCCAATCTTGTCTAGTTCTGACAAATAATAAATCTTGATAAAAGTGAAACATGATATCATATTGTTAACTGCTATTCATCAATTTACTAAATCAAAGTACATCAAATTAGCATAGAAAACATAATTATCATTATTCACATTTGCATAATCATCTGAACAAATCCATCATTTAAAACATAAAACTAGGCACATTATACATCATACGAGTATATCAAAATGCACTAGGGTTAACATGTATCAGGACGTAAATACTGCACAAAATCAACTAGGGCACAAGTGGGATGTAACAATTGAGGCATTGTTGATTCAAATTATTGGTTTTTTTCATGTGAATGGACTGAAACAAAGTCTAATTATTCTCACATCTGCAAGCACTACAAGGTTGAGACAAAATTTCGAGGGCTATCTTTTTAAGATTGGGGCATTTTCAGCTCAATCTTTGCTCTATGAATCTGCAAATAAGATATTCAAAATTTTATAGGAAGCAATTGTTAGGAATCCGTTTTAGTGTTCACATGGGTTTGTTAGGGTTGTTACATCATTTGTGATAAGTTTGTTAGAATTAGAATATCATGTGTATAGGATAATAAATATGATTAGTTGTATCAACTTGTATGAGTGGTTGTAGGTGTTGTCCTCATTTTTTGTTTTAAAAAATGATGGACCATTACATAAAATTTTTTGTCAAAAAATGAAAACTTTACTCTATGGAATGCTTCCCGAAGCAGAATATCACTTTATCTTTTAGACTGGACTAATCCTTAGTCCATCCTTGAACCACGTTTCGAATTTCATCGCATTCTGGGTTCGTTTGCTATGTTTTTCTTTCAATTTCGGGTTTTTTCTGCCTGACTATAGGTTGAAAACTTTCCTTAAGTTGCAAGTTTTAATGTTTTTCTTTGTTTTAGTCTTTGGAGGGAAATTTTAAGTTAATTACAAGTGCACTTTATGAAATTAGAACTCGTAACTTACTTTTTATTCCCCCCTTGATGTTTTTGGCTTGTAAAGTCATAATAGGAACTTTTTGGGTAAGTTACAAGTTAATTTTGAATTATAAATTTAAAAGTCACTTGTAATTCTTTTATAAAGTTCCTATTTAAGTGATTTTACATGTAATAGGGATTTTATTTCCCTATTACATGTTTATTTTCTAGTCACTTGTAAAGGGAATTTTAAATCCCCATTACAAGTTCTTTTTTAAAGTTGTTCTTTTTTAAAGTTAAGTTATTAAAACTTGTTGAGGGGATTTTATTTTCCTCTTAAAAGTAATAATAACTTGTATTTCTCTCACAAAAACCTGATTTTGCCTTGTGCAATGAAAAGTGACATTTTAAACTTCTAAATGAGTTCCAGAAACCCGATTTGCTCTAGAATGGAGATAAGGTTACATTTTAAACTTGTAATATGAAGAAAGGAACCCGATTTTTACTATTACAGGGAAAACTGATACTTGTTGTTCACTTCCAAGAACCTGACCAGCCAAGGAAGGCGAATTTGTTGAGGATTTCAAGCAATTTTTTGTGGAGAAATCTTAGGAGGTGAAAGGCGTTTTTGATTCCTCCCTATTTTCATGCATTTTCAAACACGTCCTAGGTCATGATCGCTGGTTTTATGGTGATTAACAGCCAAAAACGTGTTTGTAAATGCCACGTTTTTCCTTAGAAATTTGCCATGAATCCAATCTCTCCAAAGTTGTTTTGGCTTCCTTCACCTAGGCGTGGGGTTTGGATGGAGATTTGACCCATTCTACTTGCATTTTGTAACACGTTTTTGCTGTTCATGCTTCAAATCCGAGTTTGAAAAAACATGGCAAGGGTTTTGGAGTTTATTTCTATTTGAAGGATTGCTTTCTCCATTCAAAGATTGTTTCATCTCTTGAAGAGGCCTCTTGGATAAGCAAGGTAAGTTTTCTTTTGGTTTTTGCTTTCTTGCTTTGTTTATTTTCTCTTCTTATTTGATCTTTCTAGTTGTAATTTGTATATATGTTGGTTTTGCCCTAAAATCGTTTTTGTGAGAGAGATTTTCCCCTTTACAAAGCAATTTGTAAATTGCATTGATCTTTCCCATTTTACCTCATTACTTGCAATCGGGATTTTAAATCCCGATTACAAGTAGGATGAAAATAATTGATCTTCCCATGTGATTAGAATATTTTAATCATTTTATGGTAAAATTCCAATTTTCTAAGTGGAAAAATACCCATTCTTTCAAAATTGGGTTTTTAGAACCGGATTACATGTTGAAAGTTCTTCCCATTTTCTTGAAGATGACATTCCCAAAATCCTTCCATTTTTGTTCATACTCATTGCCTCTATCCGTACATTCCATTCACGCCATTTCCCACATGTCAAAATCTCATTTTTCACTCATTTCTCCATTTTCCGTTTTACAAGTATACTTGCATTCGGGTTTCAAAAATCCGATTGCATGTTTGTTCTTCCCTTCTTGTATACTTGTAAAACTTTCCCCAAGATCCGAAATTGGTCAAAGTCAAGTTTCAAACATTCCCATTTATTTCCCATCTTTCTCTCACAAAGTTGTGAAGTGCAAGGGTTGGAGTATTTCCCATTTGAAGAAGAAAAAATGTTAGCTGCAGCTGATTATGATGTTGCTTTAACACTTTTAAGTCTTCATTGCAGCATACCAGGTTGTTCTTCAATGTCAGATTTACCATCATCTTCCATTCCAAAGAAGATGAAGTATAAATATGACAAGTACCAGAATGAAGTTTCCCCTTCACAAGTTTCCTCTTCTTTGGATCATATCAAGGATACGGAGATAGGGCATGTTGACATGTTAGAATTCATTAAAAGGGTGGAGGATCCGCAGGATAGTAATATGCAACGGTTGTTGGACAGCCACATTCATCATGCATCTTCTTTTCCAATGGCTGCCCTAGAACCTAAATTTGTTCTTGCTTGTGCTCACCACTTCAACAAGGAGACGAGAACCATTAGAAATGATGATGGTGAGGCAATAATCCGTCTTGATGCGGATACTGTTGAGAAAGTCTTCAGAATACCATCGGCACCTGTGTATATGGAGATTTCAAAGGATAGTGCAGTTGAGTACTATGTCAAAAAGGAAAAGGATTGCAAGCACCACATTAATAGATGGATTAATGAGCCATGAGTCGCTTTCACAAGGTGGGCTAAGTTGTACCGTTGTGACTTCAAGTGGGAAATTGGAGACATCATTACTCTCTTCAGTAGGATGATGGGTCTTGAGCACTCTAATGTTTTTGAGCCCTAGATGTATCAGTTTACCATGTTCATAAGATAGTCCCATCATATATCATGGGGAGAGATTATCGGTGACGCTTTGTGTGAACAACTTGCAACAATCCCTACTACCATGACATTCTACATGAATTCATACTTATTGTATTTGACAACATCACTTAGACATTTCCCTGGTCTTTCTACCAAGGGTGATTGCTCGCTTATACCTGTGTGGGAATACTATGATCAGCTGCCCTTAAGACCCATCAGATTACATTTCAGGAGGGTTCAAGATGCATTCTTTGGTTGCTTCATGTGCCAATTTGATAAGACTCTGAAGAATAGAAGGGTGTTAGATGAAGCATGGGAAAGAGTGAATGAGTTTGGTTGCTTGTTCCTTCAATTCCCCACTTTCACTTATATAAGAGTTGGATGCTACAATGGGCAGCCATACATGCTTCCTAGATTACCCGACTGGTAAGATTATTCTTATGGAGTTGGGAAGACAGATCATGGCTATGCACATCAACCTGTTAAACATAAGGTTGGGATGGGGATTTCTACAACCAACCCATTAAATTGGCCGGCACTCCCTTATCACATCCACCAAAGTTAAAGCTATGGAGACCGAGATGCAAGAGATTAAACTCAAAAGGTTTAAGTCAAGGGCAGATTTTGACTACCGATGTATGAAAGAAAAGATCAAAAAGTCCTTCATACATGTGCATCCAATTGAGGATATATGGGTGGATCTCTGTACAGAAATGGAGGTTCTCAAGATCGACTACTGCAGGTTCACCCTTTAGCAAGTTATTGATTTGAACCTGGTGGACATTCCGCAAGGGATGATTGATGATGGGAATGTGCTTGATCCAGAGTATGTCTCATGAAGGGTTGATGAAGCCCCACTTCCTTTAATCCAATGGTCACATAAAGAATGCACTTCCATTCTTGAAAGATTTCAGCCTATCCTAGCTAACACCAACACTTGGCTCAAAGGTAATGGTGTTAGATTCATCAAGATCAAGGTTGGAAAAGAAGATGACTCTACGGGGCCTCTTGGACGTAAGTCTAAGATTCAGATCGACAACAAGGAAGGTGCATCATCTTCAGGCATTAGGATCAAATTACGGGTTAGTCGGGCAATAGTGCTTCCTTTTGAGGAGGCGACAGTTCGTGGAAAAGAAAAGTCCTAGATTCACATTCATGTGATTGATCCTGATGATCTGGAGGAAGGACAACAATCAGATGATGCTCCTAAGTCACTGGCTTCGGAGTCACCTCATGAGATTCCCTCATTAGTGGTGGATGAGTCTCCCCAGAATGTCGTTCCTATTTTAGCAGTTGAGCCACCTCTTGATCATCGACAAGAGAGTTTGCTGGAAATCTTTGAGGATACTCTTGCATGCATTCATTTGTCAGAGATTGATACCTCTACTTCCAGCTCTGAAGAGTTTATGAGACAATCTTCATGCCCTTTGGTTACCGAGCAAACCATGGTTGTCATCGAGACATATACTTCTCCCAGGGTGACCACGACTGTTCAAACAAAAACTACTTCTCTTTTACCTTCGGTAGCTACTAGAGGAGAACTAGTCGTTTTACCTCCATGGCTTAGTTCTTTCACTCCCAAGAGGAAGAAGCAGGAAATTTCTCCCGATGTCTTTGATTATCAGCAACTCAAGCAATCTAGGCCCAAGGTTGCTAAAAAAGCCAAGACAATCTCAAGGGTAATAGTAATAAGATGAAGGTGGCTGAAATTGTTGAGCCTCTTGCAGATAAGCCACGAGAGGAAATGTAAGCTGTTGATTACAGGGATACAAGGATAGAATTGGGTAAACAAACGCATGAAGTGGTCAAGCATGATGCCCAACAATCTGTAGCTTCACTAGTACAACAGTATGATGAACTTCTGACGAAGAAAGACAAGCTAGAAGAGGAGAATAGGCAACTTGTTGCAGTTGTTCATAAAATCACAAAACCTGCTGGTGAAGGGAGAAATCCTTCAAGTTCTTCCGGTTTACAAGAATCAATTTGGGGAGTTGAAAAAGCTGCTTAGAAAGTGCAAGCGTTGGATTCTTGAGTGGATCAACTTCATGATCTGTGTGCGCAAGTGCTAAAAGACATATTCCAAATGATGGTTAAGTTGGAAATCATTGAAGAAAAAATAAGTCATACCTCCGAGACTTTCAAAGAGAACTTGGAAAGGGTTGAAGGTAGCTTGACGGTTTGGCGCAAGATTCCTTGACAACAGTTGAGTGTTCTTCAGGAGCATGCCATTATTCCTTCCAGGGTCATGTATTTGAAATTTGATGAGCTTCTAGAGGACAAAGCCCTTGTTCTCAAATCCCTCATTGAAGAGATCGATGACGCAATGAGATTGCAAGTTGAAGTATTCCAAGGTGTTGTTTCTCACTGTCAGAAGGCCTCTTGCAATATCATGGGTCAGAATGGGGAGTTGATACCAGTAGAAGAAGTGATCACAGATCTACAAATGAAGATTCATAATGAGTGGAGGAGTGAACAATTTTCATCTGCCTCAATTCAAGTTTTGATGAAACATCAAATCTTCTTGCATGAAATCCAGTCCACTTTGGAGAAGAACAACTCTATGCTTCTTCAACGCCATGATACCATTGTGAAGACCATGATTGTTGCCAAGAACACCCACGAGATGAATCCTGTTGATGATCATCCAGAAGTTCGAAGGATTCATGTCTTCACATGCTGCAACTTAAGTGTTTTTCAACACTTAGTTGCATTTTTCAGAATTGTAATCTCTTAGTTGTAGTTTTTCTTTTGACAAGTTTACTTGTAAAAACGTTTTGTAAATTGCAAGTCAAGTCATTTCTTGCACTTTTATAATTACAAGTAGACAAGTAACAAGTCAATTTAGAATAGGACTTGTAACTTCAAATAAGTCATAGTTAGTTATTGAATAAGTCATGGTGGTTGAGAGAATTTCTCAAGTTAGTTAGGATCCTCCCACCTTTTTCTCAAGACTCCTCTCCTATAAATACTTGAGGGGGTCTATTGTAATCTTTATCTTTTTGAAGGCAAGCAAAAACTTTGCCAAATTTGCAGCAAAAAAGACTTTGAGCTTTTATGTGTAAATTAAAGAATTGAAAGGAATAGAAGAAAATTACTCAAGTATTGAGACTTTGTGCTATATTCTTGAGTTTATGTTCAACATTACCTTTCTTGCAAGTATTTCTTAAAGGGCTTAATCAAATTTGATTTGTAGACTTTGTGCTGCAAGTATTGGAGATTAATTTAGTTAAAATAGAAGTTCTATTGAGAAAAGCTGTAAGACTTTGTGCTTACACCAATTCTTGAGAGAGATTAGAAGTAAATTTTATAATAGGAAATAGCTGTGAAACTTTGAGCTCACACTAGTTCTTGCTGTTTTGTGTAGAAAGAAATAAGTTATTTCAGACTTTTTGTTGTCATAATTTGTTCTTGACATCATTAGAATAGAAAAGGGTAGATAGGACTTCACATAGTCAAGACTTTGAGCTTGATATTGCTGTCCCGTCCCGAAGGAAGTGATGGAAGTCTTTGAGCTTTCAGGAAACTTCATTTCCTTTCTCTCATTTCATTTCAAGAAGTTGTTATTGCTGTTTTATGTTAAATTGCTATCACTTTTCTGTGAAGAGAAAAGGATATTGGCTTTCTTGAAAAAAAAAAGAAGATTGTTGTTCCATCCTATTTTAGTTTTAGTATTAGATAGATAGGGGGAGCCTTCCCTTAATTAGGAGAGTTTTACTCACACACTGTGGTTGAAGCCACAATTTTGTATATTTCCCCAAGTGTACAAAATTTTCAACCAATAGTAGGTAGATTAGTTGTTAGAAGTTAGAACAACTCATATAATTAGGTAGTGGTTCTTATAATGTATGATATTAAACTCCTATAAATGTGTAATATGTAAAAGAATAATATCACTTGTGTGCAGCTCTTTGAAAACCAACATGGTATTAGAGCTGGACTGGGTGTAATTACCTCATGAGAGTACCTAGGAAGATGAGAGTATTTTTGCAGGATGAGATCATTTTTGTGAGTTTTTATTTTTATTTGTTATTTTAATATTTTATTTTAATTTTTCTTGAGTTCAATGTCATCATAAGCATAGCTATGATATTTTGGTTAAATAAAATGTCTTAGGATGGCCACAAGTAATTTACCTTGCAATAGCGGAATGGACTCTAATTTGAGTGCTAGCTATTCAGGGCTAGGCACAGTCATTTACACAAATCTCTTCAGTCTCATAAATTTTAGCAACACTTTTTTAATTTTCTCTTGAATGCTTTTGTGCTTGTGGTTGTTTGTGCCATCAGTGTGTAGTTCATCAACATCCCACAAACAAATGTTGTGATAAAAAGATGAAGGGGAAGGCAGAGACATGGTAAGTATGGTTAATTCTATCGTTTTTTAGTTCTTGGCTGAAGGAGATGAAGGGGAATACATGGCTGTGCTGTTTTTCTTACCTTTGTCTCTTTTGTGGCTATTAAAGTAAAACTGTGCATGAAAATGCTCAAAAGGAGTGCTTGCACATGGGTGATTGACACCAACGCCATCATAGAAATGGGCTTTTTGGAAGAAAAGGAATGGGGTCTATCAAGTTTGCAATCTAAGGGATTGGTGACCTTGGCCAATGTGGCCAAGAATGGCATCCAAATGGGGGAAGCTATGATGAGGAGTGATCATTATGAAGGGCTATCTCAAGAATGTGCAAATGACTACTAGCGCTACAGAAGGTGGGTGGTTTTGTATCAGGGATGTTGTGGTCATCCACCTGGATGTGTATCTACATATCAAAGATCGGACAAAAAAAAAATTATTTCTAGCAAAGAGAATCTCAATAGTGTGAAGGGTGATTGGTAATGTATTCACATCCTTCTATTATGGAGATTGTTGTTGTCACCAGTCTGGATCCATTTAAGGGGGAGACACCTTATGCCTTTGTTAGTATCAAGAATCATGCTGAAGAAAGTAAGATTCTGCATCAAAATATGTACTTTGATGGCTACTTGGAGTATGATGTTTTAATGGTTGACAAGGTTGTAGATGGTGGCTAGAAATGAAAGGGACATGAGAAAAAATGTCAATATCCAAAGGTACCTTGCTGATTGCAAATGCTTGAAAAAATCCTAATGGGTTCATTATGCAATTAACTGCATGTTTTATGACTTATCATTATAAGTATTGCTGTCTCATTTCTTTTTGTTACGTATTTTGTTGAAAGCAAGAGTACAAGTGGAAAGGAAGAACTATACTCAAACACTATGCTATACAAATGATGTCTCTGGCCTCAAGAGGCTATTGATGATTTTTGGCATCTTATTCAGATAGCAGAAAGTAGGCATCCATTTTGTGCATTCATTTTGCTCAATTCTGTAATGCAAAGAATTCCGTCATTGTTGTTAGAGAATTCACACCTCATAACTTCCTCTTAGCTTTCTATTGATTTTCTTTTGGTGTCTATTCGTGCTTTCGTTTTGTGTGTTTTGTTTTATATGTAGAAATTTCACATTGTTGGGGGGTTTATAAAGATGAAAATGTAGTGCTTTTGTTGTGAATCTTGCATTTGTGAGTCTCAGTATCACACTTGTTGAGTACTTGCACAACCTGTGCCAAAAGTCACCAAAAACTCAACCTGCTATCTTTGCAAGAGAACATAGCAAAAACTTGCATAGGAATTTTTTATGCAAGGATTTGGTGACTTTGAATTTGTAAACTATTGTATGGAGAATAGATGATGCTTCTTGCAAATTATAGAAAATAAGTTTGGACACTTGAAAGACGACGAGTGTTGCTAAGGGGAGAGAGATATAGCACTCAAGAATGTGTTGTTATTTAACTTTATGTATGACTGAATTCAATGCCTAATTGCTGTTAGAAAAAGGTGCTATGCTTGTGCTCAAATATGCAACTGATTGCTTATGCTCCCTTAGGTGTTTGAGATAGCGAATTAATTGTAGGAAAGAGAAGCATGCCAGAAATAAATCAAACACACTAACAAAAGACAAGGAAATAGAAGTAGGCAACAAAGAAGTCAAGCACATTAACAAAAGAGAGAGACACAAGAAGCTGCTCCGGAGAAACCCAATTTGGGAAAACTCCTGAGAAATGAAACCATGCTTCCTCATCTGCACTATCATCTTTGCCATTTTACAAATAAGTGCCCCCTTGAGGCTTTCAAGGACACCAACATCAACCAACAACATCTTAACACTTGCAAGTGCATTCTGCATTCCCCTATGGATATCTTGCTTTCTTAACAAACCTTACTATTATCCTTCCATCTTAGTTGTGTAGTCTTCTTCAATCTCACAATTGAGTCTTCATCATGTTTCTGTAAATTTGGATGAATTGCCTTACATTTCATGCCTTACTTAAAACTCTTCAACATATATGAGTCAAGAAATCTAGAGATAAAATGTCTCCTCCTTGTTTACTCTTTCTATGCATTGCACTTGGACAACAGTGTTGCTTAAACTGGGGCAAGACCACTGCTCATAAAATTGGTAATTACATAACTGCCCCTATGGTTGGAACATTGCTAATTTTTAGCAGATGGGCAGTTATATAACCATCACTGATGCATGTGTAGCTACCACCTAACCATGCAAAAGTTCCTACAATCTGAAGAGGCCATAACTATTGCACATGGATTAAAAATGACCATTGTTTTTTTGAAAGTGCATGGATTTTCAAGAGAAATCCATATATGCAAGAAAATTCCACATTAGATGCTTCCCATATGCTGCCTTTTTGTCAATATGAAATCTTAGATCTGCATATATGTGATCATAGCATTTCTTTTGTCTTATTAGCAGCTGATTAACTCGACCTAATTTGATGAGGATCATTTGTTTCTCACCACCATGTCTGTATACAGATACGTGAGAGGTGGTCCATAATAGATATTACTTGGTTATTTTACAATTTGTATGGTCCTTCATGTTTGTTCATGCATGTATCATTTTTTTTATTATGCATAACATCGTTTCCATCATCTTTATCTATAGAGGAATCCGGTTTTCTATTTGATCTGTAGTCTCCAGATTCAGTGCTGTTTTATTGATTCACTGCTTATAAAGGGTTGGATCAGAATTTTTTTCTCAGTTAGGCAAATTTTGGAGAAGTGCTTTTAATCTTTTGTTTTATGTTCAGATGTCCTTCTTTTGTGATTTATTGCTTTTGTCTTCTTGAGCTTCATGCTGCCTTGAGGGGTTCTTGTCTCATAGGACAATTAGAACTTAGCTCTAGCTATTTCAATTCGGGGTTTAAACCTTTTAGGTCATGCTATCATCATGTTCACATTTTTTAGTGCTTGGTACTTTTTCTTTTTTTTGTTATCTATAGCCCTTTACTCTAGTACTTATCAGTTATCTACTAAATCTGGAAGTAATTTTCAAGACCCACTGATCTAATATTGGTCGTTTATTGACACTAGTTATAATTTGTTTCTTTCTACTTTCTTTTACTTAAATTATTACATTTTTTCTCTCCTATAGCTAGAACTTACTTGCAGCCTGAATTCTGATTCTAGGCAGCCTTGGAGGGTTGTACCAGTTTTTGAATTGACCTCATGAATACTCTTCAACAATCTAGACAGTAAGGCAGCACTATAGTTTGAAACTGACGGGCTCAAGTCCATGACAATAAAAAGATGCAGCTTAGAATAAACAAACGTTTCCAGGATTTGAAGAATAAATAAGTGGAAAGGGAATTCCCTAGTTGGTTTTTACAAGAGAAGCTCAAATGTCAATTTCAAGTGTGCTGGCTGGGCTTTGGCCTTGAAAAATCACTCTCATTAACAGTGACAAAAGTTTTTTCGCATTTCTATATTCACCACCTAAAAATATTCAATGCACTTAAATATCTCTCAATTATTTGTATATTGGCATACCAATTGTTCTGTAGACATTGTACTGTCTAGAGGAGTCTTCTTTACCATATATTAAAGTTGACAGGCTTGGGCTTATACTTTTGTTGAATTATCTTCTATATTAGCAGTCCGAATAGTTATGTAGATATTATACAGTCTAGAGGTATCTCATTTGCTTTTGCTCTCTCTTGCTGAACTCAACAATTCCAGCCGTGCTTCTCTAACATATTGATCTGATCAATGATTGCATGCTAACTGTTTTAGTTTATATTGTCAAAGTACCAAGTTGTCTGAGGTACATTTAAACTTCACATAGAACTTAGGAGGAGAGTTCTATTCATGATTTTAAAGTTTGATTGATACAATAATGACTTCAGTGTCTGGTTTTCTAGTGAAATTAGATATTCAAACATGTTTACCAAGCAATCTATTTTGATCTGTTGGAGTTTGCATCTTTTTATTTCAATCAGGTATGGAAGTAATAATCAACAATATGATACCCTTATTTTGCAGATATACATACTGATGTACAAGGAAGTTGCTCTTGCATTAAAGATTAACAGTGTCTATAGCAAACGCCGTCTTCTCAGCATCCACGAGAATGTGAAGGTGCTACGTTACCCTGATCATTTCTCATCTGGTGTCTATTTCTGGTATGTTATGGATCTAGTCATGATGATTTGTGTTGATGGTGTTTAAATTTACCCTCATTGAGTTTTGGTCTATTTGCATATCGCCATATAGCATTCATATTATTAGAGTTTTAACTGTTTTTATTTTGTCTCATAGCTTTTAAGTAGATTCATCTGTTCGCAGAACAAACACTAATAAGCAATCATCCATTTAGAGAGCGTTTGAGAGCAGATTTAATCTAGTGGCAGAGAGTGTTGGAGATCCCATGAGATCAATAGTTCCTCTTGCATAGAACTGACTCTATATAACCCTACACTTTGATAGTTGTATAAACTTGAGGGATTGATTAAGATATTCAACTGATCATTGGTGTTATAATTATCTTCATGTATGAAAATGGCTGGGGCTTAATTATTTTAAATTGTCTTAATATTGTTCTAAATGACTGATTTTCTGCTGTAATTGTCTGTATACAGGTCCCACCATGAGAAGATAGTGATTGTTGACTATCACGTCTGTTTTCTAGGAGGTCTTGATTTATGTTTTGGCCGATATGACACCCCTGATCATACGGTGGCTGATTTTCCTTCTACTATATGGCCTGGAAAAGACTACTATAATCCTAGGTGCTAGTTTATTCTTTTGTATATTGAGTAGAAATATTATGCAGTTTTTAAGGTGATTCACAATATGCACCACAGTTATTAGAGATTTAACAGAGACAAGTATCATTGAGTTTAGAGTCTTGTGATTTAGCATTATCTTCTTTTGTTG
The DNA here is from genome assembly GCF_030272615.1 of Cryptomeria japonica. NCBI lineage: Eukaryota > Viridiplantae > Streptophyta > Pinopsida > Cupressales > Cupressaceae > Cryptomeria > Cryptomeria japonica. The sequence goes on along the minus strand of NC_081406.1, from coordinate 292,750,590 downwards.
TTTTAAATTAGGGAATCAGAACCTAACTCATGGGAAGAAACAATGAAGGATGAGTTAGATCGTCAGAAACTTCCCCGCATGCCCTGGCATGATGTGAACTGTGCACTATGGGGCCCACCATGCCGTGATGTAGCAAGACACTTTGTTCAGCGCTGGAACCATGCAAAGGTCATTTTTATTTTCAAGTGATGATGTCATATTATTTCTGTAAGGTCTTTTACCATGATTATACTCCTACGTTTTTGAATATCTTTTATCAATACTGCAGAGAAACAAGGCACCGTATGAGCAATCCATTCCACTGCTTATGCCTCACCATTTCATGGTTATTCCACACTATTTGAAGGCGGATGAGAAAACGGAAATACTGAGGGAACATCAGGAAGAATTGCAGATAGAGATCAAGAAACAAACATCTCTTTCTGCAGATTCATCATTCCAAGATATTCCATTGCTTCTTTCCAAAGCTGATGACGAACATGATAGGCCTGGATGTCACCTAACTTTGAATGGACTAGACAAGATCAATGCTCAAGCAGATCATTCCAGAAGAAGTGGAGATGTTCTACCTTTTCTATATTCAAAATCAAATGGTGAAACTTTCTCCCTTGACACGCAGATGACAGGTTTTGTAGATGATCAAGATTTAGAACATCCTCAGCATAGAAAACCTCAAAGTAGGATAACAGGATTGAAAGAGAGTCTATCTGATAAAGCATGGTGGGAGATGCAAGAGAGGGATGGACAGTTATCCAGTGAAGATGAAGTTGGTCAAGTTGGACCTCGCACTCCTTGCCGTTGCCAGGTTTGCTTTTACTATATGAGATTGTTTTTGATAATTATTCTCACTATATATTTAATTAAGACAATTTAATAACAATGGAAGTTGCCTTTCAGTTTTCAGTTTTCATTTTAGATTCATTATAGACCAAACTAATAATATTCTTTAATTTAGGAAAATCTATGCTGTAATAGAACTTTCAAAATTTTGCTATCAAGAATCATAGTTCCAGAACCCTTGACTTGCCAATACTTGGCAGCCCCAATTTTGACTGAGACTTGGAAACTCGGCATCTTAAATAAATACTTATATTGGTTAAAAGAAGATAAATTTAATGCAAAATCTATCAAGTGCAACTGTAAAATATTGCTGAGGTGTTTTCTATCATATTTGAATACAAAAAGAGTACAGCATTTTATCAATATGCAAATATAACAACCAATGAATATGATATGTATCATGATGATTAAAAATCATCATAAAAAATTACCTAACTTATCAGGTTGCTCTGTCCTTGGCACTGTCGTCATGCTGGATGGGACAGGTTGGGCCTTGGTTCACACAGGCCATGTCTTTGTTGTCCTGGGTGATTAAAATTAAAAATAGTTATAAACATAGACAAGAAAAGAAAGAAAGCTGGAAGCATAGTGGGATGGAGATGGAGAAGGCACTGGTCTCTTTATGACGTTAATGCTTTCTTGTGGGTGCCCAAGATAGTGTGTTCACTGTCAAAAGCAACAGATGATTGGAAGTAAACCTTCTTGCAATATTCGGGGGAGGGCATTTTGGTTCAGATGCTTTTCTAGTTTTTAAACCCAAACGCATTGTCTAGTGCAACCAATTTATCACTTGGCAGCGGCCAGTATTATTTGTTTTTATCTTTTTATTAAGTCGCCATCTTTTAACTTTTTGTTAATGCAAAATTACAAATAATGATATTTATATTTTATGTTCAGTGTAGTTTCTGGGTTTGATTGTGTGACAGTTTTTTGCATCAATGTTTCGAATCACACTACGTGATCCATCATCAGGATGAACATTGCTAGCCTTGTCTTCCAGCATTCTTCATCCTGATTATGGATCATGTAGTGTGATTCGAAACGTTGATGCAAAAAACTGTCACACAATTGAACCCAGGAACTACACTGAATAGAACTATGGATTATGGATAACTAATATCGTTATTTATTTTATACTTAATATTAATTAATTTAATAAAAAATACATAAAATCTCATATTTAATTATTAATTAATGTGTTACATATAAATTATTTAATCATATTTCTATTATCTATATAAAATTTTCCGGTGAATTATGACTTGGGAGGCCAGACCCTTTGAGTAAATATATAACAAAAAATGAAATGTTTATGCATGCCCTGTAGGTAGGGGTGCATAAGAAGAACAACTGATGGGGAGAGCCCTAAGAACTATTTTGCCTCTGGATTCTGCTTTACCATCTTATCATGGGAGCAGCAGTCATTGGAAATTTACCAGATATTTTTGTTTTACAGAGCCTTCTTTCTTCTCTTAACAGGAGCCTGGTCATTAATGTTTTGCAAACACGGATCTTTATTTCAGATTTTTGGTTTTGTAACAACACCTCTTCCAACAATGGTTACATGGTTTGTTTATTATCTCTCGCAGTCTCTGCTGCTTCAACCATTGCACTGGGGGCCGGAGCAATAGGGTTAATACATTTTGTTCAAGTTTGGTCCTCGACATCCTCCTTTTAGATGGGATAAATATAATGGTGGCTAAGGTTAGTCCCTATCCACCAATTATCTTGCTTCACAGGGTTTGTTACGTGTGTGGGGCGAGAATATTTTAAACAATTCTTCACAATTTGCCCTTTTCCATAATAACATACGTATCTAAATGCAATGCCTTTGTAATCCACCATTTGATTCCATATTTTGGAGCTGTTTCTTATTTTAATTTTAGGATGTAAAGGTTTTGAAAGATCTATTTCCACAAAAATCCACACAATTGTGAATAGTGAAGATGGGAGGATTGAGACTTAAAGATGCTGGGCATGAGATAAATTTTTTCCAATAGAGTTTTCAATGGGGTGGAGACATGAGGATTCCTAGAGATGTGGTGGCAGATATGGAAGTCACCCAAATCAATTTTTGAAGAATTTTTTTGTAAACAGGTTGAATTGTGGAAACTACAGTTTCATTACTAGGTAAGAATTATCCCATGCCCAAGGACCACTCTGTGGTAGCATATATCTGTCTCTAGGAAGTTTTCCTGTCAATTAAATTTTACAAGGGCTGACAAAGTTCACCATCCATAAAAAGTCTGTCAATGTTTAATAATCCACTCATTCAGACCTACCAAATTTGACCAGAAGTTATGAAAATGATAGGTCAACTGATGTTTTTTCTGTAGCTCTTCCTCCACCACAACATTCCCAAGATCAATAGTTGGTGTATGGCTTCCTAATTGTTCTATGTCCCTCTTTTTGCTGAAAAACCAACCTATAACTCAACATGTCTTGTAATTGTTTGTATATTTCTGCCATAGAGTTGTGCCTGAGGATTCTCTGAAAAAGAAAAGGCTGCTGTTGCCATGATCCCCACACCTCCACAAAGCTCAGCTCTTACCTGAATGTATAAAATGCTTTATTACATATAAAATCATAAATAATTTTCTATATCTATTATCTATTTATATTTTTCCAGTGAATTATGACTTAGGGAGCCACACCCTTTGAATTATTACATCTCCGAAAGAATGAGAAGCAGTGTGAGGAAGTTTAGGTACCTGCCTGGAAGATAAATTCTCGGAATCAATGAGTGTGGAGATGGAAGACAGTTGCACCATCTGCGAGGTTCTTTAGGCCAAAATTACTATAGCGATTGCATGATTTAGGGACAGAGGATAGGGCAGTGGGTTAGGGTTTTGGCAACATTGTAAATATTTGGGAGCAACATCATGTTTTGAATAAATATTTTTTCTAATTATTGTTAAAATATTTAGATGATAGGCGATACTATGTGGGAGCTTTTGACCAGAAAGTTGTCTCACACCTGAAAACAATTTCTAAGTAACCATTAAACTATCTTCAAGTCACCTGAAATTTGCCATTTTTAAATATGCAGGGTAATACAAAAGCAAATCATATCCTATCTGATTAAAATACAAAATTAGTATCCTCCAAAATCAAATACTGTCTCTGTCAAATCTTACCTTTAAATGAGCACCTGCTGCTTCTTTGTGTCTCTCATCGAAATATCTTTGGTCTATTTGCCTTTTATCCACTGCCATTGAACAGGGTATAAAAGAATCTTTGAACCACTACAGACATAGCATAGCTTCTAATATTCATTTCCTCCATCAGGTCCCCTATCTGAAGCATATTGTCGTTCCATTCCTCTACCTTGAGCTGCCCACCACAGGACTCAAACTAGGATTAGAGCCACCTCGTTCACAAATTTGGAGCTATCTGATCTTGTTGCACAGAGAAAATCGAATAGCTCATATTCCAGATTGATAACTAGCATTACCACATCTTGCTTTGTCCTCATGGTGGTAGGAGCATCACTTGTGTGGTTGAAGTGAAAGAAGCACAGTGATATTACTGAAGATTGAGAAGTGGCCTGGTGGAGTACTGGCCTCACAGGTTTAACTACATTTTTATTCGATTGATTCCAGCAACCAATATAAATTCTTTACCAGTTAAAAAGAAGGACGAGTCTTCATAAATTGCAGTGGATTTTGATAGAAGCTGTTGTTAAAATTAGAACCAGAAACATAAGACACAGAAATCCGAAACTTAGCAAATCTCACAAGAACAAGATACACAGAATTTTATCTTGGGAAAACCCTCCACCTGAGGGTGAAAAACTCAGCAACACCAAAAATCAACCTTTATTGAAGGAACAAAATTTGAATACAATGCTCTCAAGCAAGATTCTTAACACTTAACAATCAATGGTAGAAGCTGATAATATATCAGAACTAAAAGCTTCTACAAAATATACAGAATAGCAAAAGAAGAAGATACAAAACTCTCAGCTTAAGTGATCACATATAATAGACTCTCTCTTGTGAACTTCATACACCGACACAAACAGCAACACGCCTTTTTAAAGGCAAGGCTTCAAACATCTCTAAGATGGAGGAAGACGAATGGCCAACACTTCATACGTGCAAAACCCAAAGCAGCAGTTACATTGAATGCCGTTACATATTCTGCCACCAACAGGAGCCGAATACACCATCACATTGAATGCCGTTACATTGAATGCTGTTACATTGAATGTCGTTATATACTCCACCACCGACAGGAAAGCAACAGCAAGGAGATTTTACATCATTGCAGGTATAATGAAATCTCCTGCAGCTAATAACATTAACAGCTGTTATAAATGACATAGACTGTGGATTTCAATATAAACTTTTCTAGCAGCATAAGAAGAAGCCTGTAATTTGATGAGTTGGTTTGAAGTTAAGTTTTTACTGGTGAATGTAATTGTGAATTTTAAATCCATCCACTAACATTTACTATGACTTTAATTGAAATCTTTGAAATCCACATGGTGAAAAATGACTCAAATGTAATATCAAATATCAAATACCAACAAGGCGAGTCAAAATGCCATAACGGAGGAAATGAGTGGAAAATTCCATCGAAACAAAATGGGTGTCGAGAGAAAGAAGGGAAGAGAGTTGAAATATGGGAGAGAAAAGACATGTTGCAACAGTTAATAATAGCAAGGTGAGCTGGAATGTTATACCAAGAAAGAGAGCCAAGATGAGGAATAGAATTTTAAGGTTTAGGTAAGTAATTTTGATATTAATAAGTAAACTTTTCATGCCTTTTATTTTCTGGTTTTCAAGTCTTCTTTTGGTGTAGGAATGAAATTTGCCAATTTGCATCATGTGAAAATTTCTAAATATCATTTTATCAAACCCATTCAGTGATTATCTTTTAATCATTTCATTTCATGGAATTTGCATTTCTTTTCTCAGTATATTTGTCATATAGCCTTTATACTTTCTTTGTGCCTGTACATGATGTATACATTCTTTGAACCTCTGCATGCTACATGCACATTTTTCTGGCGAGGACACTGGCAAAAAGAAAAATGTGGAGTCAACTCAACACCTACCATTTGTTTTGTGCCTATTCTAATTTATTTAGTATTGTTTGAACTATCATTTCTTTGAGTCAATATGTCAATCAACCTGCGTGTCTGGTCTTTATATTCAATTCTTGTGCTTTGCCTGCGCTTCTGTATTGTTGCATGTACAAAGTGCTCAAATCCTGTTATTGATTTAGGAATTTGAGTTTTATATATGGAACCTTGATCAGTTACATTGGAATTTTAGAATATGCTGTACTTGAAAGATTTATTGGTTGTCAGAAATGATCTTTAAATAGATTTAGTTAAATAAGAGCAGATCATGGTAGCTGTCGGTGTTGGGAGATTGGAAGAATGTGGATTATCTTATTTTAAATGCTCGCCAGAGATTGGCACGGGAGTGAGAATATACAAATTCATGTGACACATATCTTGCAACCTTTACCCTTTATTATCCCTGGATATCATTGAGAACACAATACAATTTTGCACAGAAACTTGAGTTAAGTCTTTTTCTATGGGTTCAATGTATATTATTTCTTGGAGATCTGTAATTCTGGCTGTGTTTTATTTTTTACCCATATCTAGTGGAGCATTCTTTTACCCGTTACCATATCTTTTTTCATATCTAGCGGGGCATTCATTTACTTATTCTTATATGCATTAATATCTTTTTATTATATTAAAAAATGATTTTTCAAATATTTTCATTGTAGAAAAAATCAAGCTGAATGAGTGCCCACACAAAATTATTAAAGTCTCTTTATGAGAAAAAATCAAAACTTAACAAATCTGTAGAAAAATATTTTTTTGAGTTTGTATTTATCCTTAGGAAATTTCTAAGTAATTCTAATCTTTACAAAAGATTGGACATTTTAGTGTGATACATGAACTCTGATTTCATTAATTAGTAGAAGCTTTGCGAGTTGGGCATGTCATATAATTAATAATGATATTAGGAAACTTATTAACCTTCGAAAATTCTAGGAATTTTTCAATATCTATGCCAACCCTATTATATTGATCTTTGCAAGGATCGACATAAGTATGAACAGCTAGAATGGAATTTAACTATTGGATACAGACCATTCATCAAATAGTTCAAGTACAGTACAAGTATGATTTTATCTCTATAGCCTTCTTATAAACTTCCTTTTAAGGGCATTTTGTTGCATTGTTTCAAATCAAATAATTATGGTTATTATTGTCAACTAAATAGTTTATGGTTAATGATTGTCAATATCGATTTTGATGGTTGTCTGGTTAGTCATAGATGCTCTAGTTATAAAAAACTGAAATTAATTAATAATTAATTAGCTAAAAATAAATAAATTATTTTTTATTCTTAACAACATGATATTTCTAACTTTAAATGCTGTATATCAAAATGTTATTTTTACTTAGTTTTGTGAAGGATTCTAAAATAAGTAATATTAAAACTGTTAAAGAATATTTAATAAAACTTATAAATTATTTTAATTATATGTAAAAATAATATTTTCCACTAATTAGATTAGACTGAGAAAACAATATCAAATTATAATACAAATAAGTCTAGGCGTAAAGTGTCATTCTTTATAAAATCAACATAATCATTACACCACCATGACAATCTTGTTGTAAAATTCATAGATAACCTAAAATTAAGATTGTATTTCAAAATTGTATATGCAAAAAATAGGCTTCTATACATAAGATATTGTAATTTAAATTATTGTATCTTTTATGCACATATAAAATTATACTCTCTAATATATTAACTTATATATAATTTTCTATTGGTGTGATTCTTGTACCTCCTTCCAGTGCAAGTGCTAGTTATATATTATTAATAGAATATATATTTTATTAATTTTAATATATTTATATAGTTTTTCTGTGTATTTATATATCTTTTACTTTATAAATGGTATTAGCAGCGAATGTGCTCATTAGATCAATTCGTTGAACCAAAATTCAAAGTATTTCTTTCAAATCAATAGAAAACTCCCAACGCACTGTCTCACATAAAAGCATCCACATATAGTCACAGAGAGGTGCTGGTCACAAAGCCAATCAACCATTCAAAGTGTAGCAGTCAATACTATAATCCTATATTTATATTTGTTATCTTGGCATAATCATTTCATTCACCATATAAGACCTCCCACTGAAAAGTTGTTGCCAGTCATAGAGTTTTGCCAAACAAGAAAGTATTTTAGGGCATAAGAAGGTAGACTGGCATGACCTCTTTATGCCAAAAATATTGAACACATGCTCAAGAAGGGGGGAAAATTATGTAGGTCCCCCTTGCCCACCCAATAAACAATTTCTTTGTAGTTTTTGAAGCCATTCTGGCTTATATCTAGGATTAAGAAAAATGATCCATCAATGTTTTGCAGAAAACAATCTGTAAACCAGTTATTCGTAAACAAATTGTCTAGGTTTAGATGAAAGTTTCCATGCAAGATTAAGAAACCTTTGATCAGAAGCTTCAGCTAGAAGAAATTCATATAAGCAGAATAAATGGTTTTCCTGAATAAATTCAACAAAATGGCTATAATACTGATGTAGATTTGAGAAGCTACTGCATTCTAGTAGTTGTAATGCCAATTTGATGAGAACACCTACATTTAAGTTACTCCAAATCTGTCAATGATAAGACAAAATGGAGTATGATGAAAAATAGGAAATTTCTATAATGTATTTATACCTTTCAACATGTGTAATTGCTAATTGTGTCTAATTCATGCACAATTGCTCCAGAATGGGAAATTTCTCCAATTCATCTATACCTTACAACGATGCATCATTGCTGATTGTTTCTAGTTCGCTCACAACCCACTCTACATGGGGTGTCTTTGCAAGCAGTTTGTTTTGTGGTGCTCGCTTATAAATTGTGTCTTAATATGTGCTACTCTCTTATTGGGGCTCCCTTCTTGGGTAGCTCAATGACTCTTTATATTGTGGGAGTTTCTTCAATTTTTGAAAGATATGTCACAGTTGTTGCTTAAAAATGAACCCATGTATGAATGTTAGTTTTTTTGGGATTTGTTTGCATCAAGGAAAGAAAGGTGTATCATTGGCAAGCCAGTGGCACTTTGAAGTACAAGTTAAACCGCAAAACAAGTATGCAGGACTGCTAAAAGAAACTACAAGGGAAGATGAATTGTTGTAGAGATGTAGCACATGCTTTCATATGCTAGCGAGGTCTCACAGAAACTGATAAACAAAAGCATAAGTTTTGGCTATGTAGGAGATTGTTTCTGGCTTTGATATAGACAGTAGGTTTAGTTTGGTGTTGACCCTGGTTATATAAGTATAGCTTCTACTTGGATTGCTATTGGTTTAAATGTTGAGCATTGGATTTTATAAATATTGAAGGATTCAAAATTCTTGAAAGAAAATATCTCACACATTTTGTAACAAATGAATGGCATCTAGTGTCTTACCAATTATTTCTTTCTTTGCTTCCGTCCATTTATAAATTATAACATCTACTCAATCTATATGCATCTATATATTCTTACTGGCAAACAATGCATGTAGCTTAGATACTCTGTTTATAGTAGTGATATTTTGTTTTTACTGAAGACTTCTCTATTGTGATTGAATGGATTTTTTGAGGTTCATCAAACTACATTTGGTTAAAGTATTCAATTATAACTTTTTCTTGTCGTTTCATTGAAGGGCTTTCTCGTCTTTATTTGTAAATGTGTATGTCCTGTAAATGTTTGTAGTGTAAACTATGTGTTATAGTCATCACTGATCCTTTTGGTCTTTTAGTTCTTCTGTCTTAGCTTGAATATCCATCTTCTTGTATTTGTGCGATGTATGTTCCGTCTATCTTTTTTGTTTTGTTTTGTGCTCAGAATCTCTTTGGTCTCTCTTTTCAAGTTGTAATTCTCATTACATTTGTAGAACACGAAATCATTTTTAACCAAAGATTGATCAAATCAAGCATTATATTGTAACAAAATAGTATTAAAAGATGGAAATAAAAATCTGCTTTTCTGTTTTTATATGCTGCTGGAGTACCCATATTGGCTAAAGCCATCCGAGTTGAAGAGGTTGTTTTTGTCTTCCTCAGGTGTTGCGAAGTGTTGGTCAGTGGTCAGCAGGCACAAGCCAACTTGAGGAAACTAGTATTCATGCAGCGTATATTTCCCTTATTGAAAAAGCAGAGCATTTCATATATATAGAGGTAAACAGCTATGGTTCGGATGCAACTTTGAAGATTGATGCTTGTTGGATGTTCATGACCTTTGGTTCTCTAGCGTGTAACCAATGCATATGGATTAGGTTCCACATGCTAGTAAGCTTGTCTCAAAGTTCTATGTGCACATTTATAGGGGTGCTACTAAGCTACTTAGCATAAATTCCACTTCTGTGAATATTTATGAAAAATCTTACATTAAAGCATTACTTAGCTGAGTAGTATTTTGTTCTTTTTAATTGACATGTTTTACAGACTTTTGTGGAACATTTTTCTTCTCACTTTTTTGATTTCTAGCAAACATCCCAAAGTACAGAGTCATGAACCTTGTGAGATGTAGGCTCACCAATCTAGAAAATATGCAATTTTAATTTTTATCACATAAGTTCATAACTACTGGATTTGAACATTCTTTCTTGTTATAACTGTTAATAATCATTTTATGAAGTTTTGAATAAATTTATTGGTTAGAATAGTCTTTAGATTTGCTAGGAATTTCAGTAATTTCTTGCTTTTTTTTCCTAATTAGATATGCCTTACAAAAACATATTAATATTTGTATGGGGTCGTTGATTATTTATATCTGGTGGGAGTCCTAAACCTGGATTTCTAAATATAAGGTTTTTAAATTGTGATCTTTCTTATATTTATAATATCGTTTCTTCCAATTTCTATAGTAGGCTGAAGGGATTAATGACCTTGATAACTCTAGGGATCCCCTGTAGGCACTGCAAATGATACTGACAGCCTCCTAAAGAAAAACGAAGTACTGCCCCTGATCAGCGTACTGGAAGAAATCCAATAATGACTGCTTAAGCCTTATTAGTTATTACAGACAATATGATGTCATAAACATGCCCCTGCATAATATCATTAACGTGCAAACACAATATTAGATAGTAGTTTAAATATATTATCCATTGATTTCATTCTAGACATAAACCCAAGTGCCAAAACAAATGAAAAAAAAATGACATAAAGGTGGAGAGATGATCTACATAGTCTGATATGAAATGTAGCTTCAGGAATATCTTGTCTGTAATGTTTCATATTTGATCATCCTCATGTAGCACTAAATTTGGAGCCCTGTCGTTTTGGTAACATCTTGAAATCCACATTCCATCACATTGTTTATCCATTCAAATTTGTTGTATTCTTTCAAACCTGAAGGTGAAGGATTCTATGCACTAAAACTCAACTTCATTTATCCTTTTGAGATAAGTCTTCTTTTCAGTATAGTGTATAAAATAATGGACTAGTTTTTCTGAACAAGGAACTAGGAATTAGCAAGAACAGTTTAGCGTTGAGCTGTATGAGGCTTGGCATTTCATTTCACAGAGTCTCCACTACCAAATGCATTATTTTGATGTTTATTTAGTTGAGTTCATTAAAATGGCCTAAGGTTTCAATGTGGAACACGAAGTATTCTAAGAATGCTTGCGAATACTATTCTTCCAGAAACTAAGTGGAGAGTCATTTTTGAGATGGATGAAATATCAAGATCTTGACCATGTAGAAATGGATGGGGATGTGCCCACACGGTTTCCTGCAGTCCTGAGGATGGGTGGTGTGGTGTTGCTGGGCTCAGCATGACTACATTGTTAGTTGGACTATAGATTTATTCTGGGGGCACAACAGTGTTTTGTTTTCTGCTCTATTCTTGGCAGACTGCAGAATTTTGTTTTCTGATCTATTCTGAGTAGACTGCAAACTCTTCTTAAAGTTCTGCCATATTATTTTTATTCTTGGCTGCTGATTTATTTTTAGATGTTTCTTTTGTGATTATTGACAATCTAAGATTAAGTTTGGTTTTTTTAAAAAAAAATTTAGTGTGTCAAGTTTGTAGGTTATTTATGACCTTGTGGCATCTGTCTTTGGCGTTCAATTTTTTTTCCGAATACTAATTTTGGTTTTTTTAGCAACTAAAGAATTTTGATTTCATTTTCTTTGTTTTTCTTCAATTACTTTCAGACGTTTGTGCATGCAGGTTAGTGCACTTCCAGTTGCAGGTTCGTTGAAGATTGAGTTAGTCAATTTGGTTTAAACTCTAGAATGCAGAATCTGCATATCATGTACTAAGTTTAACCATTGTTCCATGGACTTTTGGAATGGGGGGATCAAGAATTTAAATTTGGGGATATTGTGGGGATGATGGTTGGTGGTGCATATATACATAGAAGGGATTTGAAAGTAGAGCCCCTTGCAAGATCAAGGGGCAGCATCCTCCATGGGGGTTTGGGGGCATTGCCCTTGGTGCATTCATTCTTGTGATACGAGATGGGTTCAACAAGTGGAGCCCCTGCCAAGACCATAGGCACCTTCATGGCACACACCATCTTTCATAATTTTAGGAGTATGTTTTCAACTTATCTTCAACAACTCACTTTTTCTGACCAAATTTTCATTTTTTAACAACAGTGAAACTATAGAATCTAACTGGTCTAAGTGATGAGGGCTATACAAACGAAGACATTAATATCATCATTCTTGAATCTTTTCAAATAATTAAACAACTTCATAAAGTTGAGATAATAGAGTGTGCATCTAGGTAAACAAAAACATTAACATTTGTTTTAACTGTTTGTTTTTTCTCCAACACCATGTAAGCATTCATACTTTCTTCCAAGGTCAACCACTTGTACATACAATCATGTTGTTTATCTATTCAAAGATTTAAAACAAGTCCAAATATTATCATGACACAGAGAAACTATGGAGATGAACAGCAATTTTGGGGATGTCATGTAATTGAAATCCTCCATGTTCGTGAATGGAAGTGCTACTGCCTTTGAGAAGGAGGTTCCAGAAGGTTTTAGTGCCTTTACTCCAATGGTTGAAGTATATTGGATGAAAGGTGTGATGCGCTAATTGCTCCAAAGACATGATTGTTGATTTGCAATTTTAATAGGTTGCTGATCTGATTTGATTTCAGCTGATTTGTTCAATTTTAGTGTTTTCTAGCAACTGTAGACATGACTATTGTCTTAAAAGAGCGTGACTGCTAGAGTGTGCTTCAAATTTACTTCTTGTAACTGCAAGTTGTTGAAGAAGTTGATGTTTGGGTCTTTGTAGCAAACATGTTGACACCTCCAACTGATCTTGTTTAGTTGGCTGAACTTAACAAGATGTTGGGCATGACAAAGTTCATCATCTTGGATTTGTGAAGCATCATTCAATTCCTTGCATTGTTGAAAATAAATTAGCAAAGGAGATGCATGATATCTTGACCACTCTGAATCAGAGTATGGACATCCCTCATATCAGATACATGAGTTACAAACACAGTAGCCGCATTCCTAATGAAGATCATAGAACTTTGTCATCAATAGGATGAAGAGTTGGTACACACAACCTTATATGGGTTTTTTCCATCTTCCAAACCGTTTGTTTGTACTTATGAGAAGCTTCCCACCTCTTGAGAAGCTTTAGGATGTTATAATTCAGGAATAAACTAGATTGGAAGATAGTTAGAATCCATCCAAAAATGATCCCTAATAATTTTAAATCAGTGCCTCTCTAGATATGTGGAAAATCTATCTGCACTCTTTCTGCTGTAGTATATGGTCTATTCCAACTAAGGACCGATTTATTTGCCTGTCCCAGAAGGTTCATTTACATTGCCTTAACATTGAGAAAGTGAAGGCTTACAATTGCCATCTATAGAATATCGCTTTTGGCATTATTGAAATAGTCTTTGCCCCTCTGTCCAGCAAGGTATAATGAAAGAAATGGAGTTTCTCTGTAAATTGTGCTCTGAGAATCTCTGTGGAGAGGCTAAGTGCTATTCAATGCATTCCTCTCCCCAATGTCAAATTTTGACTGAGATATTGTCCAAGATGCAGAACACAAATCTCTCTACCCTGTATAAAGAGTTCTAAATAAATTTGTGCAGGTTTCTACTCAAAATATGCTAAATCCATAGTTGTGAACAAAGCCTACCAGCAGCAGAGCCCTAAATTTTTAATATATCCTCTTTCCCTTCATTTTGCTGTATGAGAGGAAATATTCAACCAATCTTGGCTTATACACAGTTCTGACAAGATGTTTCCACACTCTCTTTCTCATCAGCACTTCCTCAACAAACTCTCCCCTGCTCTTGAACCACCATGCTGCATTCAATCAAATTTGCAACTGTTATAATGCTGTTTAACACATCAGTCTGGCCCAACCATCTCTTAAAGTTGTCTCCAAGTTTTGCCTATAGATCTGAGCACTCCCTAGTCAGAGTGTTCTCAATGCCAAAGTGGCTCTGATTTATGTCTAGGAGGGTCTGAATAAGAGTTTGATTACAATCTAAGGACAACAACATCAATCCAGGAATATACTCGAGTGGACTGCCCTCATTTCCATGAGTAGTGAAACAAACTGAAACAAGGAGGTCCTGAAACAACTTGAAATGGATAAATTCCCAAGATTTGAAGTTAGAAGACACAGCTGAGCATCTTCTTTTGCTGAAGAAGTTTCTGTGAGGTGTAATTGTTTTAACTTTTTTTGTACTTCAGGCTCTCTTCTGAAAATCCATGACAAACGTTGTTGCATATAATTGATATCTGTATATGAGTTTTGGCTTTCTTTCTGCTCACTAGGACCCTGATCAATTGAATGCACTGGAAAGGTATTGGGAACCTTTTTGTTTCAGTCTCTAGCTTTCTAGGTTTGGTTAAATAGTTTCTTAGCTTACCATTCTGATCAGCAGCTCCTTATAATTTCAGTCATGAATTTTATTAAGGTGTTTGGACTTACAGATTTCATTCGATGCTTTGAAACTGTCTCTGACCTATCAGTTTCTTATGATTATGTAGTTTTAACATATTTACCTTCTTTCTTGTAGCTACTCTTTTTATTCTATAAAATTTTGCTTCATCGAAAGTAGGAGGGAAAATATATATATCTTTATTTGGTTTCTCTTAGGTGCAATATTTTTTGTTTCTCTTTATACTTGTGGGTATTTTATTCTAATGATCAATCTTCAAAGAAATTATTGTAAATCTACTGTATAGATAATGCTTCTAGAGTGGCTTCAATAGTTGAACAAATGAAGTTTTTTCTTGTTGGAGTGAATGGAGAAGAAGATATGCATAAATATTCTATTTTAGAAAATTATGTACTTATTTACTTAAAGAATTTGTGTTTTGCAGAATCAATTTTTTATTTCAGGTCTTGAAGGAGATGATATTATTCTAAACCGCCTATCACAAGCCATATATGATCGTATTATTCGAGCCCGTAATGAGAAAAAATGCTTTAGAGTTATTGTGCTGATACCGTTATTGCCTGGTTTCCAGGTAGTTATTAGAAAATATTGTTATTGTGAAAGATCCTTATATTACATCCATTGTAAGTGTTAAATCATCTCTTTACTTGATTTTTCATGCAGGGAGGTGTAGATGATAGTGGTGCTGCATCAGTTAGAGCCATAATGCACTGGCAGTATCGGACAATATGTAGAGGAAAAAATTCATTATTAGAGAGGCTTGAAAATGATCTTGGCACTAAAGTTCGCAATTATGTTTCCTTTTATGGTCTTAGAAATTATGGTAGACTTTCTGAAGGTGGTCTATTAGCCACCAGCCAGGTATTGCCTTTGTTGTAATGCTGTTAGTGCTAACTCAGTTTCAGTCTTGATGTCAGAGTTTCAGGAGAGTGCCTATGATTGTTAATATGGACATGTGTTTTCTTAGCGTGATTGAATTTGAACTCCATTTTATTTTCTTTGTCATCTAGTAAATTATCTTATGCAATCTGATAGATAACTTTGTTTAATTTGTATCTCAGATTTATGTGCACAGCAAACTAATGATAGTGGATGATCGTGCTGTCTTGATTGGATCC
Source organism: Cryptomeria japonica (assembly GCF_030272615.1). Taxonomy (NCBI): domain Eukaryota; kingdom Viridiplantae; phylum Streptophyta; class Pinopsida; order Cupressales; family Cupressaceae; genus Cryptomeria; species Cryptomeria japonica. Next base: position 292,734,688 of record NC_081406.1, on the reverse strand, counting down.
GCTAATATAAATGATAGAAGTTTACGGGGATCTAGAGACTCTGAGGTACTTTATCTGTTTACCTGCAGTACCTATTACTGTATTACATGCTTTTGAAATGGATTGCCGTAGTGTTGTCAGATGTATTTTCTCCATATTCTCATTTGGCACCTAAATATTAGTAATGAGCATGTAATTAGTTACAAAAATTGTCTGTTCTTCAATTTCAAAGTACTAGGTTCGAAAATCATGAAGAATATCAAATTTTGTATTGAGAATTTGTCGAATAGATATTAGTAATACGTGAATATCTTCCAGTTCAAGAAGGTACAAGTGATTGTTTTTTTTAGTGAACTATTAAGTACATAATATTTTTGACCTTTAAAATCATATTTTGTTTGGGTGCAGAGTTTTGCAGGTTAAAAACACTCTAAAATAATCTGCCTATATTATATGTGGTGGTTTTAGTGATATTGTTTATGCATGTTTATGGCTATAATGATCATGTTATAGTGATATTGGTTATACATGTTTATGGTTATATCTTTTATGAAAGCTTATTTTGTGTTTGCTTTTTAAAAAATGGTGATCTTCACCATCAGATTCACCAGATGTTTAACATTATCCTGATACAAGGAGTAACCTTCATTTTGTGCTATGTGTACATTAGTTTGGCTTAAAGCCCCAAAAATATTTTCTTTCATACCTTGGAGAAAATGTTAATTTCAATTTCACCCGTAGAACCTTTCAGATACAAGTGGATGCTTTTCTATATGGCAAATTATTCAGGGTACAAATTTGTGGTCGGAATAGCAGTTTCCCATTCCATGAGGTCCATCAAATATCATCTAACTTGCTGCTCCAATGTATTCATGCATTATGATCCAGTCAATTACTTTGTAGCATTGAAGTTCTTTTTCTTCATAATGAGTTTTTGTGTTTTAATTTTTGGTTGAGGAACAATATACCTGGTGTTTCACATAAATAGCAATTACCAGGAGAAAAGGTAAATGGGTTAAAAACTTAAAATAGAGATGAGAAGTAATTGCTCATATCTAGTTTATGCATCTCATTTTGTTTGCCTACGAATATCATAAACATAATACTGGTAACGAATATTGTTTTCATTGTCTCTTAATGCCACACAAATATCATGTCTATTGCTAAGGTGCCAATCTTTTGATTTTCAGATAGCCATCCTTGTAGAAGACAATGAATATGTTGATTCATATATGAATCAGGAACCTTGGAGAGCAGGTAGATTTGCTTTTAATCTTCGATTGTCACTCTGGTCAGAACATCTTGGTCTTCAAGGCCCAGAGGTAAACATTTTTTCCTTCTCTAACTTATGCAGTTATACTCATTTTAATGCATTTCAAAGTTCAAACCTTAGTGATATTAATACCATTTTGAAGAGGAAGTATACAAAACTGTGAATTGCTTTTCTATTTTATAGTTGAGAAGAGGAATTTTCCCACTACATGTGAATTATTTGAAAACTTTGTTAATAATTTCTGAGTATGTCAATTTGTAAAAGCATATACACTGTTAAAATGAGTGGTGATGCTTTTGGAAAGTTCATACTCAGGTTGCCTAATTGAGCATATCAGATTATTTTTGTGGAATTGAAATAACCCTCACTTTTTAAGTGAATAAATTTATGGTGCCATATATTGGTGTCTAAAATTTAAGTCCTGCAAAACTTTCCTTATTTAAAAGAAGAGAAGAACGGAAGAAATAATATTAGGGATCAGCCGAAGAGTTAAGTTGCATATGTATTAAGGAAACCCTTTAGCTTGTCCTTCAACAAGTTCAAAGTAACAATAAAATGCATATAAAGTTATGTACTGCTTGCAAGGCAAAGACATATAATATAAATTCAATGTGTACAAAGTACAAACCAATGTTTCTTTGTTTAAGATGAAGAAATCACTATTACCTTCCATCAACCCTGAAGTTGTCCTTTTCATCTGTGCACATCCAGGAAACACCACTTCCAAACCCATTACTACTTGTCTTGAGCTGGGAATGTGGCATTTCTATTGTGACCTAACATAGCATGTGAAATAAATTTGCAACAACCTATTCCACTATGGTATGCAATCCATCAACTGATCCATTGAGCTAGGTTTCAAAACAAAAAAAATCGCAGGCTTGGATAAATGATTACCATGATTAGTTATTTATCCAAACCAAGTAAGTGTTCATAGGACCAAAGAGAATCACAACATGCCAGTGGCTTCACTATCATTTTGATTGTAATAAAAAATTTCTATGATTATGATTTGAAGAGTACTAGTTGACAAGTGGAAACCAACCTATGTGTCCCTCTTTAATACCTTAATGAAACACCCACTTAAGACATTGTTGAAAGAAGGGAAATGATGGGTTTCAAATTTTAGAGTCACTCCTCTATGAAGGAATATTGTTGATCACCCAGTATTAAATGCAACATCATAAACCCTTTTCTTTTTGAAACTGTGGGGTTGTGAGTTCCTATAGAAAAAGGAGAACAGATTTGTGATTTTCTTGGTCACTTTAGGAAGGGATATAAATTCCCTCAGTAGAGTGGTGGTCTTCTCGTCATTACATCCGATATCAAGATTCTGATAGCAGTTTAATCCTTTTAAATGCTCCAGGCAATCAGATCGAAGTGGTATGAAGCATTTACTCTGGCAACTTTAGAAGGAGTTTCCGATTCAATATAACTATATCAAACTCTAAAATTAAGTAAATTATGAGTGTCAGTAGAAGCCTTAGGTGATTGAGTAAATCTTAAAGGTAAGCATTCCTTTTACAATGCCAATGACTAGACACAAATGTGCTCAAGACATTAATTTTGTAACAACCCCCAAATGTAACTCCAAAATTTTTCCTAGTTGTAACAATTTAAATAAAGCATGCACGTAATGAAACAAGTGCAAAGTCCAATGTAAGCGAATATAGTCATTTCCATTACAAATTTACAAGTGAAAATCATTTCATACATGAGTTTCAATAAGATCATGCTACATCATAACCAATGTTACATCCAATGAATTTAATACATCAATATAGGCAACATTATTGGCAATAGCCAAGTATGACCCAAATTGTAATATAATGTTAAGTCATGTGTATGTAAGCATTTGTTGTGTAACAGTCCTCCAACATGTCAAGCATTAACTGTCAAGAGGAGGATAACATGAACTCACACATTGAACAAAATCCGATCCTCCCCATCCATCCACTTGGCTTGAAATGGTGAAATAGATACTACATAGTCAATGTAATGATATATTATTATTTTCTTTTCTTGTTATCTTATGCAAATTTACAATCACGAGCCAATAGAATACCCTACCATAGGGCAACATTCACAACGTTTCACAACACTTTGTGATAGAAGATTACATTCAACATTGACAAGACTATATGGAACATCAAAAGACACATTGAACATTCACGACACTCTACAAGCAATACATAAAGGAATTCAACTTAGTACAAGACTTCACAAGTCGTCCCAAACAAGTGAATCACAAAATCAAGTTACCCATTAGCTATTAGAGTGATTAAGTCCAACAACTAAGCACATCAAGACAAGCCATGTTCAATGATTGATCCAAGATCCATCAAATCCAATCATGATTTGAACACACACGAGACTTTGCAACTTGTCTATAAAATGTCAAATTGACACATTTTCAACTTGGAATTAATTAAACTGATATCCCAACAAAACCACACTGAACTGGGTACAACGAGTACTAGCAATATCAGTCTACCAAGCTCCCCTATCCTTTTCAAAATTTCTGTACTATTATAGGTAGACACCCTAACTTTTGGTAGAAACTAAGAATTTAAGTCATAGGATTTACCCATTGGAGAATCCCTAGGCCATTGTGGTGGATGTACGATATGAATAAACTTGACTATGTCTCTATACAATGCCCCCATTTTGACCTCATGCGATACAATGTGTGCATAGCGAGATGAACCATCGCTTGCTAAGTAACCAGGGAATATGACTTCCCATTGATCACAAAATATAGTTGTTGTAATAATAGGATCTATTCTACATATTTTCACCTAAAATATCAATATCTAATAAACATAAACACAATTTAAAGTTCATCCTAATGAAAAGTTTAATCAACACCTAAGCTTTCACCTTACATACTTATTTAGTTGACTCCTAAGGGAAGTACTGACAATTTTATGGTAATCATGACAATAAAAACAACACATATTTTTAGGACTTGAAATCAAGCTATTTCAAAAACTTGAGTGTCTAGAATGGATTTGACCTCTGTGACTCGCAAGATCAACCTCAAGGGTCTTGGGAATGACCATGAACCTTAGGCGTTTTTGTAGGTTTTGATCCACCTAGAGATAAAAGTACATATTTTGAAAACTGTGAAATAGCAGCAATAAGTTTATAGATGCATAATCATGCACAAATTCCCAATTGATTTACCAAACAGATTTCTCAGTTTCAATTGCTTTTGTTTAGGTTTTAGGATTTCTCTCTCCCAACACTAGCTCTTGATTTCATGGTCAGGTCTGATTTTTTGACTTAAACCTAAGTTGCCAATCTAGGTATGTAAACAGGCATGGGTTTGAGTTTGGGCACAACCATATATCAACCTCGAGGACACATCCATATTAAGTATATCATTCTTCTGCAGCCATGAAGTCCTCCTGAGCACCATCTTTATAGCTACCAGCATCAAACTATTTGGTGCCAAGAACATCACCTTCACCCCTAAATGACATATCCATATTATAATCTATATATTGTATTATAATAATATTATGATATTTTAATAAGTATTATAAAATTATATTATAATGTAATATAATCTCAAATATAATATATAATAATAATATAATCTCTAACTAATGTTTAATACTATAGATATGCAAAAGCTAATCAGAGGCAAAATCAATGAACTATCCTTAAATTTGCATTACGCAATATTTATAGTTATACCAAGCCTAGTTCCACCTCCTTCACTTAACCTGTACCTGACACATCATAAATTGAGATATACCTTAGTAGCAATGCATTATAGAATAAAATTTGCATAATAAATTATCTTATTAATTATTTCATAACCTTCTTAAGCCTCAAATACAATCACTCTCTAATTGTAATCATGTGAATGACCCCAATGTCAAACATCACTATCAACCAACAAACAAGCAAGGCGAGGGTTCTCATTTCAATGCCCCCTCTGGACAAACAACAGTGCAAATCAAATGGGTTGACAATTAGGGTATTTAAATTTTCTATTTTTATGCTAAATTATTTGAGTGGAATGGATTGAAGCTTTCATTAATACATTAATCATCACATTAATACATGTATGCTGTGCTGAAAGTTGCTGGAATTCAGTAGTCAGTCAGAAATTGTGTTATGCATTTTAGAATTAAAAAATTAAATCATAACTTATGCAGCTCATTTTCATTTGCAGATAAACAAAATTAAGGACCCTATATCTGAGGCAACATACACACATCTGTGGAGAGAAATTGCAGAGGTGATCTTTGGAATCGTTTAGATCCATGTTTGTGAATTCTTATTTGCAGTTATGCAGTTTGATTTGACATTCTCTGTTTTTTGTTCTAATTTAGAACCAATGATCATTTTGATTCCTAGTTACTTTCTATAAAGCTTGTTTGTTTCTTTTCCGGAGCTTCCCATATTACTTTTACTAATGTCCCATCTGATGGTGATTTCTTTAAGAATAATTGAGTTTTTCTTGTTATTGTTTTATGCACTTCAATGATTTCTAACTACTATGCATTGAGGTTCTTTGTCATTTTGACATATTCATGCTCTCAACATATTTTCAGAACTCGGCAAGAATATAATAGAATTATTTATCCCAATTTGAAGGTAAAATTGCATGATGGGATAGTGCGAATGAATGCTTCTAATATTCCACTACAATTACAGGATCTCTAGGATTGCTAGAGAAGACAGGAGTACGTTTAGTTCAAGTGATATCTCAAAACGATGTCCAGTCTAAAATTGCCAAGTAGAAATAGTTCGGCAACATGTATACAAAATTACAAATTTAAATGAACTTTGTTGATTTAAAATATTGGAGGCTAAATCAATCAAAATAAATAAATATTGGAGGCTAAACTAAAGATACCAAAGAATTTGAAATTCTGAAATGGGAGATAAGTTGTTATTCCTAAGTTTAAGATATTAAACCAAACAATAATTAATTGTTTTTTTTGAAAAGATCAAATTCTTATTTCATGTGATGATCATATTATCAACTGCGTGAAGATCTAAATGTTGAGGAGGAAGCCAATCTTGTCTTGAAGGGGCTCTATGCTGTAGTCAGCATTTTAGCTAGTGGATAGCTACTGGCCCATTAAAAAGCAACTAAGAAGCAACATCATCTGCTACCTACCACTTAGCAACCCTGTTGAAATATATAATGATGCAAATGGATTTTACTATTGCCTCAGATATGCATATGATGAGAGGAATGGTTGTGTTGGTGATCACATGGACATTAGTGTCAGTGGGGCACAATTCAATCATTACAAAAAAACAAGGATGCAAGTGACTTTCTATTGGCTAGATCTGAGAGTAACTATGTCAAATGACAATGATCAATTATAACATATGAAAGACGAAATCAGCAAATGTGAAGTATCACAGTGCCATTTACTTTATTGCAGGAAAGCTTCCGTAGTGATACAAAAAAATGTGTAGAATTAAGTCCTATGAAACCATTTTTGGTTAACACTCCACTGAGAGGTGGAAGGAAGTTAAACTCCTTCAGCTTACTGACATATTGTTGAGTGTTATTGTGGTTCTGGCAAAGAATGTTACTTGTCACCCTTGTGTAAGGATTAAATAGGTAACATGTTTGGAAGTATCATCATTGATTGATTTTCCCAGAGAATTTTTTTGAACTGCATGTTGTCCTTGATCATCGTATTACCATTACTTCTGCTTGAGGGAGAATCTCTAATATCCAATTCCTTTTACAGAAATAACTGTACCAATAGTGTAGTCAAACAGATACAATAATAGTTTCTTTTTTAAATGTTGGGTAAGTAAATTGTTCATCGGCAATGAAATGTCTTAGTATGCACCTATATCTTTTTATTTCCGTAATAAAATTCAAAAAGCATCAGCGGGATCAAATCTAAGCTGTTATTTCTTTAATGGTCATTCTCTATGTTGGTTTTTGTAGTATCTTACTGTGATTTCAGCATTCAGCTTGTATTTGAAATTTGAAACTGTGTTTGATTCATAATTTATCCAACACAAGCAATGGACTATTATTGTGTGCTACTAGTGGATTTTTCATGGCCTTGATTCAATAAAACCCTGTGCACTATTCTATGTGTATATGAAAGATCCCTCATCTAGTTTTCTTCTACATGGTGTCTTCAATTGTAGATTAACAACAATGTAGTGACATACTTGATGCTACTTTTGATGCAGACAAATACAGCAGTTTATCAAGACGTGTTTGAGTGCATTCCAAATGATCTGATTCGTTCTAGGTAAGCACTTTTGACCATTGATTTCTAGGGTTTGATAAAATATTCGGCTCATAAAACATTGATACGTGCCACATCTTTCTTAATTCCTAATTTTTTATACAAATATTTCTAAATGGTTTCAAATTTTGTAGGTTTGCTATTAGACAAGCCACAGCACAGCGGAAAGAAAAAGTAGGGCACACAACCATTGACTTGGGTATTGCTCCTGATAAACTTGATGATTATGAAAATGGGTGTTATAAAGGAACTGATGCCTTGCAAAGATTGTCGGAAACATGCAAGGGTCATCTAGTTTCCTTTCCATTGGAATTCATGTGTGACGAAGACCTGCGACCAGTATTCAATGAAAGTGAATATTATGCATCTCCTGCAGTCTTTTACTAGTTGTATAGAATAGGGATGATGATGGCCTTTCTAAAATTATTTTAGTTCAATAACCTTATCTAAGGGTGTTAAATTATGTCTTCTATGAATAAATGACTGATTAGTAACAGTTGTATCTCCAAATTCACTTATGGTAAAAGCCAATTCTTTGAGCTTTTATTCAGCAAGCTCTGTACACATAATTTATGTTCACCAAATGACGGATTTCATGAAGGGGTAACTCTGAAGATATTCACATGAAACAAACTTAAAGTTGCCACATGACTTTCTCATTCTTAATATACTATACAATTTGAAGAAATTAAAAAAATACAATCAAGTACTGTTTCCCACATAATGCAACCACCTTTTAATTGGCCACATGATCAAGAAAGCAATGCATCCAAAAGAAAAAAGACCACAAAAAATGAAAATAGCATGAATTACATATATAGACACTAACAATAAGGTCTTGCAGTAGATCCTCCTTAAAATTTGTGTGGGAGGGTGTTCATATGCCATGTGTTTCTTAGAATCAGCCTGAGCAGCTGTTTTCATTTTTGAAAAAAGCTTACCATAGAGAATGTTCTCTCATTACTTTGTGTGAAGATTTGTGTGTGGGAACATGTCACACGTCTGTGTTTTTAGAATCAACCTGAGCACATGTTTTGGTTTATCAAATAAATTACTATATTTAATGTTTCCTCGTTTCTTTTGAATCTTCTGAGGAAAATTTTAAATAAAATTTGTATTTTATATTCTAAGGCATGGATTTTATTCTATAAAAAATATAGATTGTCAAAAAAAATGTTCAATTTATCAAAACCAATAGAAGTGAAGAATTTTAAATGAAGTAAAATATTTCAGAAAAAATAGAACTAGGTACAATTTTTTTATCAGGTCTTATTAATCAATAAACATGCAAAAGTTCAATAGAAGTATGAACGTAAAAAACATTAAATATAGAAAAGTTGAGTGTTGTAAAAATTATCGTCTTTTCTAGTAGAAGTTTACGGAGGTCAAGACCTTAATGACTTCCAAGACCTTAATGACTTAATATGAAAGATTTAATTCAGACCCTAATCCTTTACTCATTCATATATATATATAATACTAACTTCTTTATAATAGAAATGGTGTAAGGTTTGGAAACTAGAGAAAGAATGTCAAGGGTGGAAGGGTGTTCTAGAAATGCCATGTAAGCATGTAAGTGTCTGCCTTACATGATATTGATACTTCATGTTCAACTTCTTTATAATATAAATGGTATAACGTGTAGAAATTATATAACAAATGTCAATAATGGACACATGGACACATGGGCATTACTATAATATCCCACAAAACCAAATGGAGAAAGAGAAGTAGAAGAGCGCACCAGTGAGGTGTCTAGAAGATAAGAGAAAGAAAGAAGAAATGGAGTAGAAAAAGCAAATGTAGATTAAGGAATAGACATAAAGAATACAAAAATTGAAGAAATTTAGAGGAAAAGAAGATTGTGTGCTCGTCAATGGAATGTTGTTGGATTTTATTGGATTATATTAGCCTTAAAAGAAATCCTTGTAATAAAAGTTGAGGGTGAGGATTCAAACCCATGGAATAGAAAGATGAAGTTGACAATCTCCATGGCAAATTTTTGAAAAACTGCCAAATGTTGTTAATATGCATGAAGGGTTCGCCACAACTAGGGATGTCTTTGGAAAATAATAATTGTGAGGTTTGAGGTTTGTTGGGGCTAGGGAAAACATTGGTTCAAACAATGAAGGGTTTGGTTATAGAAAATATTAATTAGAATTCAATGTTTGAATTTACAATGTATAATATAATAAGCAAATTTTGTAAGAATAGTTTTATCCAATTTGGAGAGAAATGGGAGTATATATGTATGACAAATATAAATGAGATAGGGCACATGAATTTATAAGATCTTAAACTAGTATAGATAAAAGAGAGATTAATATAATGTATGTTAATTAATTATTGATAATTAATTTATATGTTTTTGATTAAATAATTAATGTATATGTTATATAGTTTTTATTATTCTATTATGTTAAATGATAATATATAGTGATTGTTAAATTGTTGAAAACTAAAAAATTAATATGTTATTTGGCCTTTTAAAATGGGGTTATTCAGATTTGATGGAGACTCATGAGTAATCTAGGGAAACCAAGAGCATGATGCCTAGTCATTGGTCACAATGAAAATGTGTTATTCTTTTTATAGAGGTACCAAGGATACAAATAATGATGTAGGGGCTTTCACTGCCACCTTGACCATCAAAATGACCATTCTTAGAATTATCCTAGGTGTTTCACAAACATTATAAATGCAATAAAGAAAGGAAGATGCTAGGAATATCATGTTATTACATGCATGGCAAAATTTGAATCGATTTGAGGTAATTGTCAAACATTGCATTCTTGAGATAAATCCACTAGTGAATAGATTAGAAATGCTTGTACTAATGATAAAGAGGAATTAATGATTGGAAATAAATTTAATGAGCAGAAAGGAATTACTAAAGCATCATAATAAAAACATAAACCCAATCCCTAATGGTAGGTAGTATGAATGAAAGGAAGTTGAGATGATGGAATCACATCGTACAATAATATATAAGGAGAGATAATAAATAGAGACATGCCTAATAATTCTAGATAAGAAAACAATAAATGACTTACATGCATAGACATGCAACCTATAAAAACATAGTTGACATAATGTTTTACCCTAGGAGAGCCCTTCTAGGAAAAGATCCAACCTCTAAAGTAGGACTAATTGTATTATCAACAACTATAATGGTTAGAATACAAATTGAGGTTTAAGCCTTTATAGGAGAATATATAAATTGTTAGGAAAGATATCACAACCTTGCATTCTAATGTGAAAAACATAGAAAATGTAAATTTTGGTGTATGGAACAAATTTTTTTTTTTTTAGGCTATAGAGAACATTTTTAGCTTGACCAAAAGAAGTCTAGATGGCTCATAATAAGTTCTCTACTTATGGGGACATGTATCTTTGAGCTCTATAATCGTAGAAATTGGGCTCAATCAACTTTTTAAATAAAAATTTATGGCCTCTTGCATAAAAAATGTAAGAGCATCTATGACACATTAAGGGAGATGTAAGAGGTTAATGACCAACTTATGTTGCATGTTATAATACATCATATGACATCTTTGAATGAAGATAATGAAACAAAAAGTGGAATGCCCTTAGTGAGTGGATTACGAAAAACTTACGACAGGTGTTAATAAATCCTATTATAGCTCATGGAATCATCTTGGGATTTGGGAACCAAGTATTTAGTGGTTTTAGCTCATGCTTTTCTAGTCATAAATTGAGAATTGTATTGCTTCTATTTATTGGGTGCTTGAGATGGATGTTACATAATAAGTTTTATAGGTATTTTTATGCTACCAAAAATAGTTTATATCGCTTGTTAGTGATACATAGTGTATTGTAACTATTGAATATTGAATAATACATTAAATTTCTTTGGAGTGTGGATTATTTATCTCGAACTATATTTTCCATGTAAATCAATGTGTTATTATATACTACCTTTGTGCTCATTTTTTTGTAATTGTATGATTTGTTTAATTTTTACATGTACCCCCTCTTATAGATTAGTGTAGGAAGCGTATTTTGATCCTTTGCTTCTTTTCAATTTTAATATATTGATGGAGAAATCTCAACATAATTGTATTTGCAAAACCTTTTGGCAATACTTCTAAATTAGTTACTTAATATATTTAAGCATGAGCGAAACTAGAAACCATGAATAGTTTCTAAAACCATGTGTCAAAAACTACTAGCTAAAATTTAGGCATCCATGTCTAGGCACAAATCCCAATGCCCAAAATAAAGATTAATTATTTGATAAAAAATTAGAAATTTCCACAACCAAACTTGGTGCTTAATTAGTCTTGTAATGCCTTTTTCATAACTACTTCATGGTTTTTTCAAATCCACAGTTTACTCTCTATCATCACGCTTTTTCATTTTCAACAACTCGTTACCTTAAATGTTGTCATAGTTGCAATTAGCAACTTCCATGGCATTATGTTTGTCTTATACTTGTCAAATTATAAACAAGTGACATCAAGAACTCCACATGTGGAGTAAACAATTAAATAAATGCTTCCAATATTGGAATATTATAAGGTGTATGCCACGCACCCCAACATTTTCCTAGTTTTAATATGCCTCACATAATCAAAATGAAAATTACATCAAATTTGTGAACTATCTACTAGGGGCTGAGATGACCATATATTCATAGCACCACCTAAAATTCTATATGCTCATAGGCTATGTCAATGCATATACAAAATTATCCAAAGTGTTACTATTTCAAGCAACACCTTCCTATACATCAACATGCTTCATTTGTGCATGAAATAGTGGGTTCCTTTCTAATAGGATTGTACTCTAATTGTAGCATCTTAAACGTGTTTGAACATAATCTCTTAAGCTAAATGGCCTCCGTATAGGCATGCGTAGTTGTCATATACTTTGTCTCTATAATGGACAAAGTAACCACCTATTGTTTGCTTATCCAATTGATTACATCACCAAACAAGCTAAAAGACATAATCACTAGTAGATCTCTCGTTTTCAACATCTTTTGCTCAATCTAAGAAAATAAATCCTTGTATATCCACCCTAAACTATGAACTACGTTTTCCATTGAAGATCCTTGTTGCTAAATCCCCCACTATTGGCTAATGAATTTTGGTCTTGTGGTTGTTGAAGTCCATGCTGACATATATGGGCTTGATGAAGGTGTTTGATAGAAAATATAGTAATTTTTAATGTTGGCCTCATTTTTTAATCAAACTATTTTAAAACTTTTTGTGCTTATTGCCCATCAATGTGTCATCATTTCAAACCTCCATATCAATCTTGGACATTTGAGATGAATTACCTACTCCTTTTCAACATGTAAATCATTGTGTTATAATAGACTACAATTAAGAAATCAAGTGTTCAAGGATTGGTAATCACAAAAGGCTAAGACATCTTTACACATATATGAAAATGGTCATTTCCACCAGGTGGTTTATTGTGGCTATGTTTTCTTGGTGCTCGTGGATCACGTACAAATATAAGCCTAGGTTTATTTACAATTTAGATCCTAAAAATGATGCCACTTAAGTTCCTCCCTCAAACATCTATGCTGAGGTGAGAAAATGGGGTGAATTTAAAATGAGAAGGAGATTGGTCAAAGTTAGAGGAATTAAACAGACCTGTAGATGAAGTCAAATTGAATGCCATAAATTGGTACATGTTTTTGGTTTTTGTATAGAAGACATATCACACCCATAGACAAAGGTGCTCTATATGAAGTCTAAAAAAATGACTTGAGATATAAGGCATGATATTTTCAAGTTCAAGACATCTACCTAATGATGATTAAAGAAACAAGAAAAAGAATTATTCGTCTACCGGCATAGTGAGGGATGCAATCCAGTTCCATCATTTGAAACAAAGATAATATTTTTGGAGATCATTGGTGATGCTAAGTGAAGCAATTTATCTTTGATGGGGCCAATGTTTTCCACTATCATAAAAAGTGGTTATGCTACATCTAGAGATCTAGATCATATTGTTGCTCTCATCTCTTGGAGAATGGTATTATTTCATGAGAAGTTGTTGGTAATTTCCTAAAATTAGACGAATTCCTTGTGTTTAGGTTTATGGATAGACATTCATCTTACACCCGTTACAAGATGTTGTGAAAAATCATTTGCTTATCAATTTGAATTTGGAGTGTATCATTATAAAAATCATGGTTATAATGTTTTAATTATTTAAATGTTATGTGAATGAAAAAGTGAAGGGTTTTATTTCATGGTTTATAATTTATTTTCAAGAATTAATTATGGAGGTGGGAAGATATAAATTTAATAAGTTCTATTGTACATATATATTTTTTGAGGTTTCTTTGGTGAGTGCTTATGGGACGAGGATTTTTTTTCTATAATTTTGTAACATCAATTGACTATCATTTTGACATAGCCATTGTACAAGGATTTTTGAGATACCTTTTTCTCAATTTATTGAGGGACTAAAGGAATATTTTATAGCTTTGGGTTTATTTATTTTCTTCATTGATTGTAAGTTTTCTTATGTTGAATTGTAATTATTCTTTGGTGATCGCCTATCATGTATGACTAGTTCTAATTTAGTTACATATTCTTCTTATGTTTATTATGTGACCTATTTATATATTAGGGAAAGGTAGTTTTTATCTTATTGGTTATCACTCTAGGTATGAATTATTAAACTTTATTTCATTGTTTGTTCCCTTTCCTTTTCTATTGTATGCCCATCCTTTGGAACCCTGGATGTATTTCATATATGTTTCATCTAAGGTTTCTCTCTTTTCTTTTTTATACAATTTCTTTTATTGCTTTTTGGTCAAAACCATACCATCAAAAATCCAAATCAAATCATATGATGGAGATGCCCCTCTCAAATGTAGAGGAAGATCACTATTCTATCAATGATCTCTCGACCAATGTAGGTAGTTGTGTCACCTTTCCTTGGCAATTTACAATTTTCTTATCTATTTCAAAGTGACAAGTTTGTTTACCAACATGTAGCATCTTGGAGAGATATAAAATCCTCTTCACCATAGTCCAATGAGCCTTGTTATGACTCAATAATTTTACTTCTTGGGTAATGTCAAGTTTAGTGCAAACTCTAGCATACATCATCACCAACTGCACTAATAGAAGGGACATGAGACACATCCTCCATCTCACAAGGTGTAGATGGGTACTACTCAAGTGATAAGTTTGTACCCATTGGAATAGGAACATTCTTTGGTCTATTGTTTATCATATTTAATTATTTCAACACAGACTCAACACTATTTCTCTAGTCCCACCAAATATTTTTATTTTTTTCTCTTTCAATATTCAATTCTAAGACAAACTTAATGTAGGATTTTGCCAAGATCAAGGGCACAATGAAAAGCATAAAAGGAGAGACAATAGAATGACAAGAACAAACTGTATTCTCATCAATATGCAAAATCAACTAGATTAACCAATACAATGAATATAGGCCTGCTTATATAGGCAAGGCCATATGGATGTACGAGCACACAATTATGACATGTGGCTCAATGAGAAACAAGGGTAGGTAAGAAATACTAGGGGTAGGTAGGAGAAATAATATAATATTCCACAAGAGGTGGATGAGCCACCGAATGTGGAGTGTAACAGCAAAATAAGACCACAAAAGGTGGAATTTCTCCTACAAGTTCTATCCCTATGTGCACACTTCCCTAAGTGTCTCAAATCCAAACTACGAAGAGATGCATTATCCTAAGTTAACTTAAGTAAAGTGTAATAATATCCAAAATGAATATTTATTTACACCAACACCCCCCCTTAAGTGCAACTTAGGGGAAGGAAGACTCAAGTCAACAATGCAAGATGGGTCCCAGCTACTAGGCCATGATAGGTACCCATGTACAATATGCAAATGTAAGCAAAACTATGCAAAGCAATCTCTCACAAATGGAGAAAGGGAGAAAACCCAGTGGGAAAAAACTCCCCCCCAAAAGAGAGATGAAAGTACAAAAGACTCTCAAAGAAGAAGGACAAAACTTCAATGAGGAAAAAGTCCCCCCCCATAAGAGAGGAAGGAGAAGTCAGCTGACCCCCCCTAATGACACATCCCACACCCCCAAGAGAGCTCGCAACTGCTGGAACTTGCTCTCGGTGAAAGGTTTGGTGAATATGTCAGCAACTTGCTCCGCTGTAGGACAATACTGCAAATCAATGACCTGCTCCTGAATGAGCTCTCAGATATAGTGCATATTAATCTCGATGTGTTTGGTCCGCTGGTGCTGGATCGGGTTCTTCGAGATTGCAATAGCACTCTGATTGTCGCAATGTAGAACTGTCAGCCATGGAGTGGTGAATCCAAACTTTGTGAGAATCTACTGGAGCCAAATGGTCTCAGTCGCTGCGTTAACAGTGCCTCGATACTCAACCTCAGTCGAAGAGAGAGAAATAACATGTTGCTTCTTTCTCTGCCAACAAATGGGGCCTGAACCAAGGTGAAAACTGTAACCGGAGGTAGACTTACGATCATCAAGATCGCCAACCCAATTGGAGTCTGTGTAACCAACCAAGCGAAGTCTTGTGCCTGCTGCATAGTGAATCCCATAGTGATGTGTACCCTGGATGTAATGAAGGATGCGTTTGGCGGCTTTCCAATGAAGCTCATGTGGTTCCTGCATGAAGCGGGAAACCAGGCCAACTGCAAATGAAATATCAGGGCATGTATGGGTCAAGTAGATGAGACTACCCATAAGCTGACGATACAAAGTGGCATCAACTGGTGGAGAAGAACATTGAGCCTCAAGCTTCACTCCTGAAAGAAAGGGAGTCAGTGCAGGCTTACAATCAACCATATGAAAGCGTGCAAGTAGATCAAGAGCATACTTGGGCTACAATAGTGTAATCCCAAAAGGTGACTGTGAAATCTTGATTCTGAGAAAGTAGTGCAAAAGACCCAAGTCAGTCATAGCAAATCTGTCATGCAAAGCAGATTTGACCCTACTAATGATGGATGTAGTACTCCCTGTAATGATCAAGTCATCAACATAGAGCACAAGTATCAAGTGAGAGTCATCCTGTCCCAAAATGTAGACATTCGGATCGGAATGACACTTGGTGAACCCTGCGGAGAGAAGAAAGGAATCCATCTTGGCATACCAAGCCCTGGGGGCCTGCTTAAGGCCATAGAGAGATTTCCTTAGTCTGCAAACCAAAGAAGTATCCTGGATGAAACCCTGTGGTTGCTCCATATAAATCTCCTCATCAAGATCACCATGAAGAGAAGCACTCTTCACATCCATCTGATGTACAACCCAACCATGACCTGCAGCAATAGCAAGTGTCAAGCGAATGGAGTTCATCTTGGCTATGGGTGCAAAGGTCTTAGTATAGTCAACACCTGCAACCTGAGAGAAACCTTTCGCAACAAGCCGAGCCTTATACTTATCCACACTACCATCCGCTGTAAACTTGGTTCAATAGATCCACTTACATCGAACCAACTTTCTCCCCTTAGGGAGATGGACTAAATCCCATGTGTTGTTCCTCATCAAGGAACTATACTCTTCCTCCATAGCTTGGTCCCACTCAAGAACCCCTGATGCTTCCCTAAATGTTTGTGGATTGGAAGCGGTAGCAATGAATGCATGTGGTAGATCCTGATGCTATGATCGAGTTCTCCGTGTATCTGAAGAATCCCCAACAAGAGAACTTGCAAACTCAAGTGTCTGTCAAGCCCAATGAGGTCTAGGTGGAGGTGGAGAACAAGGCTCCTCAACTGCAAGTGAACCCTGCGGAGGTGTAACCCTGCGAGTCGGAGTTGAAGGAGTCTCATCATCTGAATCACTAACATCACTATCCACAATGGAGGAAGGTGGAGGAGGTAGAGAGGCTAAGCTAGGAGAGCTTTCCTTAAAGTGAACACTCCTCTCAATGAACACCTCATGTGTCTCAGGATCCATCAATCTATATGCCTTAACACCCTCAGGATATCCAACAAATATGCAAGGCCGACTCTGAGGTTCCAATGCCTTGTGTCTCTATGGAGGTATGCGAGCCCATGTTGGACACCCAAAGACTCTGAAATGTCTCACAATCGGTTTCCTACCAGCCCAAGCCTCAAAAGGAGTAATACCTTGCAAAGCTTTGTGAGGAACCCAATTCTGGATGTGTGTGGCACAACTGATAGCCTCTGCCCAAAAGGCGGGATTAAGAGAACGTGCATGTATCATACAGCTAGCCATTTCTTTGAGAGTTCTATTCTTGCGTTCTGCAACTTTGTTCTGCTGTGGAGTGTAGGCAACAATAGAACTGGAAGTGGACCCTGTGGAGGTGTAACCCTATGAGTCAGAGTTGAAGAAGTCTCATCATCTGAATCACTAGCATCACTATCCACAATGGAGGAAGGTGGAGGAGGTAGAGAGGCTAAGCTAGGAGCTTTCCTCAAAGTGAACACTCCTCTCAATGAACACCTCATGTATCTCAGGATCCATCAATCTATATGCCTTAACACCCTCTGGATATCCAATAAATATGCAAGGTCAACTCTGTGGTTCCAATGCCTTGCATTTCTGCGGAGGTATGCGAGCCCATGCTGGACACCCAAAGACTCTGAAATGTCTCACAATCAGTTTCCTACCAGCCCAAGCCTCAAAAGGAGTAATACCTTGCAAAGCTTTGTGAGGAACCCGATTCTGGATGTGTGTGGCACAACTGATAGCCTCGGCCCAAAAGGCGGGATCAAGAGAATGTACATGTATCATACAGCTAGCCATTTCTTTGAGAGTTCTATTCTTGCGTTCTGCAACTCCATTCTGCTGTGGAGTGTATGTGATAGAATGTTGAAGATCAATCCCCTCAAATGTACAAAAATCCTCAAGTCTTTTGTTCACATATTCCCTTCCATTATCTGTGAGAAGAATCTTCACCACTTTCTTGGATTGCTTCTCCACACGAGTCTTGAAGTCCTGAAATTTGTCAAATACTTCACTCTTATGAATAAGAAAGTAGACCCAAGTGAAGCGGGAGTAGTCATCAATAAAGGTGAGGACATAGAGGGCCTTGCTAAATGAAGGTGCTGGAAATGGACCCGCTACATCGCTGTGAACAAGTTGAAGAACTTCCAAAGCTCTCCAAGCTTTCCCCTTATCAAACTTCTCCTCGGGATGCTTTCCCATGGAACACCCTAAACATACACCCTCTGAAAAACTGATTCGAGGTAGACCTGTGACCATGTCTTTAGTGCTAAGCTACTGAAGATAGCGGTAGTTGAGATGACCAAACTGCTCATGCCATAGCTTACTTTCAAAATTTGGATGAGTAAGAAAGGCCCTAGAAGGTGAACTTGGCACAAAGTGGGAGAATGAATAAAGCCTTGAGTTGTCATTGACTTGTCCCACTGCTACCAAGGCATCATCATCAAGTTCCTTTACCACAACTGAATCTGGTGTAAACTCAACCTTTTTCCCATTCCCATAGTGAGTGATTTGGTAGATAGAGAGAAGGTTGGTAGACAAGTTAGGAACATAGAGAACATTCTCAAAAGTTCCATCATCCATGTCAACTGAACCTTCCCTTCAACCTCTACTTGTGTATCATCACCTATGTAAATGTGAGGTACCTTAGATGGCTCCAATGAAGAAAACTACTCCTTTGTAGAACCCATGTGATATGAGGCACCCGAGTCAAGTATCCATTGCGGTGAAGAACCTGTTGTAGCCACAAATGCTTGCCCTTTTCCCTTAGAATGTGAGGAAGAGCAAGGAGATGAATCCTTCTTTGTGTAGGCAGATGGCAAGGTGATGTTGTTTTTCTTAAGAATATTAGTTAACTCATCAACTTGCTTTGTGTGGCATCGATGCTCATCATGACCATACTTCTTGCAATATGCACAAGTTGGTTTATCCTTCTTAGGTGGTGTCCCCTTCTTGGAAGAGGATGAAAAATCGCCTTGTGATGGAGAGGATGATTGTCCTTTTTCTTGTTGTGGCTTAGACTTGGATTGCTTCTTCTTCTTGTTGGAATCTTTGCCTTGACTTCCTTGATTCCCTTGATTAGCCACCAAAGCCTTGGACTTTGAAGACTTGAGAAGTCCCATGTTCAACAACTTAGATTGTTCCAATCTCAACATTTCTGTGAAAGCATCAAATGAAGGCATAACATAGGAACTCCCCACTATCAAACGATGAGTTTGGAAGCTAGACACAAATGCTGCATATTCTGGTGCAAGCTTGTCCAACAAGTTGAATATCAACTGAGCATCCTTTTTGTCAATTCCACAATCCTTAAGCTTTGCTCTTAGCTCATTTGCTTTGGTGACATAATCTTGGATTGTATCAAAACTCTTGGGATCCAAGTTGGTGAGCTCATTGTCAATCTTATAACCTTTGATTTCATCAACTTGACCATATAATTTCTGAAACATATCCCAAGCATCTTTGATTGTAGTACACTTTTCAATATGAAAGATGAGATCATCTGATACATACTTGTGCAAAGTTCCAAGAGCCATGCAATTCTTAGTGAGCCATTCTAATTGAGCATTAGGATCAACCTTAGGATCAGGTGGTCCTGCTATTGTTCCATCTATGTAATGTGTGAGACCCTTTTCCATTAATTTACTCCATACTTTAATTTTCCATGATGCATAATTATGTGGAGTTAAAGGTGGAAATTTATGAGGACTCATTGCAACAAAAATGAAAGAGCTCAAAGAGAGGCACAATCACACAAGACACCCCCCCAAATTCACTCAATCAAAGAACCCCCTCCAAAAGTGATGATTTGGCACTTTATACTTAGTGCGTATACAATGGGCCACTTGCAAAAAATGGCAAACTGGGCTTCTGATTTCAATTTTTACAACTTCCTCAATAAGGCCAAAAGAGACTCAAACTATTAATGCAAGAGATCTAAACTAAGATCCAAGCACTTTACAAGTACCTAATAGGCCAAAGAAGACCAATATCTGAAAGTACAACTTCCACTCAAAATCTCTGAAATCTGATCATAGATTATGAAAGTAGACGAAAAAACATGCACTTTCAAAAAAAAACGACACCTAAAAAAGAGGTTGTATGAGCTCAAACGAGGCCTTTGAAGTTGCAGAATTGAGGATAGGATAGGTACAACTGAGAGAATCCAAAAATTCTGAAAAACATATGCACCAAAATCAGAAAATAACCACACCACTGCGAAGATCACAAAATTTTAGCCCATTTCAAAAAAAATTGCACCAAAAAAGGAGCAAAAATGAGCAAGATATGGCCTTTCAAAGTTGAACTGCAAAACTGAAAAGCTCAATGAAGAGGGGGTCAAAAAATTTCAAAAGTCTGCTGATGTGGTGTTGACGTCAGCAAATGATGGGCTTAAAATTGATGCCCATCTGGCTGTCAAAAAACTTCACCCCCCCTGTGTGGCATCCGTACCGTACGAACAAACTGATGTGGCGCGATCTGGTTGGCCAAAAAAATATTATGTGGTAGGGTTTGTGTCTGCTCTGCGTGGCGGGTGAC
This sequence comes from Cryptomeria japonica, assembly GCF_030272615.1. Classification (NCBI taxonomy): domain Eukaryota; kingdom Viridiplantae; phylum Streptophyta; class Pinopsida; order Cupressales; family Cupressaceae; genus Cryptomeria; species Cryptomeria japonica. The sequence goes on along the minus strand of NC_081406.1, from coordinate 292,713,717 downwards.
GTGGCTATTGATGTGGCAGATGCCACTGATTGGGTGAGGTGGCCCGGTTACTAGACTGTGACGGGGTAGGGTGTCGGGCTCCGCGTGGGAGTCGGCGGCCGATGCCAGAGGAGCCGTCGGTGCCAGATGTGCCACTGGTGCCGGTGACTGTGGCTGGTGCCGGTGACAGAAGGTGGGTGCCGGCGGGAGGTGAACCTGCAACAATGGTGCACGGTGGCGGCGGGAGGCTCTGGAGCTGCAGATGGCGGTGGTCGAGGAGAGTACAGAGCGACAGCGATGGTACTGTCGACGACGATAGACCTGCAGAGTACAGAGGTCACGGGGGGGTTTGCGTATCCCCCAAAATACTATTTTTTATTTTATTTTATTTTTTTGAAAATTTTCCAAATTTTTGTTTTCGGAAAATAATTATTTAAATTTTTTTTTTCGAAATCCGTACAATAATAGCCAAAATGGGCAAAAATATTTTCTCACCAAAATAGGTCGACTTTATAGTCGAAATTCATGGAAATGGCCTCCCGGATTCAACTGTGATGTCCAAATTGCTGTATGACGCCCCCCCAAAATGAATATCCCCAAATCTGAAAATTGAAGCCTCCAAAATGTCTCCAAAAGACTAATCAATGAAGACCTATCAACTCTGATACCATGTAGGATTTTGCCAAGATCAAGGGCACAATGAAAAGCATAAAAGGAGAGACAATAGAATGACAAGAACAAATTGTATTCTCATCAATATGCAAAATCAACTGGATTAACCAATACAATGAATATAGCCCTGCTTATATAAGCAAGGCCATATGGATGTACGAGCACACAATTATGACATGTGGCTCAATGAGAAACAAGGGTAGGTAAGAAATACTAGGGGTAGGTAGGAGAAATAATATAATATTCCACAAGAGGTGGATGAGCCACCGAATGTGGAGTGTAACAGCAAAATAAGACCACAAAAGGTGGAATTTCTCCTACAAGCTCTATCCCTATGTGCACACTTCCCTAAGTGTCTCAAATCCAAACTGCGAAGAGATGCATTATCCTAAGTTAACTTAAGTAAAGTGTAATAATATCCAAAATGAATATTTATTTACACCAACACTTAGCACCCCCAAGAAGAATGTTGTGATTTCAAGTCTCTAAGCATATCCTAATTATTACGAAAGAAAACATATTGCCCACATATAATATGATAGCAAGGTGTAGCATCGTAAAATATCATTTGTCCAATTTACACCTCATGTTTGTGCTCCCACTTTAACCTGTCCTATCCTCATCTCCTCTCTAGGTCCATTTAGGTCCGATTATCCAAATTTGATGTCATGTACACCCTTTGGTAGGTACCACTATGAGATGCACACCCCCTTTGTCTTCTTGTTTTGGTCCTCTTTGTAGAAGGACCAGGGCATCCCAAAATGCCTTTGTTCCTCTCAAAGGGGCCCCAATTTAAACTGGGGTAGGTGATATATCTCCCCGCTAACATTTGATCCCTGGGGCTACACATGACTGTTGGTGGTCAACCTAATTGGTAAATTACCTAGGGAACCCTATATAAAGACATTATATCAATTCATTTAGACCTAGAACTTCAATTAGATCATCCATGCATTCATGAAGCATTCATTATCAAGCATCTTCGGATTTTCAAGACTACATAGTCATCTTCAACCACTGTGGAACAAAGTTATATCAATGTTCATGCAAGCATGTGTGTGATTAGGGTTTTTCATGTTTATGTGTTTGTGATACCATTACATTCAACACTTGTGATTACATTCAAAGAGCATTGCATCATCATCAACAATTGTGGATCTGAGGTATATCTCGCGAACATTTATTTCAATATTTTTATTATTTCATTCATGGATAATTCTAAAGTCAGGGTTTGACCTAAGGAAAACCCCTATTTCCAACATCTTTCCCTTTTGTGTGTGTGTTGTAAATAGGTGTGGAGTTGTACTTGGGAAATCCGATAGAGTCAATAGTGATGAACATGTCAACTTTTGATGATGGAAAATTCAAAGGACGAATGTGAACCTATGTTACCTAGTCTTGAAAAATCAGGCTGAACTTTGGAGAACAAGTTTCAAACATCTTATTTTTCTCAGATCCGGGTTGGTGGTTCTATAGGACATATGTAGCTTATTGTTTCCCTCATATCACTTCAATAATCCCTCATTTTACCCTAATTTTATAATTACATTACAATTCGACTTAGAATGATGATTAATCAACCACATTCCCCCAATTGAATGCAATTATAATCTCAGTCTGTTTCCTACAAGGATTGAGCCTAGATCTATTGGGTTCAATCCTCTTCCAATGTATGTGGATTGATTGGGCTATTTAGTGGTTTTACTATCTTAAACCCTAATTCCTAATTTTCCTCACATTACACAAGAAAACAATAAGCATCTTGTTGGTAATTATATAGAGCATACAAAAATATTTCCCACAATCCAATAACCTCACCTCTTATATCTCAAAGAGAAGCTTGGGGTTATACCCCCACTGGTAGAGACTTAAACAGTTGATGTTTGTCATCAACCGATAGAATTAACAGAGAAATCTTCTATTCCGGCTTTGATGAGGAGAGCTACTTCTCGAGGGGAGTAGTTGGATAAATTGATATTTTGTGACAAGTTGGTATTTTGTATTTGAATCTGGTTTTTGTATTGCTTTGGCGTTTGATGTCAAAGGGGGAGAGATATTATGGAAAAACACATTTTGGGGAGAGATATTATGTATTTTAATTTCTGGTTAATAATCTCTTTGGGAGATTGTTGGTTTTTGGCATCTTTGTTTTGACACTTTGATGGTTTTTCCATCTTGTGTTGCCATCAATGCCAAAGGGGGAGATTGTTGGTATTTTGGATGTGTTACATTGGTTTTGTCATTGATGTCAACACTTGTTATCACTTGTAAACACTTATCAACACTTGGAGATTCTTGGTTATGTTCACCGACATGTTCAGTGGCTTATGCACAATCACCGACAGGTTATGTTGTTCACCGACATTGAGGATGATCTGTTATCATCTGGAGATTAATCGGTTATGTCGAAGACATTATTTGATCACTTGGTTTTGGCGATTTGGTTATTGATCTAATCAGATTTGCATATTTGCTTTTATCGGCAAATAGGTCCAGGTTATACACCGACAAGTATATCTATTCCAGATTAGCACGACATGTTATGGAGATGATTTATTATTATTGTAAATGCATTGAGCCGACATGATGCATTGGATATTGATTTACTTGTAATTGATTTTATTGTAATATCTTTAGGGAGCCGACCTACACATTTGGTCCTAGGTTATGGTAAAAATGTAAGATCTTATTTGTGAGATCGAATATATGATATGAATTGAAAAAAGGATTGTAATAAGGTATATGCGAAAATAAGAAGAGCTATACACACATATATCATTTGAAGATTGAAGGAAGGTATTTGAAGCAACATATCAGAGCTTAACTAGTACTGAATCCAACATAAGAAGATGTTATTTTGAGCAGTACATTATCATTGGATTTAATCATCCAATTGTAGTCAGTGTGACTCCCATCTTGTAATTGAGCAGTGAGTTCTAGGCAGCCGATCTTTCTGCATGTGCAAACTCCATATTGTACACACTTACTATCTGCAGTAGTATCATCTAATTGTGGGTAAGGCTTCCCATCGTGGTTTTTCTCCTTATAGGGTTTCTGCATACAAATAATTGTGTTATGTTTTATTTGTCTTTCTGTTTCATGCATTAATCTTTACCGATATTGCAATTAATTGATAAAACTATCTACCGACATCAAGTTTGGTTTACCGGCATTAAGCACTAAATTTTGGTTTGAATATATTGAACAACTGATTCACACCCCCCCCCCCCTTCTCAACTGTCTCTGGGACCTAACATAGTGCTCTAGCTCTGTCATGTAGATTTCTTCCTTTGGTCACCATGTAACAAAGTTTCCCTCACATACATCTATTTTATCTTAAGATTATATGTTGTTGAAACATAGAACAAGAACGTAATATACGTTAGCTTAATAATTGAAGAAAAAATATCACCAAATTCTAATCCCTCAACTTGTGAACTACATGTAATTGAACTAACTCCTAATTATCATTCCCTTTCAATTCATCCATCTCCTCATCCATGGAAAAGCTCCAAAAATTAATATAATCCATGAGAATTAATATAATCTATGAGATATACTTCTCTATTTTCCTCTTGTGTCAAATATATGTTCTCAAAAAGTTGAGATGAAGGTTCTTCTTCTTCTCAGATGCTGCTAAAAGTGGTTACTAAAGTGCTTGTTGTTACAAAAGTGCTAGTTTGAAAATTAAATTCCATTGGTCATCAAGTTCCATCTTACTATTGCACATGCTACCAAACTTTAGAGCTACTATATTGAATATATATGGTTTGCATCAAGGCAAAGAATGATATTTCACCCATTATCGCTAAAGATATCTTTCATACTTGCAAAATTCATTTTATCTATAGAAAATAGGTTTGTGTTGAACCAAGGATATGTATAAATCTATAAATACCCTTGATGTCCCATCAAAGGATCAAAACTTGACACTCCCATAATAACAATATTGAGGCATGAGTTATTGTCAAGATATACCTTCCCAAAATGAAAACTTTCATAGTCTATAAATCACTTTTGATAGGGATTCACGTGAATTAATTTTCAAGTGAATTATCCATGAAGCCTAAGATTGAAAAAAATACATCACCTGAATCATCTTGAGAAGATTTATCAAAATCATCATCATATCTATCTTTATTTTTCTTCTTTTTCTCCTTCTTACATTGTCCTTTTAAATGCTCTATCTTCCCATAGTTCTAGCTTTTTGCCTTTAAATTTTTACTAAGAGACATATATGTTCTATGATAATTAGATTTGCATTTATCCTTTTTCTTGCCTTTCTCCTTTGGCTATCCATGAGTAGTCAAAAGTTCCTTGGTAAATTTGGAAGCTCTTTGCTTCACCTCTTCCAAGAGTAAAACATCCACTACCTCATCAAAATAAGATTTCTAATAATGCTTTTAATAGACATCAATTTTTTTTTCAAGAGTTTGGAAAATAACACAATATGTCCATGAGTCAATCTTCTCCCATAATTCTATAATTTTGCCTCAATTGTTTTACTAAGAAACCTAATTTTGGATATACCTATCTTGCCAGAGTTCTTGCATTTTGCCTTGAATTTTTACTAATAGACCTAGATGTTCCATGAGATTTAGATATGCATTTATTACTCTTATTGAATTTCTCCATTGGCTTTTCATAAGTAGTCAAAGATTCCTTGTTAGATTTGGAACCACTTTGCTCCATACCCTCCAAGAGAAAAACACCCACTGCCTCATGAAGAATAAGATTTGAAAAGATGATTATAATATATTATTACCAAGTTGTCCCATGAATTTGGAAAATAACACAATAGGGCCATGAGTCAATCTTTTCCCATTTTCACATTAATTTAGTATAATTCACTTATAGTCATTTTTAATGCATTTAGTTTCTCACTAACAAAATCACTCACCCATCCTCAAAGTACACAAATTATTCCTTTGAAAAAAATAGCTAAGTAAATGGTTTACTTCCATAACATATTCTAGAGATGTTTTATGGTTGATTCTTCACTTACATTCAACAAAAAAGAATTTGCTAACAAAAATCCAATTAAAGCTTCATTCATTTATATCTAACACAATCTAGTCTTTTTTTTCATCAAATTAGGTTTGTTTGTATTTATAGTAACCCATATATACCAATCTATGAGAAATTATCCATCTTGAGTTCCATATCCCAAATTTATGTTGATAAATTTTTCCATCTCTAATTTATATTTTCTTTCTTTATTACCTGAAATAAAGATTTCCTTTGTGCACAACTCCCAGTCAAACAAAAATTGGTTTTTCTAACATGTAGGACCTAATTTGATTACAATCCACTACCAATCAAATGAAGCTAAGATGGTATAAAAACTTCCTACACTGATCCATGATGACAAATATTGCATATAGACAAATACCTAGAAATTCTAGATAAGAAAACAACACGTGGATTAAAATGCACTAACATGCAAGTGACATGCAACCCACAAAATACACAGTTGACATAGTATTACCATACGAAATTCCTTTTAGAAAAAAACCAACCTCTAAATTAGATCTAATTTATCAACAACCATAATGACTACAATAAAACTTAAGGCTCTAGCCTTCTAGAACATACAAATATATTGTTGAAGAAATTTTGATAGGATAATTCAATACTTGCAAAACCTCCACATAATAACTTTAACTCAAGAAAGCAATATATAGGCATGAGTAAAATGAAAAAGTGTGAATGGTTTCTAAAAACAAGTGTTAGAAACCAAAAGCTAATTTAAACATCCATTTTCATTTGAAAATCCCAATTCTTAAATAAAGTTTAGTTAACTAACAACAAATTAAAAATAGCCACTATCCATTTTGGGTACTCAAAAAGTCCTATCTTGCTTTTTCCCTAGCTACTCCACTATTTTCTTTGGAAGTCCATATTGATTCCCTTCTATCACACTCTTTCCTTTTTGGAAAGTTATACACATTACAAGTTTAAATGCTTGGAATTAGGAACTTCCATGACATAAAGTTTTTAACATCAAGTTCCACTCCAAGTGAGGTGCCTAGATTCCGTGGGTACAAACAACTAAATAAATACTTCAAACATCATAATATTATAAAGTATATGACACCTATTGTCATTTATGTGCCCATTAATGCCCCTTGATGAAAACTGATTTTAGAAAACTTAAGTGTGCACTTCCTTAGCCTTCTACAAGAAAATTTGATTTGGAAAGGGTAAGTTTTTACTAAGTTATGACTTGTTAGATTTTTTATCCAATTTCAAAACTTGTTTGGGGTTTTGACAAGGTTTTCAAGGATTTGAATTAGTTCTCGAAACTTCCCAATCCACATTCTCAGTTGCTCAGAAGAAGAAGCCCATGCTTTCAAAAGAATATTAGAAGGGCTTTAAGACTTTTGGTAAATAGAGTTGGTTGTAAAGGAATGGGCCATTCATCGTGAGGATCACAATACCATTTTAAAGGAATGATTATATGTATCTCTACCACTTGATAGTCCCTATCAATTTTATATTGATGGTCAAAATTTGAATGTTGCCCAATTATTATGTGTTAGGGTTCTTGTATAGATTTTATCATGATGAATAGAGAAGTAAATGCCCAACACTCCCAATTGCCATTTTCTCAAGCTTGAGGCAGAAGTGTTGTTCCATTAAAGAGCCATGAATGCATTTTATACTTCCATATGCTCCAGTTTCTTGCAGCCATACCTATTCAGAGTCTTCAAAATCCTTCTACCACTAGAGAATGTCCAGATCAATTTTAGGGTGACTAAATCTATCAGAAATTAGTTTCCTCAGCTGCTCAAATTAATACATTAAGTTATTTGTGCTAGAAGATCAATAATGTCTTAGCAGATCCAACTTATTCTTTTAATGCAAGGTCCAAGTTAGGGTTCAAACCCTAACTATAAGGGTTTCTTCCTTCAATTCTTTACAAAGATTTTTATTTTGTGTCTCTTCCATTATAATTTGGCCTATGCCTTCATGTTAATGAAAATTTATTATTTTTTATTTTCTTTCATTCAAATATTTTGAGCAAAATCTGTCTTTCCTCCGTGTTTGAATGCATTGTTTATTTTTCATGCTCATATGTTGTGTTAAATAATCTTTGTGGCTGTTTAGGCAGGGGTCCCATGGAAGGGGCTTAAGCTCTATTTTTAAGGAAAAGGGGGTGTCATGAAAAAAATATTTTTTTTACTACGGGATTAGTTAGAATCTTTTCTCAAAAAATAGGAGCCCCTACTTTTTAGGCATGTAATTTTAAGTAGTGAAAATGGTTGGGGCTAGAAATTGCCCCACCAACTTAGGAACATTTTATGCCACTTGTCAATCATTTGAATTTTTGAAATTAAAATAAATTTATTTACAACCAACTTGCTCAATTTAAAGAGTTTAAACTTAATATGGCGTGTCAACATCCTTAAATTTAGGAGCTTAAACTTTTAAGCTAAAATGCAAATCAAAATTCAATGGACCGCTAACATTAAAATATTCCTAAAAAATCTTAGCAACTCTAGCTCTATTTTTTAGGAAGCCCCCCCCATGGGACCACAACTTATTATAAATATTTCCCTTCTTTCAAGTATCTTTTTGAAAACTCCAAGGGGGTGGTCCCATGAGGGGGCTTAAGCTTCTAATTTTTAGGAAGAAGTCTTATGAAGAAAAAATAACTTTGCCACATAATTATTTGGTAGTGTAATGCCCTGCCAAGAAACCCTAAAGGATTAAACTAAAACACTTGAAAAAGAGTATATAATTTTTTTTTAAAACATTAATAAACTAAAAGATGCATTAAGATAAACATTGCATTTAAATTGCGCAAATGAAAGACTTAACTTAAACTCCTAAAGGGTTTCCCAACATGGTTTACTTAATTAAACTAAACATTGCTTAAGGTTAATTAATCCACTTAAGATAGATTTAACCATTAGGAACTGTAGACACCCAAAATTGTCATGTCTAATTAAATAAATATTTATTTATTTAATTATCTAAGCTTAATTCTTCTATTAATTAAATAAATCCTTATTTATTTAATTAATTCATTTATCCTCTTTTAGCCTTATTTCTCATTTAAATAAATATATTTATTTATTTAAATTATCATTTTCCTAAATTAAATAAATATTTTATTTATTTAATTGATCTTATTTCTTCTATTAATTAAATAAATCTTTATTTATTTAATTAATTCATTATCTTTTTTTTACACATGACACATGTCATTCATCTCTTAATTCCTACACTACCTACCTCTTTCATTATTTTATTATTTCTTCTACCTACCCTCTAATCCTAGCCGACCTCCTTTTTACACCTCTCAATCTTATCCCTCCATTTCTTATTATGTCTTCTATTTAAGAAGATGCCTTCTTCATTATCAAACCCTAACTACTTGATCAATTGACTACACTATGATCCTACTTGCAACCACATTCCGTTCTTTGTTGAGCTCTTGTGCACATAAAATCTGAGAGAAAATATATCAAGCAAGATCAATGGAGATAGGAAGAATGGAGATCAAAACCCTATTGGACATGTGATGGTATCATTTTGTGATTTTGTTTTATTTGCATTGTCTTAGGTAATCTTCATATGTTATGGTGGATCTTTGTTGTTGTTAGGCTAGGGTTTTTGTGGTTGAATTCATTTAGCCTTTCAATCTTGTTATTATTGTATCCATTTTCACCATGAATATTTTGGCACGCCCGGTGGGACTCTTGTCCCTTTGCATTTAACCTCCTTGTTGCAGATTTTGCGTTTTTGAAGTTGCAGATCGGACATTTTTCGACTGCATTTTAGGTTTTTCCGCGTCTGCGAACTTTCGGATCGCGTCTTTGATTTTCTAGCACGTCTGCGGAATCTAGAATCGCGTCTGTGTTTTCAAAATTTTTTATTTTGTAGGTTTTAGACAGGAGCGTCTGTGTTTCAGAAACGTGTCTGTATTATTTCTGCCAGCGTCTGTGTCGGAAAGGAGCATCTGTGATTTTTAGGCGCATCTGTGCATCACATAACCACGTCTGTGTTATCCAGACGCGTCTGTGTTGAAGGTAACAGCGTCTGTGTATATACTGTTTCAAAATTTTGAAGTTTTCATTAATTCAGTTTTTCGGATTTCACACTTAGGGTTTCAGATCTGGTTTATTTTTGGACTAACCCTTTCAGATCTAGCTAACTAAGTTGGTGCAGCTTGTCTTGGAAGCAAAACGTTTTTGTTGAAGGCCCCTCTTTCACAAAGTCTTTTGGGTTTTTAAATTTACCTAACTTGTGTGTTTGCAGGAAGGGGTGATTATGTCAAACAAAGCAAACTACTAACAACTTTTGTTGCAGGTCCTTGGCTAGGGTTTTGAATTTTTGTTGTGTGCTTTGTTTTCATAGATTAACAAACACTTCCATTGGTGCACTAAAATTGAACCATTGTCTTTTGTGTCTTGAGCAATAGGCTCTTTTTATTTAATCTTTAGAGGGCCTGTCTTCCCGTGTGGTCATTAGGACTACTAGTGAGAAGAGAATGACCCAAGTGGTAGCGAGGAAAACCCACCTCTTCCGAACCACTATAATCAAATGTATTCATGGTGAAAACTATGAATAACGTGTGCTGATTAGTTCATACTGACACTATGTCTCCTCATAAACCCATTTGATCAAATTTATTTGATCATTTGTACGGCGTAACCCCTACTGGCTGGGAGCCTTCTGTATTTACAGAGCTAAAAGTGCCGCATGTATGGCCACATGAGTGGATGCCCTTACTAGCACCTTTTTGTTTTAGAAGCCCAAATCCTTCTAGTTGTTGGGGCAGGAGGTCGGACCTTTGGTAGCGGCCCACACACATACGGTTCTTAGTAGAGATACAAAGTTCGCCATGGGGAGTTTTCATGGGGACTGATGCTTGGCTGACTCGAGAAGTGAGTGCCGAGGGTGGAGCCAGTGAGGTCAAGCATCTAAGTATCTGCTCTGAATAGCGTAGCCTCGGGGGTAAAACCCTATGTGGGATCAACAACTATTGTCTTGGCCAGCCATAAGAATTGTGCTTGTCTTATGTTAAACATTCAAACAAGCAAGACCAAACAACAAAACATTGTTTCTTTTGTGTCTTCAAGTGTATGCAAAACATTTTACATCAAACAACACACTTTTGGAGTCTAAACACTTGCAAACATTGAGTCCTCATCAACATTGTGTCCTCTTGTCACGAAAAACAGTCAAATAGTCAGATTTGGTCACAACAAAATGACTTCACAAATTGGAAAAATTGCACGAAGTTTACAGAAACGCGTCTATGTCTGTTTTAACCGCATCTGGGTCATCTAAACGCGTCTGTGAAGGGCATAATAGCGTCTGTGTTTCTAATAGCGTCTGTGTCGAACAGAGACACGTATGTGTCTGGGAATCACGTCTGTGAAGTATACAGAAGCGTCTGTGTCCAGAATTGAAAAATTTCACAGTCCAACAAACAAAAGAAATCAGTTTCGGAATACTCGAGCTTCCTAGGTTGTTTCTTCAGGTTTTATCTAGCATTCAACCTGTCTTTGGGTCTCACACAGTCCATCATTGCTTCACATCTCATTTTACATTCATACCTGTCTAAACTTGAGTCAAAAGGTCACTTGCTTGTCCTCATCATACTTTGTCAACATACTACATACAACAACACTTTGCTAAGTGGTCCCTCATCAAGGTTTCTTACCTTTGGGTCTCATTTGGTCTTACTTAGAGTCAAGGTCAACTTACCTCATCAAGAGAAACTATCCTCTCTTTGGAAGTCACACCTACTCTACTACATACATACTTGGTCTTACACTTTGGACATTGCAAGTACACCTCAGATTCATTTACACTCCATACAACTCTTGGTCTTCCATACTCTTTCCATTTTTCATCTAGTCTCTCACATCTTGGTCAAATACCTAGTTCATGGTTGAAACCCGTCTTCAAAAATCTAGGAGAAAAGCTAAAGAAGCTCAAGAGTCCACAAACATGAGTTCTTATGAATATGACAATGATTTATTTTTCAATCCTGAGCACACTACATTACCTGACATGGATGTTTATAGAAACATTCCCAATGTGGAAAACGCAGACACTACAAACAACAATGCTACACACAATGACAATGTGGACAACTTTTCAATACATTCAGTAGATGTAGAAGAATCCATTATGAATCCCCATTTCAATAGATTGGTTGAAGAGATAATGAGGAGGGATAGACAATACTTTTTACACATGATGGCACAAAGTGGAGCCAAAATACCTCATGATTTTGACATGTCTCAACTTATGGAAAATCGACCCTCGCAACAAACTCACTCCAACATGGATCAAAGGAGACCTAATAGTGGAGGAAACAAAGGACCACGTATGGTACCTGAATCACCATCAGCTTTGCTTCAAAAACCAGAAGTCCCACATACACATGCTCAAACGTATGATACTTACCTTCGAAGACCATTATGGAAGTCTTATGCAGATAGATATGCTCAAGATATGGATCAACCAAAACAATTGGACATTCAAAGGCATGCTCAAAATTTGGACACAAGGAAACCCTGTGTCAAATTTGGGGGCAACACAATAGAACATGACATGCCTGTAGAATATGGTATACATGCGCAAAATAGATATGGGGTTCCTCAACATGAAGCTATACCAAGTGCTCCATATATGCCGCATCAATATAGACCTCCTCCATATGAACATGTGTATGATCAATATGATCCATACATGCAATATGCTCCTCCTACAATGGGTGCCTCAAACATGGGATATGGTTCAAGAAGTCAATCTCCACCTAGGAGCAATTTGGAGCAACAAATCAGAGATTTACAAAAGAAAATGGAGGACATAAATACACCAAAACCAACATATACAATGAGAGACATATGTCCTTATCCATTTGACAAAAGAATTCCAATGCCTCCATTTCTTGCACATTTTGTGACGCCTAAATTTGATAAGTATAGAGGAAAAGGAGACCCCAAGGCACACATAAGACAATTTTTCACAGCTTGCATTGAGGTAGCGGCAGAAGAAACATATTTGATGAGATTGTTCCCACAAAGCTTAGGCGATCAAGCTATGGAATGGTTCTCTCAACTACCACCTGGTATTAAGTCATGGGGTGACTTAGCAGAGGCATTCATTCAACATTTCTCCTACAATATAGAGACAGATATCTCAATCACTACTTTGTGCAATACTAAGCAAAAAGGAGAATCTTTTGCATCATTTTTGCAAAGATGGAGAAATCTAGCTAGCAGATGCTCTTGTGAAATTCCACAGAAACAAATGGTGGAAATGTTCACTCAAAATGTTAACAAAGACATTGGCTATGATCTAAGGAAAGCTTGTTTGTCCACCTTCAAGGATGTTATTGAAAAGGGCTTAGCAACAGAAAAGGTCTTAATTGAACAAGGAGTCATTAAGATATTCAAGGAAAACAAAGATGACTTTAAAGGGAAAGACAAGCCAAGATTTTGGAATAAAAACAAGAACACAGTCAATGATGGTGTTGTTGATGCCAATACAGTACGACCCAAATTCATCTTTTCGGGATCAAGTTCTACAAACAACCAAGTGAATACTCAAACAACTTCTAGATCACGAAGGAAGTACACCCCATTGGGAGAATCACTTGAGTCAGTCTTCAAAAAGCTTGTGGCAAACAAAGTGATCACAGTTCTAGATTTTCCTCCATATGAACCAAAGGTCAAACCAAATTGGTGGAATGATGATGAATATTGTGAATTTCATAAAAGCAAAGGTCATAAGACAGGAAATTGTCATCGATTGAAGAACATTGTGCAAGATCTCATTGATAGAGGTGTTATTGAGATTGAGGGACACTCATCCAATCAAGAACATGAGATGTTTAAGGAACCATTCCCAAAGCATGACAAGGGAAAAGCCAAAGTCACAAATGATCAGGCCAACTATACTAGAGCACCTTATAACTATGACTCAACTATCAATCATATCTCGATGGACAATCATATCTCTACTATTACCATCAAGAACAAAAATCCTGAGAATCCTCCTCAGAGACCCAAGATTGTCCTAAGAGGTGTTGGATCTTCTTCCGAAACTACCTCTGAATGTCATGTTACAACTCGTCGAGGTAAAATTATGTTGCCAGGTGCCTCTACTAAAAACACCACTTCTTCATCAACCAAGCCTAAGTATGACCTTGTAGAACAGTTAGGGAAGACACCCGCGCTCATCTCCATACTTGAGCTCTTACGCATATCCCCCGCTCATAAAGCCATTCTTGACAAAATCTTGAGAGACACTGCTGTTCCTACTGATCTGAACGTGGACCAGTTTCAAGCCATGGTGGGTTACCTTTCCGTTCCACATTCCGTTACATTCACAGAAGCCGATGACGCCTCCATAAGTCAGCCACATAATGCACCATTACATGTTGAAGCCTTCATACACAAACATCGAATAAAGTGAGTCTTGATAGATGGAGGAGCTGGTCTAAACATTTGTACATTGAGCACCATTAAACAATTGGGATATTCTGATAAAGCTGTGAATTCAACAAATCAAATCACCATCAAGGCATATGACGATGAAGAGCGCTCATCCAAGGGCACAGTCACCTTACCACTAAGAATTGGGCCAGTCACAAAGGATGTGGTTTGTCAGGTCCTAGATCTGGATCTCACCTATAATATATTGCTAGGACATCCTTGGATTCATGAAATGAGGGCGGTCCCATCGACATATGACCAATGCATTAAGTTTCCTCACAACGGAGTCGAGGTAATAGTTAATGGTGATCCTAATCCGTTCATATATTGCAATAACCTGAGATCACACACTGAGACCATCATTCCCAGTAATCATGAGGCTGTTCCTTCTTCGACATACATTGACCCTGAGTCATTGAAACCTTCGACATCAAAACAAGGTGAACTTAAAGGCAAATTTTAGGACAAAGGCATGGGAGAATACACTTTAAATCAGACCATGTATTTACGACAAGTCATGAGCTCTCCAAAAGAATATGGAAGGCCACATCCTAACAAGCAAATATCCATCATGATACTCAAATGGGATCCTACTACCTTTCAAAGATGGGGTGAATTGGAAGAGGAAGATTTATACAAAATGCTCTACAAAGACATTGAAGAGGACACACAAGATCAGATCAATATACCCTGTAAGAAATATGGAAAAGGCTTCAAGATTCTACAAAAATTCAGGTATGATGGAAAAAGCCCTCTTGGATTACGCAAAGAAGGCGTTATGGAGCCCTTACAACCTGAATTGACTGTAAAAAGGGAATGCTCGAAGGGACTTGGTTTTCTAACTTCCAAGATCCACACTAAAAGGACAGAAAAGACATCACAAATCAAAGTTGCCAAAGTTCAACAAGAGGATCGCTATTCCACTGATTCCAACAAATGGGAATGGGGTTCAGACAAATCCTCCAGTGACTATGAGCTCACCGAGACATTCAGAGAGCCAGAGGATCCCACAGAAGAAGAGGAATTTTATAAAAAGTTCAGAGTTGGTCAAGAAATAACCCATAAGGATTCCGCACAGTCTTCGTCTCAAGGTTCTAGGTCGAAATCACATAGGATGAGAACACCTGTCCCGGAATGCGCTACTAGTGACGACAATTTGGATTCTCTTACGATCGAGACTGACGAGGAGAGTGCCATCGATGACCTCAACGATTGCCTTGATATACCCGAATATAACCACATCTTCACTCTTAGCCCCGCAAACTCTGAAAACATTAAAGGCCTTCCCTTGTTCACCACCAACTCATTGACTGAGATTATGAAGGACCAGCACAATTTGACACATTTCAAAATGATGAAGCTATTATTGACTACCTTGGCATACGAGATGATCTTCCCCCTGGGGACCACAAAGCAGGATACACCATAGAACTCAACAACATGGCATATTTTGGTGAGGGTGTCGGACCTTCTAGTCGCAAAAATGTGAAAATAAGAACAAATCAAGGGTTTTATGGCGAAAACCACCCTATGGCGCTATCTGATCCCAAAAAAGTAAAAAGAAAGGACGTATCTGAGGGCAAAAACCTCTCTAAGGCACCCGAAGATGGAAGGCTCGACATTCTCCCAGCCTCGTATGAGGAAAAGTCATCCATGTTGGTAGAGGATACTATCAAATCAAACATTGGTACAGAAGAGGTTCCACACAATATATTCCTGGCTCAATCATTGACAGAGTCCGAAAGGTCAAAATTCATAAGCTTCTTCAAAGAATGACAAATCAACTTTGCATGGTCATATGCTGATATGCCTGGACTAGATCCGGATTTGGTAATGCATCATTTGACAGTCAAACCGGGGGCAAAGCCAGTGAAACAGAAATTAAGGAAAATGCATCCACAAGTGGCATTACTAGTCAAAGCAGAGCTGGAGAAGTTATTGGATGTCGGATTCATACGCCCAATTGATTATCCCGAATGGATCTCTAATTTAGTACCTGTCAGTAAACCAGATCGCAGCATCAGAATATGTACAGATTTCAGAGACATTAACAAAGCTTGTCCAAAGGATGACTTCCCATTACCAAATATTGACTTGATCGTTGATCTTACAGCAGGTCACGAAATGTTATCATTAATGGATGGATTTTTTGGTTATAATCAAATCAGGATTGCACCTGAGGATCAACACAAGACATCATTCACTTGTTCGTGGGGAACTTTCTGTTGGAATGTCATGCCCTTTGGGCTAAAAAATGCAGGTGCTACATATCAAAGAGCAATGACCACTATCTTTCATGATCTCATGCACATAATTGTGGAAGATTATGTTGATGATCTCTTGGGTAAATCAATAGACAGAGATACACATTTGGACATACTTTCAATCATCTTTGATCGGTTGGAAAAATACAAAGTAAGATTAAACCCCAAGAAATGTGTCTTTGGAGTAACCTCCGGGAAGCTCCTATGATTCATTGTGTCCAAAAGAGGAATCAAAGCCGATCTAGCAAAAGTCAAGGCTATCTTGGACATGCTGCCACCCAGAAATATCAATCAACTTCGATCCTTACAAGGGAGACTCCAGTCTATACGAAGATTCATAGCACAACTTGTAGATAAGTGTAATCCTTTCCAGCACCTGCTACATAAAAATATCAAGTTCAAATGGGATGATAACTGTCAACAAGCTTTTTAGATGCTCAAAGATTATCTTTTGAATCCGCCAGTTCTAATGCCACCAGTTGCAGATCAGCCTTTGCTACTATACATATCAGCTACTCCAACAGCACTGGGGGCACTCCTAGCACAACAAATTGCTGACGGCAAGGAAAAAGCAGTATACTATATCAGTCGCACATTGGTGGGATATGAGCTAAACTACACACCAATCGAGCGTGCATGTCTCGCTATGGTCTTTGCTTCACAAAAATTATGACATTACATGCTCACTCATAAGACTAAGTTGATTGCAAGAATCGATCTATTGAAATACCTTCTCAATAAAGCAACACTTACTGGGTGACTGGCCAAGTGGGTAATGATCCTGAGTGAATTCGACATCAAGTATGTGGACAGAACAACAATAAAAGGACAAGAAATCATAGATCAATTAGCAGATGCCCCCATGATTGATGATGTTCCTCTAAATTCAGAATTTCCAAACAAAGCCATTTTAACAATATCACATGCAAGACCATGGCAACTATACTTTGACGGCTCATACACACAACATGGGGCAGGAGCTGGTATTCTCTTCATAACTCCTCAAGGTGATTCTATACCAAAATCATACCGCTTATCATTTCCTTGCACTAACAATATAGCGGAATATGAGGCATTGACAACTGGATTACGAGTTGCAGTTCAGTGGAAGATCCAAGAACTTCGCGTTTTTGGGGATTCCCAACTTGTCATCCGTCAAGCAGCTAATGATTACCAAACAAAAGATGAAAAATTAATGCCTTACAAACAAATGGTGGATGATTTGAAACAACACTTCACAAAGATAGATTTTGAGCAGATACCAAGAGAGCAGAATCGTGCTGCAGATGCCATGGCTACAATTGCTTCACTAATTGATCTACCTCAAAATGAGACCTGCTATGAGTTCTTAGTGGACAACCTGTTGGTTCCTTCATATGAGATCACTCCTACTGAAATGATATGCATTGTTGGTCCTGAATCCCAACTATATGGTTCCATCTTCACATACCTTCGCGACAATACCTTACCTCCTGACCTATAAAATAACCAACGTCGCACTTTCATTCGCCAATCCTCTCGATATGTCATTTTAGCTGATATCCTATACCGGTGAGGTCTTGATGGCACTCTTCTTAGATGTTTAGAAAGTGACGAAGCTCAGATTGCGTTACATGAAGTGCATGAAGGGATATGTGGTCCGCATGCTAGTGGTCCTACCTTGGCCAAGAAACTCATCAAGACTGGATATTACTGGCCCAATATGGAAAAAGACTCATATCAGTTTGTCAAGAAATGTAAGCAATGTCAAATTCATGGAGACCTCATACATGCACCAACACAAGAACTACAACCACTCGCGTCTCCCTGGCCCTTTTGTCAGTGGGGACTTGATCTCATAGGCAAGATTCACCCTCCTTCTTCCAATGGCCATAAATTCATTATCACAGCCACAGAGTATTTCACAAAGTGGATTGAAGTCGTACCTCTCACACAAGTCATTGGAAAACAGATTGCTACCTTCATTCTTAACTATATCATTTGCCAATATGGTATTCTTGATTCCATTATTACGGATAATGGGCGTCCCTTCAAAAATCAGGATGTTCGTGAACTCTGTGATCGCTTCCATATTTCCCATTATTTCTCCACACCATATTACCCCCAAGGTAATGGCCAAGCTGAGGCGTCTAATAAAACAATCCTTAAAATCTTCAAGAAGACAGTCGACGACGCTGGCCGTAATTTGCATATCCAACTCAATCCTGCACTTTGGGCCTACCGCACAAGTGTCCGCACACTTACAGGAGCTACACCCTACTCACTTGTCTACGGCGCTGAAGCCATCTTGCCTATTGAGGTTGAGTTACCTTCTTTACGGGTCTCTTTGCAAAACATCATCAATGATGAAGATTATAGGATCTCTCGCTTACAAGAACTAGAACTGCTGGATGAACGGAGACAAACTGCTTTTAATCATCTCAAGGCTTACCAACAACGAATGAGTCGCAACTACAATCACAAAGTCAAGCCTCGCACATTTGAGGTAGGTGACTTGGTTCTCAGAGAAAACCCTAAGAATCAGCAAGACAGAGAGAAGAAGGGCAAGTTCGAACCAAATTGACTTGGTCCTTACATCGTTACAACAATCTATGGATCTGGGGCATATCAGCTCTCAACTATAGAAGGTGAACCTTTGGAGGATCCTATCAACAACATGCACCTTCGCAAGTTCTACACATAGTTCTTTGGGATATCCTAATTCAAAAATACAAAAAAATCAAAAAAATTAAAAAATACAAAAAAGTTATAAAAACAAAAAAATCGTTACTTGGTGAAAACCTGGCAAACAGGCGCCTTGTGACACAAAAAAAATTGAAAAATAAAAAAAGTAAAGAGAAATAATTTCATCCAAAGGTGAAAACCACTTCAGTGGTGCCCTGGGCAAGTACCATGGTGAAAACTGGGTCACTAGTGCCATGTGTAGAGACATTGCTCCTCCCTCCTTCAGGATTCTCTTTCATCACTTCACTTTGCACACACTCACAACCTATCCATTCATAATAAACTTACCCATTCCCATCATGGCTTGTTATTGATCTACCTAAGATTGGTTAGCCATTCATAATAAACCTCCCTTTTCATCCTTTTCCATCCATAATAAATCAGATCCTATCTGTGGCTAAGCAAATCCTATGTCTAGTGATGGGTGTGGAACTAAGAACATCACATGTTTCGAGGAGTACAGTTTCTTCCAGCTTCCTTCAGTCTATCCGCGCACAATCAGCAATAAAGCAACATTTGCATCACTAGTCCACAATAAAGTTTCATCTTCGCAATAAAGTATCAGTTTCATGGATTCAGTCAGTTTCAGATGAGACACGGCAGCAACAATGGGCTTCAACAAATCAAATCTTTCAACAGACTCAAACAACATATGGTTCAGTGCTATCTATCCTTTTTGTGAAAGAAAACATTGTGACTACAATCAAATAAGACTTAAACAAGTGACAAGAGACACTAAACTTGAGGACTACAGTGGATGTTGGTGTCGAGTCTTGGTTTTCTTTTTGATTTTATCTTTTTGGTGACATGTCTTTTAGCTTTTCTAGGATGTCTCTGACTAGAGATTCTATCTCCAGGATGTTTGACTAGAAAGGCGAGGATGGGGTATCATCACCTATTTGCATTTGCTGTCTGTGGATTGTCTCTTAGTAATGCTATGACTTGTCCAAGGATATGAGGACACTGTGAGTCTAGTGTGAACTGGGGCATTCCTTGTTTGTGACTGTGTTATCTCCATGCAAACAGGTACAATGACTTTCTGGGTCGAACATATGCCTCGATTGTCATAACCTACTTGCCATAATAAGCTCAATGATGATAACGCACATGAAGCTCTTTCACGTTCATATCTTCTGTCTTCCATCCCCCTTTCTTGATTGACTTCCATCATCCTTCTCGAGTCCGCATAGCCTATTATCACATGACTGAGTATAATGACACACCAAAAACATTTGCATCTCATGTAGTTGCACCTGCATTACCACATATAAGCATTGCATACATACATATAGATATCACAACTGCATCACATCCTGCACACAACACCTGTTAGCACAAGTTACATTTACATTATTATATTCATCTGCATCACATACATTCACATTCGCATCATACATCACATATAAAACATAAAAGAACAAAAATATTGCATTGCATCATATACATATTTGCATCCATATCATAAACATACATCATGAAACATCTCATCACATAGGTACACATGCATATAGCTACCGCAAAAATGAATCATCTCATATATAATCAAAAGTGTCCTGGTACAATGATGACAAAAACAATCATATGGCTACAAAATCACCCGCAGGTGTCTGCAATACAAAAATGGTACAAATACTAATACAAGGGAGCCCTCTAAGGCTATGATGAACTCCCTCCCTCGGAGCTGCCTAGCCTCGACAGAATCTGAGCTCTCGAAGGACCCGCCCCAGGATCACCCTACCTGTCCCCTCTATCTGGTGGTGGTGGAGGACCCATGACCCCACCACTCGATGCCTGTCTCCTCCGGCTCCCTCCCGTAGCTATTGCTGTACGCGATGGTCTGTGGAAGCTTCTCGCCTGCTGATCTGCTAGCATGACACCATAATAAAGGTCCCTCCAGTAGGCAATCTCCTCTCCAACCCGTAGGACATATGCATAGCCTGCTCCTACGTCCTCTACCGCCTGCCTCCCTTCCCTCAGTGCTGTCTCAGCCTCCGTATAACACTGAATCGCCTGATCCCTCTCCTGCTCAGTATCCCTGAGCCTAGTCTTGAGTTGGTCTCTCTCTCTCTCTAGCTCCTGTATCTCATCTGTGTGGCCCTAGCAGATCTCCCTGAGCTCAATCAGCTCATCCTCCTCTAGATCCCCACCCTCTGCCTCTGCCTGTGGCTCTCCCTCTGCGGGTGCCTGTCTCTGTACATGCCTAGGTCCCTATGCCTGTCTTCGTCCCTGCAACCACCCCTCGTGTCGCCCTGTCCGAACATAGGAACCCACTGATAGCTCCTCCGATCACAGCTGGCAATGCTAACCCTATGGCTATCATGGTGTCCCATGCCACATGTCTTGCCCTCATCTCTAATCCGGGATCCTGAAACACCTGTCTCAATGCCTCTCTGTCTCCGTCATGATCATATGGAATCAAATCTCCATCAATCGGTATATGCAGAATCCTGTAGACATCATCCAGGGTGACTGTCATCTCACCCATCGACAAATGAAAAGTGCAAGTCTCTGAATGCCATCTCTCGGCCAGCGTAGTCAACAAACCCATGTTTTCTTGAAACTCAGGCACATACAATACATGTCTCAAACCCATCTCCTCGATGGCAGCTCTATCCTGAAATGACAACTCAGGTCGCAATCTCTGTGTCGACGGGAATCTCTCCCGTGACTCCAACATAGGCAAATACTCTTGCAGTTAAACAAATCAATCATGTCAGTCATGGTGGCATTCACTGTTCATCACAAAATGCTACTTTTTATGTAAATGCATATGGTTATCTATCGTAGTGACACTCACTGTTCATCACAAAGTGTTGCTTCTATCCTAGTAGTACTCTCTGTTCATCACAAAGTACTACGTGTGTGACACTCCCTGTTCATCACAAAGTGTTACTCACATTTGCACTCCCTGTTCATCACAAAGCGCTGCTCATATCTTGGGTACTCCCTGTTCATCACAAAGTGCCTTGATCTATCCTACTCTTCCTAGAGGACCTGCTTGAGTGTATCCTCTCAACAGCTTATCCAATCAACAGCCTATGTTCATCACAGAACTGCCAATTTGACCTAGAAGACAAAACCTTGCATTTTTTGGACATAAACACGCTTTTAACTCACAAACGCGCTTATAGACTGCACAAGCGCGCCTAAACAACACAGATGCACCTGTTTGACATAAACATGCCTTTATTCTGCATAAACGCGACTTTGCAACATAAACGCCCCTGCAGGACGTAGACGTGCCCGCATTCGACATAAACGCGGTTCCAGACACAGACGTGCCTGGCGGACACGGACGGGCCTGGCGGACACAGACGCGCCTGACACCGACGCAGACGCGGTTTCACGTTTTTGCATTTTTTTTGTACCCTATTCCTAAGCGCATTTATTGCTCTAACTAACATGCATTAATGATAAAAGAAAATGCATCAAAGTACGAGGAGGTTTGGTGGTACTTACTGGCTCTCCTGCCTCTGCTGGCCTCTGAAATCGTCGAACGCAGTCGAATCTGTGTACGAAGGCCATCGCTGCTGACTGCTGTTGCTCTTTTCTCGCTCTGCACTTTGATCTTGTGAAGGTGTAGATGACAATGAGGATGTCTTTTTCCCGTGGTCTATCTTATAGCCTACCCTAGCCTTAGCCTTCATTTCTCGAGTCAGTCTTCTTCATCCCGTGACTTTGTCACTTTATCCGGTCAATCCATTCTATCCCGTCTTTCTTATCGAGAGATTGTCTACAATCTTTTTAGACATTTTCATCCAATCTCTCGAGGGGGCATATCATTCCCATACTGGGGCAACTTTGTATCAGTTCATCTTATCTTCTTTGAAACAACGCGACAAGCTACATTGTCTCAAAGAGGGGCAAAATGTAGACACCCAAAATTGTCATGTCTAATTAAATAAATATTTTATTTTTTTAATTATCTAAGCTTAATTCTTCTATTAATTAAATAAATCCTTATTTATTTAATTAATTCATTTATCGTCTTCTAGCCTTATTTCTCATTTAAATAAATACATTTATTTATTTAAATTATCATTTTCCTAAATTAAATAAATATTTTATTTATTTAATTGATCTTATTTCTTCTATTAATTAAATAAATCTTTATTTATTTAATTAATTTATTATCTTTTTTTTACACGACACATGTCATTCATCTCTTAATTCCTACACTACCTACCTCTTTCATTATTTTATTATTTCTTCTACCTACCCTCTAATCCTAGCCGACCTCCTTTTTACACCTCTCAATCTTATCCCTCCATTTCTTATTGTGTCTTCTATTTAAGAAGATGCCTTCTTCATTATCAAACCCTAACTACTTGATCAATTGACTACACTACGATCCTACTTGCAACCACATTCCGTTCTTTGTTGAGCTCTTGTGCACATAAAATCTGAGAGCAAATATATCAAGCAAGATCAATGGAGATAGGAAGAATGGAGATCAAAACCCTATTGGACATGTGATGGTATCATTTTGTGATTTTGTTTTATTTGCATTGTCTTAGGTAATCTTCATATGTTATGGTGGATCTTTGTTGTTGTTAGGCTAGGGTTTTTGTGGTTGAATTCATTTAGCCTTTCAATCTTGTTATTATTGTATCCATTTTCACCATGAACAGAAACCTAATTACTAGAGATTACTTTAGTGGTGAATATTCGCCAATGGCAAATTTTTCATGTCGGCCATTTCGGAAATGGCGAATATTTTGTACCAACTAGGGGTGGCCATGTCGCCAGAACATTATCAATTTCCATCAAAGTCACGACCCGATTGCCATATGTTTTATGCAATTAAATGTTTCTATCTGATAATTCGCCAATACAATATACAGTGGACACGCGGTAAATTTAATTTTTTCGTCTGCACTCTCCGAGGTTGCCTTAATAGACGACCATAATTCGCCTATAGGCATGTGAAGATTTGTTAGCCAGGAGGACCTATTTCACTTGACATTTTGCCGACGTGTGTCTCCATTCACCCTAACTTTCGCCAACTATATTGTATTTGCCAATTATTTGGACGACCTATAATCATCTCGAAATTTACATAAGTTGTATTTGGATGACCTATAATCGCCTCGAAAATTACATAAGTCATGTTATAGTTACGTGAGATTCATCAAATATTTGTATACCATATAAAAATCCCATGGAATTCGCCATATAAGGATTGGTATAAATACATGCAAAGATTAGATCTATCTCAACACAATCTGTTGGGTTCTAGGCTTTGAATTCTGATCAATAGTGAAGTTTCAGACCAAGGAAAATCATTGTTGTTGACTGCATTGGCGACTGCTAGTGACTTAAAGGCGAGCTATCATATTTTTGAAATGTTATAATATTATTCTAAATTTATCTATATTTCTTTGTATTGTTGAGTTCATTTCTATTCAGTGGTGACCCATCAGTGCTAAGTAGTCAGGACTCAGGGGGAACATTTAGACCTCAGAGATCTAGATTGTAGGTCGTAGGGCCAATGAAACATATATTATACATTATAGTCTATTATTGCTTCTTCAACAAATTGATATTTTTTTGGCAGCCTTTATTTCGTTGGAGATGTCGAACAGGAAGAGGGGTAGGAAACCTTAATGTCGGGAAGGCCATGAGAGGCCAACAAAAAGAAGAACATTGTCTTCGTGCTTTGGCATTGTAAAATATTGTGGTGAAAATTAGGAAGGTACATCATCAAAAGTACAAGTACAAAATTCACCACCTACACCGCATGTTGAAGATGGCGGCGAACCTGATATCTTAGATCAGGATGATCTTGAAGAAGATTATCTGGTAGATGCCCAAGTTAGCCGAAATGATATAATCGATGGGTGATAATGCCATTGATGATAATGCAGGGAAGGGGAAAAGAAAAGCCATATCAAAAAAGGGTGAACCAAAATAAAAAAAGGATCGGGAGTGAGATATGTTAGTGAGGAATTTTCAAATTAATTGGGCATCAAAGTATCCATTCATTGAACCAATGGAAAATCCAATTGAAGGTGAGCCTCTAATAGAATGCAGGTGTAAGATTTGTACTTGGAAACATAACAAGGAAATTAGGTTGCAGCTAAAATTTGACACCATAGAAAAGCATATGGGTAAGGTTTATGAAAAAAAATGATAGATGAGGTTGAAAAATCAGTGATAAGATGGAAAACAAAGGAGGAATGTAAGCATGTGAGGAATGCCAAAGAGTATTATTTTCATGAGAAAATACAGACGAAGCCTGTTGAAGTTAAAGGTTCTATTGAAGCTAGTTTTGGAAAAGCAATGCAAATAGAACAACTAGGAAAAGCTGTTCAGTTAAGCATTGTTTTTTATATTTTGAATAGAGGGCGTGCTATGATAGATTTCCCATAAATTAGTGGTTTATTACACTTTTTGAAAGTTCCTAACTATGCTAATAGACACTGGTCAGTAAACATTGGATGGGAATGGGCAAGTTGTCTTGCTGAGGTTGAAAAAGAAGATGTAAAAGAAAAAATAAGAGAGTCAAAATTTATTGCATTTTATTTAGACAAAGTTACGACAGTAGACAATGCATGTTTATACTATAGAGAATCATACCCACCAACCTCATCTACTATTTGTTGCTAAAATGAAGGTGACAACGAAAAATTTATTTCAATTAGTAAAGATAAGTTTAATTGAATATGGAGGTATGGATGACATGACGGTAGCCAAAAAATTGGTTTGTGTTGGAGCAGATGGAGCTTCAGTAATGCAAAGTCACAGGAATAGTCTTTGTAAAAGGATTGAAACTTCTTTTGCACTATACATTACTGCAATTCACTGCATGGGTCACATAATGAATCTAGCTTTTGGAATTGTGAGCAAGTTTGCTTCGGTTAAAAAAATTGAAATTTTAATCAGAGAGCTCTACTCACACTTCTGTCAAAGTCCTAAGCAATTTATGGAATTTCAACACTTTGTTGATGGAATAACTAATGGGAAAAAGCTTCTCAAGGATAATGATACCAGATGGATCTCTTTGGATGGTCCAACGCATTGAGTGTTTTCAGAATATCCATCCTTGATTGGACTATTTCACACAACTCGCGATGAATTAAATCAACCGAAATTTCCTGACCTTCTTCGGAGGTTAAGTAATTTAGAGACACTCTTAACTTTAGTAGCTCTTTTGCCCATGCTAGAGGAAATGAGGCATATTATGAAGGTTGCCCAAAAAAGAGCTTTGTATATTACAAAATATGCTACGCTGCGTAAGATGACATGCATGACCCTCGACAATCTCTATTGAAATCAACCAACACTATCTGATGAAAAATTTGTTAGTGGCGGACACTCACAAATTTGAACAATCTTGATAACTTTTTAAAATTGGTGCAGATGGGGAGGTATGTGCCAATGTACGGGGAGTTGAGATACCAATGCACTTCTATGCAACGATCGACCTCAAGGAACCAGGAAAGTACCCCAGCAAGCAACTAGCAAGAGTTACAAGGGAAGATTTCGACAAGATTGTTGAAAGTGTAACTAATTCTATGAAGAAAATTGCGTATGATCTTTCCTCACAAATTAGAAGTGCATTCTCTCCTGACAACCTACTCGAAGCCGTGTCTATTGTGTTTCCTCATTATTGGAGCCTCAACATTGCATCTGATTTTTGAAGTAAGCTACTGATTTTGATAAAACAATTTTGCATATCCAGAGAATTGAATGGAATAACTATAAATGGAATATTAGATGAAACTCATCTTCGAGAGAAATCATCTTGTTTTGCATACACTATGAGAGAACAATATGAAAAAATAGAGAACCCCCATGAAGAGGGATCAGTAACAAGGCTTTGGAAAATTATAGCTGAGAATGTAGCGTTGCGTGATTCAATGCCAAAATACTTGAAGCTTGCTGATTTATGTCTTACCATGATATTGGGTTCTATGGAAGATGAGAGAGTTTTCAATGCTTTGGGGTGTCTAAAATCAAAGCTAAGAAACAAACTAGACAAAAATTTGGAAAATTGCTTGAGGCTCTATACATCTAGGTATGATGTCCACACTTTTTCTTACGATAGGTCACTGCAAATATGGAGGTCCAAATGTGAAAGAAGAGGTTTGGGAAACACTTCAAACCAAAGTGCCAGTGGAACTATTGACTCATGTATTGGACCTACTGGTAGCATTGAGATGCAGTTCAACGAAGGTATGCAGACTTAGAGTGAAGAAACCACAAACAAGAATCAAGAAAGCTCTGAATTTGATGAGGATGAATGGCAACTATAAGAGATTGGTATTTATTAATCTTATTATTATATCTCATCATTCATATTACAAAATCATATTACTTTTTGCAATTAGAATTTAATAAAAGTTCTATTTCAACTTTCTATTTCCAGATTTAAAATAGCATAATAAAAGACCATAATGTGTTTATTGATACATAGATGTTTATTGTTTATTTAGACATGTTTGAGTCTCAAATCTGTGTGATACATTTTAGAACCATATGATACAATTCATTCAATAGTAATACACATGTCGAGAACTTAGATTTTCATTAATTCTTTCAAAATATAGCCATATAATACAATTCATTCAATAGTAATACACCAATTTGTGTGATTCTCCATGCAAATTGCAAAAGTGAATACAGAGTTTCATAACCCTTTGCAAATGACCCTGAATTCCCTTTTATAGAAACAAGAGAGCAACAACAACTCTTGTGTGATTCTCCAATGTCCATGCAAAAGTGAATACAAAGTTTCAGAACCCTTTGCAAATGACCTTGAATTCCCTTGTATAGAAACAAGGGAGCAACAACAACTTCAGGTCGAATTGCAAGTTTGCAACATGTGAAGACTCAACATCAAAATCACAAACTCAACACAGATTTATATGGCCATCACAGGCCATATTAGCAATTTAATATCTACTACATGTCTGATGTCTCCTGTTCAAAAAATAGAGTTCAAAATTAAATATTAATTCACGCCATGACAAATTAAATAAAGTTAATAACAGTGCCTAAAACCTAGTAATCAGAAATAGAGAAATGCATAAATATTAAAGCAAGGAAGAATTTGAGAATACGAATTTACTGGCTGAAGTTTTGCACTGTGCATCATAGATCCATAGGATGGATTAGCAAATTAGCAATAGCGAGTGCTGGTTTTTTCCTATTCACAAACAGAGTTATTTCAAGCGATGCCAAATTCCAAACAGAAAAAAAAATAAAACCTTGAAATTAAGAGTAAAAGAAGAAAATTGTGCAATACATACTATGATTCTTAAGATTTCTGTGCTAGTTTTTGTAGGGTGCTCCACTCTTCGTCTGATGGAAGGTCAATATTCTATAAACTATGGAAAGTCAACTGCAACTTCATCAACATTCCATGTTTAGAAGATTGACTTGACATCACTGTTTCATCCAATACCAAATTTAGAGTTGTAAATGGTTGGATGAATTCCAGAAAGCTTTGGGGAGTTGTGTCCTTAGGAAGCAAGTCTAAATCAGACTTCATTTTTATCTCCATGCTTTTTTTGTAAGCTTCTTTTCCAATAAATTTATTTGATGGGTCAACGGTCTTAGGCAAACCAAGTTTAATCAAATTATTTTTGTTTTCTTGCAGCTTCAATATCCTTTTTCCACATTTTTCCATAACTTCTGATGTTTCCCTTAGTTTCTGGCATTTTTGAATGATAGATGATGTCTTAACTGTGGCATCAATGCGGCTCTTAATTCCCTTGGATGCCAAGTAGCTGTCACTGGTATTGTAGACTACTTGCAGAATCTTTTTTGCCATATCCTCTTTTGAATAAACATGTATGCTCTTTTCAAAGTGCCCTTTGATTTTCATATAAATTACTCTCAGACTTTCATTCAATTTAAACCATTCACACAAATTTTCACTCCTCTGCATTATTTGCTGCCAAATGTTTTCTTGTATATACTTCATTGTATTTTTCATATTATCTTTCAATCTATCCTCCAAAGTTTTTATTTTATCATTTGCATTGTGCAGGTCTTCTTTCATTTGTGTACATTTTTTTCTTTCTTCCTCTACTTCCTCTTGCAAATGTTTTTATTTTTCCTTCCCATGATCCAATAGGTCCTGTATTTTTCTTATTTCGGCAGTAGTAGACTCATAACTTTTGTATAATTTTTGAAAACTAGCTCTTTCCTCATCAATTTTTTTACTGCTATTAGCCATTTTTTCTCTTAGGTCCTTCAATTCTGCATCCATCTTCTCCTGCTTTGCAATTTCTACTGCAGATTCCAAATTTTTTATCCTTTTCTATAAATCATTGCACTTGTTATCTGTTGCTTTCCTCCTTGATTTTTTCGTTTTCAGGGTTTGCCTGTAAATTTTCTATTTGTTTCTCCAGTTTATTTTTCTCTCTCTCTCCACCTTTAGCAGTGAAGTGTAGACCACTTCGTTAGTCCTTTTTGACACACTAATTTTGTCCACATTTATGTACTTTAGAAAAATCTATTTGGAGGGTGCTAACTTGAAATTTAGAGGGATCTATCTAACTGTGTGGGGGATTTTTATCTTTAGTTGAGGCTGGGGGCATACCAACCATGAACTCCATCATATCTTTCTGTGGGTGATATGTTGGAAATACCCTATTCCTTGCAGGCTGTTCGTCTAAAACTTCAGTCAGGGCAACCCTATGAAATGCTTTCTTTTTTTCTTTATTTGCTTTTGTTGTGTGTTCATATTTTTCATAGTAATCACGAAATTGAAAATATGGGCTTGCTAAAGCAATTGAATGTTTGAAAGGTGACATAGGAATAAAAGAGGCTCCAGTTCCACTTATTCATGTGGTTTTAACTAATGCTTGACTAGGATTACCAACAACAAATCCTGATCCTGTCCCACTCCCACTGACACTTTCATGTGTAGTTTTCATAATCTTTTTAGGTGTGTGATCTAAAGATGCAAATGATTGTTTTGTAGTGTCAGTGACACTTGATAGGATTCTGAATAGTATGAGTATCTACCACTAGTGGTCTCTTGCGAGAGATATTTTGTTGTAGCCCTTGTCCAACACCAAGACAACTAGTATCAGTAATAGTACCCATGACAACCCCACCAATCACAATGACACCTGATTGAACAATAATTGGAATACTATCCCCAGATTCCCCACATGTGGTAGTGGCACTTGATTCACCACCAATGGGAATACCATGATGTGGTGGTGGTTGTGGATTTGAACCTGAAAAAATGTAGGTGGACCCTAAGGGTAATGAGTAGTACCTATCCGTGATGAATTTGAAGAATCAAGTCGAATGACTGGTTTAACATGAGCTTTTGATTTTGACTATGATGGAAGTTGTACCTGAAGTGGATACCAAATGCCCTCTCCTCTAGGACCTAGACCACCACCTTCAAAACCCATTTTTTCCACAATGCTTGCCCCTTTGCTATATTTTTCTTTCATGGACTCATTGACTCCACCTAATATTTTAGGTACTGTAGTAGTTGTTGGAGTGGGCTCAACCTCATACTCATCATCATCTTCACTCCTGTCATATGTTGTTGTGGGCTGCTCCATATTCCATAATTTTCTAAACTCTCCATCCTCGTCGATGGTCTCAAATTTTGCACTGGTCTTTGGTTCACCGAGATTCTTCCTCATAGTCCAAAAATCATTTATTTTGGTTTGATTCCAAAAACTCTCTTTACATTGTTGCAGAATTGATTTGAGAATAGATTTGTTAGATGGGTTAGCAGATTTTTGGTAGAAATTGTAGGACCTCCTATTTTGGATGCCCTGGCCCTCCTGTGTTGTCCTCTATGTGTGCATTGCCATAATTTGTGATGAAATTTCTTCTGTTGAAATGTTATTGTTAGCTGCAATTTTCTCCATCTCTTTTTTAACCTCATCCCAGGAGTCCATGTTTCTAAGATTTTCTAGCAATGGTTTACTTTCATGTTGACATAACGCTAAAGAGTTCCCATTTTTCTTAAGCCTTGCTTGAACTACACCGATTAGATCATACTGCCAGAGACCCTCATCACCGAAGTTAAAAACTGCCAAAAAATCATGTGCCACATTGAATGCTTTTCTCTCAAATGTGAACCCTCCACATGAGAAAGGCAAGGAAGGAAATATGCTCTTCTTTTTCTTACCATGGAAGTTCCTATCTGTGCTCTCTAATTTCCGTACATATTCCAATGCAAACACCCTCTCTGTCACATATATTGGAAGTCTGTATGGTTTTACTATCGATCTATAAAACCTTAACACAATGAATTCTTCCATGAAGAACCAGTCAGCCAATTCTATTTGACTTCTGAGTTGAATGCAATCTCTACAAGATTCAGGCAACCTAGGCATTGGAGTGCTTGTAATTTCATTATACATTGGTGCCAAAAAGAAGTCTACAAAATGTTTGTAGTTCTTTTTGTTATCATACATCCTTATCTTTGGTATCCATTCATATATTGGACACTCTGTTCTGTTCCAAGTCTTCTCATTAATTTTATAGTTCACAATTTGAATTTTGTTGGTCTCAAATATTGCACGATACTTGGAAAGAAGGAGATAGCACAAGTAGGATGAGAACCTAAATGTCCTACAGGAACCTTTTTTGATCATTAGTAATTGTTTTTGCATGGATTGAACAATGTGCTCAATAAAATTATATCTTACTGGCTGACCTACACAATGGATATTATAAATCATTTCAAGAAGGATTGCACCCACTTCCCTATCATTTTCCAATCCTAGGCAAAACGACAGCAAGGAAATAGTATTCCCAACCCATGTAACAAAAATGTTAGAATCATAAGGAGGCTTATGATTCTGATCCAACAGAATACCAATACAACTCTTTATTAGAGCTTTGATAAATGAATCTCTGTGACTTGGATCGAGACTCTCATAATTCCTTGCCAACTTTCCAAGGTCAATTTGGATGTTTGAGTTTTGGGCTTCAAATCCTAGGTTCAACAAACGAGCAAATTCTCCCTCGTTTATGGATAAAATTTCCTGTTTTGTATTTTTATTGACAATTGCTTTTTTATCTTCATCATAATTTTTGGCATAGACCATGACAAAATCAGGGAAAGGGAATACTCTAGGTAACACCATGCTTCCCAATCCAGCATCCCACGATGCAATTTTATTTGTTCTTTGTTTTAACATTAGGTTGAAAACAATAAATTTTGCCCTCGATGCATCTGCCGCCTTACTAGACAATGCATATCTAATATCTATGATACACTTTTCACCATGGATAACAGGGTCACAAATATCATGGTATTCATCAGTGAAACTTGGTGTTTTAACTAGTTCGGTTAGGTACATTTTATTTTTCACTTGGCTTCCTGTTGAACTACTGCTTCCCGTTTTCCCCATCGCTATTATTGTTAATAATTCAAAATAATGCTAGATAAAAACCTGAAAATGTTAACCCTCAAATTGGACCATGAGATTAAAAAAAGCAAAAAAGGCGGAATGTAGGTGTTCTAGATTTTACCCAAAATTTCTATTTCACTAGATTGGCACAGACAGTCTCTATTGCAACTTGCATTCCTCAATCTAATAGCTATTTCTGAATCTCCCTCGATTTACTGGTTTGTCCATGAAATGAAATAGGATTATGATTTACGAGTCTCTTATTTTGAAAACTTTGAAAAGTACAAAAGTAATACCTAAAGGGCAAAATATCTAGAATCATGTTGTAATTTTATTAATTATTATTAATAACTATTCGATGCCAAAGGTGTAAAGTTATATTCAATTGCAATAAAAGAACAAATTATATATTTGAGAATTTTATATGATTATATTGTCTGATAATCTGACTGTTTTGTTGCAGGCTGAAGGAGAGATCATTAATATTTTTATATGTCTTCTCCAAATGATTCATGTCTGGCTTTATATGTTTTAGAAGACCGGTCAATAAATGTCTTGACTGATCATGTCTTTTAGACATGACCGATCAATGCACCTATTGATCGGTGTCTTTCCATATTGCACATCCCGATTTCGGTTATGTTTGGTAACTAACATTTAATACTTAAACACTCGGTTGAAACGATGTTAGTTATGATGCTTTGTTCATGGCCCGATTATAAATGTTTATCGGTATGAACTAAACCCGATAACAAATAGCATTACATATGCTATCGGGTTAATACCCCAATAGCATTTAGATCAATGCTTAACTATGTTAAGAAAGTCGTCGATCTAATCCATCTTTATCCAATGCCAATATCATAATCATGATCAATGTTACAATCTGATAAACATATTTAGTTCAGAAAGCATAAATTAGATAATCTAATAGCATAGATGAATAAACCATAACAGAATAAAGGAGATTAATGGGTTAGAGATGTCTTATCTTGCAGAAGCTACTAATGCATTAACACTCCCTCTTAGCTTTGGAAGATAGATAAAGTAACCTGCATCACATTTCTCTTTCATAACTAGAATAATGTCAGTCTCCAAGAATATATATCATCTATACATATGATATGAAGTACCATTAGGACACAAGATACAAATATAAAACATCACTCTAAGTTGTGACATAGAGTATCACCTAACCATGTGACATAGAAGATTCATCATTTTATTATGACAATATATCACCTGAACATGTGATATCAATATTGCTTAAACATGCAATACTATGAATAAACATATGAGGATGGTTAAATTATCATCCTATCCAAGTTGTGATATGTGCCCAAACATTTTATAAAAATGTTTTACCACAACACCATCATGGCACATCCATGACATACTAGAGATCCAACATGACAACTGGTTTAGAGAATCATAAGATTGTCACCTTATGATGTCTACATACAAGTGTTCATAATCTGAGAGATCGTCACCTCTTAGATATGAACACAGGGGGTGAAACCTAAAATGTCCCAACATGACAAAAGAAGTTTACACATTAAACATCTTATTTACAAAGCAGATTACCTTTCTATCATACCTAAACCTTTTTTGAAGTGATCAATCTTCACTCTGGAAAGAGGTTTGTTCAGAATGTCTCCAGTTTGATCTCCTATACAAACATATTCTAATTGAATTACATTCCTGTCAACCATATCTCGTACATAGTGGTATGGGATCTCAATATGTTTGGACCTGTCATGGAATACTGGATTTACTGAAAGTTTTATGTAGCTCTGATTGTCACAATGAATAATAGTAGGTTTCATAGGTTCTCCAAACAATCCCATAAGCAACTTCCTAAGCCATATTGCCTCTCGGGCAACCATAGAAGCTGCAATATATTCGGCCTCGGTGGAAATTTGAGCTACAGAAGACTGTTTTCTGCTGATCCAAGATATCATGGCTAAACCTAAACTGAAACAACACTTTGCAGTTCTTTTTCTATTAGTCACGCTGCCAACCCAATCTGAATCTGTAAATCTGTGTAGATCTATATTAACTTTCTCATATTTAAGACCAAGGTTTAGGGTACCTTGTAAGTATCTCATAATATTTTTTACTGCCACTAGGTATATCTCCTAAGGTTCACACATAAATTGACTTAGAGCATTAACAACATAACAAATATCTGGCCTTGTATTAATAGATACATTAGGGACCCAATCATTTGCCTATACTGAGTAGGATCAGTGGAATGTGATTCTGCTGCTGCTTCTTTAAGTTTATGTAAGTTTGTTTCCATAGGAGAGGTCATGGTCCTACAGTTTAGTATTCCGAATCTCATCAAAATGTCCAAGGTGTACTTTCCTTGGTTTAGTACAATATTATTGGAATTCTGCCATACTTCTAACCCTAGGAAGTAATGAAGTAGTCCCAAGTCCTTCATATCAAATTCCATGGATAGATATTTCTTGCATTGATCTATAAGGTGATCATATCCTGTGATTAATAGGTCATCAACATATAAAATCAATATTATTATATCACCTTTATTTCTTTTGTAGTAGAGATTAGGATCTACATCATTTTTAGTGAAACCTAGTTTTGAGAGATAGTTGTCAATTCTTTCATACCAGGCCTTGGGAGCCTGTTTGAACCCATAGAGAGCTTTCTTAAGTCTACATACATGAGACTTTGCATTATGAATTTCAAACCCTTCAGGTTGCTCTAGGTAGACTTCTTCTGAGATCTCACCATTTAAAAATGCTGTCTTAACATCCATCTGGTGTACCTTCCATCCCTTTGCTACTGCAATGGCTAGTACATTTCTTACTGATGTATATCTGGCAACAGGTGCAAATGTTTCTTCATAATCTATTCCTTCCCTTTGTGAGAACCCTCTAGCTACAGATCTGGCCTTGTGTTTTTCAATACTGCCATCTGCAGCATGTTTGATCTTCAAAAGCCATTTAGATGAAACAACAGATTTCTTAGTTGGCCTAGGAACAATCTCCCAAACATCATTCTTCATAATGGATTGATACTCTTCAGACATGACGTCCTTCCATACTTGATGTTCAAGTGCATCTGATACATTGTTTGGTTCAACTTTAGAGAGATCATTCATAAGGGCAACATAGCTAGTGAATTTATTAGGCCTTTTACTTTCCCTGAAGGTTCCTAAAGGAGCAGCAAAGTTCTGAGCTTCTATTACAGTCTTGGTGGCCCATAGTGGTCTTTTCTTGAGTTTTTTCTCTAGGTGGGTTTTGAGTTTCACCTATAGTCTCCTTAGGATTCTCCCTCTGAAGCTCAGGAGTAGGATCTTCTTCTATGTTAGGAGTAGGGACATAGATTTTAGGTTCTATTTTACTTTGGGCTCTTTTGAAGGCTAAGTCTTCTTCAAAGATTACATCCCTACTAAGTTTAATATTTCTTTGACCTTGTATATAAATTCTATAGGCCTTGGATGTTTCACTATATCCTACAAGTAACTATATCCTACAAGTATTCCCCTTTTTCCAGAAGGTTCTAGTTTTATTCTTTTCTCTTTAGGTACATGTATATAGATAGGACACCCAAATATCCTAAGGTGGCTGATATCTGGCTTTATTTTGGTGAAGACTTCCTCAAGAATTTAATCTTCAAGGTGGGAGTGAGGACATCTGTTTTGTATATATACTGCAGTGCTAGTTACTTCTGCCCAAAGTTTGATATTTAGATTTTGATCAAGGATCATGGCTTTGGCAGCTTCTACAATAGTCCTATTTTTCCTCTCGGCTACCCCATTTTGTTGAGGATTATAAGATATTGTTAACTCCCTCTAAATCCTTAAATTTTTACAAAAATCTTTAAATAATTCTGAAGTATATTCCCCCCATTGTCAGTTCTTAGGGTTTTAATTTTATTTCCTGAGTAGTTCTCCGTTAGTGATTTGAATTCTTTAAACCTATTTAGGATCTCTTTTGATTCTTTACATTTCAGAAAGTAGATCCAAGTTTTCCTAGAGTAGTCATCAACAAATATTACATAATACAAAAATCCCCCTAGAGAGGGTTCGGACACAGGTCCACATACATAAGAATGAACTAATTCTAATATTTTGCTTGTCTTCCTAGTACTATTTTGGAAGGCACCCTCAATTTTTTAGCCTAGGGCACATCCCTTGCATGCTTTGAATGACATTGCTTCAACTTAGGTAGACCTGTGATAATATTTCCCATAGATGATAAAGCCCTATAATTCAAGTGGCCTAGTCTTCTATGCCACACCTCATTTGCACTTGTGGCTTCATGAATTAAGACTAAGTTGGGCTCTGTGCATAGCTCATACAAATAGCCTTGTCTTTGTCCAATGACATTTTCTTTTCCTAAATTGCTTCTTCTTACTTTTCTTATTTGCGTTAGTATTTAGGACTTGAAGGTCTTCGTCTATGTTCTTTTGTTTTATTCCAATTTTGTTCAATCTTGACTCTTCTTGGAGACAATCATCTCTTAACCTTTCAAACATAGGATATTTGGACCTTGCACTAATGCCTTGGACAAATGTATTCCATCCACTGGGCAACCCATCTAGAGAAATGAGTGTTAATTCTTTACTCTAGATCTCATAATCAAGGGTTGTAAGTTCATCTCTTAGGGTTGATATTTGCATGAAGTAGGAGTTGATTGTCTCCCCTTTGTTCATCATGAT
The DNA here is from genome assembly GCF_030272615.1 of Cryptomeria japonica. Lineage (NCBI taxonomy): Eukaryota > Viridiplantae > Streptophyta > Pinopsida > Cupressales > Cupressaceae > Cryptomeria > Cryptomeria japonica. The sequence continues at coordinate 292,676,577 of NC_081406.1, read as the reverse complement.
ATGATTTATCTCTCATTTCGATGCCAGAGTACGACTTGCATTTGATATCTCAAATGTCCTTTCAAGTGCTTTGTGTTGGCATTTTTAGTAGAAAGAGAGATTGTTGGCATTTCAATAGAAGGAGATTGTTGATATTCATTAAGGATATTGAGAAGGTTGTTAGAGATTATTGATATAACTAAAAAAGGATGATAACTATCTTTATAACATTATTTTGTCATAGATGTTAGGAAATTGATTATCGGATTTAGTTTGATGTTGCCATATCTTGAGAAGATTGATTTGAAGAGAATTAAGATGTCGGTAAAAGACACAGAAAGAATGTGATGAATAAGGGGAGAAATATGTTATTCAATGGGCAACTATTACCGAGTTAGACAATGATGAGATCATGATGTTTAGATTGTTTTGATATCCTACATATGTTGTTGATTGTAAGGTTAATACTATACTATGTCACCGAGAAAAGAACCTAGTCGATAAACCCTAAGGAACCTAGTCGGTAAACCCTAAGGTTATCGATATTGGTTAATGAAGGCAGAATGTCTACCGAGTAAAGTTTAGTATTTACCGAGTTGCAACCGAGTTATGATAGATCACATTGGATGGATAAAAGCATTATTTAATGAAGGACAATGATTAGTTGGAGATGTATAAATGATTGGTATGCCATGCATGAAGTTTGTTAAGGATCTATGGCAATGGAAAATCAAGAGAAAGATCTACAATGCAGATTGAACCGCAATAACCTTGTGCAAGTTCCAAGAAAGGAATGCAAGTCCCAAGGCGAGCTAAAACATTTTTAGATTGAAGGATGCATTGAACCTAGTCAAGATTGAAGATCTGATTGCTAAGATTGATCATGAGAAATGTGATCAAGGAGATTCAACGATTAGCAAATTGTTTATAAATAATAAAATATTGATGAACAATGCATGCGGGCAAGTGTAAGCACAAGGATGCTACATAGTGATTACCGAGCACTGAAGCTTGAATACCTGTTTGAATAACAAAGTAAGGAGCCCAACACAGGGACAAGATAAGTCCTATGACAAGATTGTTTTGAGAAAATAAGAATCTACTTTAGCATTTTAGATGTGAAGTTGCAGATATATTTATTACTGTTGTTTATTTTGTAAGTGATAGAAAATCTCTTAACTGAGTGGACTTAACAGTCTTATTTGTAAATCCTCTAGCAAGGTGACATTCTAGTTGAGTGTTTGAAATCCTTTAACAAGGTCACTTCTAACAAAGTGAAGATCCTAACAAATCTGAGGGAAATCCCTTAACTGGGTCACATCTAGCAATGTGTTTGTAATCTTTAACATGATTTTCTTTTAATCGAGCATACTCTAGAAGAGTATATTTCTTAGTGGGTCCAAAATCCCACAATGGTTTTTCCCTATTTGGGTTTCCACGTTAAATATGGTGTTATATGTGTTATGATGATTATGTGCTTATGAGTTAGCATGTTTAGTAGTTTTTGGTTATGTTGCTAAAGTATAAGTTACCAAGGTTGAATCTGTTGATTTTATGGAAGATTAAGTTTGTACAATTCACCCCCCCTTCTCATCTTGTTAGCTATTGGCATCAAAACTTTACAATTGGTATCAGAGCTTTGGACTCCGGAAGAAAAAGTTTAAAGGTACTTGAGGCAAAGATCCAAAGATGTATAAAAGAGATGCACCAAAGCTGAACAAGTCAAGTTTCTCCACATGGCAGAAAAGGATGAAGCTGCATTTATCAGGAATTGGAGAATATGCAACAAATTATTTGGAGAATGATTACATACCACCAAGCACCAACCCGATGACCTTGGAAGAGATAAAGGCAAAGCAAGAACATATTCAAGCTATGATTGAAATAACATCAGCATTGACCGACTCAGAGTTTAATGATCTAGAAGGCTGTAATGATGCAAAAGCAATGTGGACCAAGCTCATATCTGTGTATGGCGGTGATGAACATGTTCAAAGAGAAAAAGTAGATAGTCTAAGAGGACAACTTGAATCCATGAGAATGAATGAAGGTGAGAACATAACCCAATATAGTACAAGGTTAAAGGAGACTGTCAATCAAATTTAAGGAGCAGGAGGAACTATTGAAGAAAAGGATGTAACAAGTAAGTTGTTGAGAACCCTTCTACCTGCTTATGCCATTCGAGTCTCTTCAATCAATGAATTGAGGTCTGTACCTAACATGTCAGTTTCTTTGGATGCTACTATTGGTAAGCTACATGCATTTGAGTTAAGTAATTTTGATAATAGTGGGTCTTCGGTAAATAAAGTAGAATCTGCATTTAGTTCTTTTCATATTGGTGAATCTAATGATTATAATGATAGAATGAGTAAGTACTTTGAAGGGAATCAAAGTGGTGCAAGTGAAAGATTTCACAAGAACATGGAAGAAGTGCACAAACTGTATGAGGAAATCAAGAAGCAAGAAGAGTTTGAAGCATTATTAACCAAAAGGTTATTGAGAGGAAAAGGTAAGTATAAAGGAAAGCTACCTTTAAAATATTTCAATTGTGATAAAATAGGACATATGGCTTATAACTGTCCTAACAAAGAATCTAGTGAAAAGAGAGAATACCGAGATAACAAGAAGAAAGACAACCAATATAGAGGACATCGAGACTTCAGAAGGAGAGACATAAAGACATGCCTAGTAGCTGATGAGGAATCCAACGATGATAAATCTGATGAAACTGATACTGAGGAAGTTGTTTATGTGGCTATTAAAGATGGATCTAATGAAGAAAGGTATGAAGAAAAGGCCCTAATATCTCACATAAATAATAATGATTCTTGGATCATAGACAGTGGATGCTCACATCACATGACAGGTGATAAACACAAGTTTGTTAAATTAGAAGACTATGATGGAGGCTATGTAAGATTTGGTAATGATGTACCATGTCCGGTGAAAGGTAAAGGATCTATAACACTTCTTGACAATGTTAAATGTGATGATGTATATTGGGTTGAAGGTTTGAAATATAATTTGTTGAGTGTAGCACAACTAAACAATACAGGATACGGAATAGAATTTCAGAAAGGAATTGTCAGAGTTCATGACAAGCATGGAAAGTTTGCTGCTACCAGGACACAAACAAAAGGTAATACATTTCATCTTGACTCAACTCAGAACAAGTGTCTTTATGCAAAGATAGATGATACCTGGTTATGGCATAAAAGGTTTTGTCATGTAAATTTTGATAATCTGATCAAAATAAGTAATAAGCACCGAGTAAGAGGTCTACCGAGTCTGGAAAAACCTGAGAATGCTATATGCCGAGGATGCCAGATGGGTAAGATGACAAGATTGAGCTTTACAAGTAAGTCCTACACTTCTAAACGAGTTTTAGATCTAGTACACATTGATCTTTGTGGTCCCATGAAAATTCAAAGTTATTATGGTGATAAGTATTTCATATTATTGGTGGATGATTACTCAAGGATGATGTTAGTTATGTTTTTAAAATAAAAATCAGAATCTTTTCAAATGTTTAAATGGTACAAGGCAAAATTTGAAAATGAAACAGGAAGATAGTTGAAATGTCTTAGATCTGACAGAGGAGGAGAATTCACTTCTGATGAATTTAACTTATTCTGCAATGATCATGGTATAAAAAGGCAAGTGTCTGCACCGAGAACACCTCATCAAAATGGGATAGCCGAGAGAAGAAATAGATCAATTGTTGATTGTGCCAGAACCCTGATGATAGAAAAGAGGGTACCTCAAATATTTTGGAGAGAAGCAATCAGCACTACTGTTTACACCCTGAACCGAGTACACCTGAAGAAAGGAACTATGAAGACACCATATGAGATCTGGTATGACAAGAAACCTAATGTAAGTTATTTTAAAATCTTTGGAAGTAGATGCTATGTTCACAAAGATGATAGAAATGGAAAGTTTGATCAGAAAAGTGAGGAAGGAACTGTAGACGTCTAAAAATGGTCAACACTTATGGAGTCATACTTTAACATTTGTGCATTGCCTTATTTTAGGGTTTTTGCGTCGCATTAACATTTCTTCTATGTTGCGCACTTGGTCTTTATCATTTGTGAGCATCGAGTCCTTCTTCTACATTCTTCATTTATCTCGCTTTCAAATTCGGTCTTGTCGACAACAATCTTCAGTCATGATTTTGGTCAATCTTATCCTATTGCATCAATGTGCATGCTAATTTGTCTTAATTTTGGACATCGTCAATCCTAATTAGGGTTTTGTCCTCTTATCAATCTTATCATCATGCGATCGATTCGTCATTGATCGTTGTCATTTTCAATCGTATCATTTTGGACATCGTCAATCCTAATTAGGGCTTTGTCCTCTTTTCAATCTTGTCATCTTGTCATCGATTTGTCAATCGATCGTGGTCATTTTCAATCTTGTCTGTTGTCCTCATTTTTGTTTCCAAAAATGAAGGACCACTACGATGAAATTTTTGTGAAAAAATGAAAAAATTTACTCTATGGCATGCTTCCCGAGGCAGAATTTCGACTAATCCTTGGACTGGCTTAATCCTCAGTCCATCCTCGAACTACGTTTCGAATTTCGTCAAATTCTGGGTTCGTTTGCTATGTCTTTCCTTCAGTCGGGTTTTAAAACCCCAACTGCAGGTGGAGAATTTTCTTCAAACTGCAAGTTTTAATGATATTCATTGTTTTGGTCTTTGTAGGGGAATTTTTGACCAATTACATGTGCACTTTTATTTCAAATATGTTACTTGTAATTTATTTTAAATTTCCCCTTTGTTGTTTTTATCTTTTTATTGTTTTTTGGTCATTTTTAGTTAAAATAGGGATTTTTTGGCTCAACTGCAAGTAAACTTGCAGTTTGGTGAAAAAACCCCTACTTTAATGGTTTTTGCATGTAATAGGGATTTTAAATCCCCATTACATATGTGCAAGCAAGTATAACTTGTTGTAGGGATTTTATTTCCCATTTACAAGTATTTAAAACTTGCAGTTTGCTCCAAAAAACCCAATTTTGCTTATAAAGTGCATTTTTGACATTTTAAAACTTGCAGTTTGCTCCAAAAAACCCGATTTTGCCTTGTAAGTGAAAAAGTGACAATTTAAAACTTGCACTTTGGTCCAAAAAACCCGATTTTGCTCATAAAGTGCATTTTTGACATTTTAAACTTGCTATTTGGCCAAAAAATCCCGATTTTGCCTAACATGTTGAAAAAGTGAAATTTTAAACTTGTCATATCCTCCAAAAAACCCGATTTTCATTGTTTCATACATTTTAAACTTGCTATTTGTTCCAAAAAACCCGAATTGCAAGGAAAAACATGTTTTTTGAAGATTTTTAGCAAATTTTTGTGGAGATTTTTTGGGAGATAGAAGGCGTTTTGGATTCCTTCCTATTTCCATGCATTTTTAGACACCTTTCACGCCACATGGAGGTTAAGTTTGCTGGTTTTTAGGTTTATAACAGCAAACACGTTTTTGCTAAAAAACCACGTTTTTCTTCATTAAAAATGCCACGAATCAGCAATGTTATGAATCGTTTTGGCTTGGTATGCTAAGGTATTGAGGTTAGAAAGAGTCTTGGCCATTTTCCATGCCATTTCTCATGCATTTGCTGCCACGTTTTTCAGTTTTTGCCATTTTTTCAAAAACGTGGCTAGGGTTTTGGAATACGGTTAATTTCTTTTTAAGAGATATTCTTCTTTATTTCAAAGATTGATTATCTTTTGGAGAGGCATTTTCACATTGGAGCAAGGTAAGATTTATTTTCTTCTTGTTTCTTTTTTCTTGTTTTCTTGTTTTTTTTCTTTCTAGTTGTAAATTTGTAAATGGTTGGTTCTTCCCCAAAAATCAGATTTTGTGAGAGAGATTTTCCCTTTTGTAAAGCAATTTTAGAATTGCATTGTTCTTCCCCATTTTCCCTCTTTACTTGTATTCGGGATTTTAAATTCCGATTACAAGTTGGATGAAAATCATTGTTCTTCCCTTACGGATAAAAGATTTAACCATCTTTTTTTTGAAATCCGGGTTGCAAGTTGAAAGTTCTTCCCATTTTTGCATTGGCAAAGTTCCAAGTGATCTTCTTGAAATTCATTTTTACCTATCCGCTTCCAATTCCCTCATCCGTACATACCAATTCATCCACTCATTTCACACCTTCATTCATTTTCCCCATTTAAAGTCTACTTGCAGTCAGCCATCCAGAACCCGAAATTGGTCCAAAATGCACTCAAAAAACACTTGAAAATGAGTTTTAAAGGACCAATTACAAGTGCAAACTTGTAGTTACCCATTACACATATGAAGTTGCATGTTTGTTCCCACATTTGCAAGTTAATGCTCTTGTTTTTCCCACACATGTAATGCAGCTTCCAAAACCCAAAATTCACTTGTGAGCCCATTTTCGCATCAATTTATCCCTTCCCTTGTCAGTCCGGTTTGCACACACGATCTACCAAATCAATGGATTAAGGCATGGGCCTTATTTTGCAAGAAGATTTCAAGAATGAAGGATGATACAAAGAAGAGATACAACAACAATTCATGGTTGAGAGCATAGAATGCTTTCAAGACAAAGATGGTCATGACATGAAAAGAGGAAGGCAGCCCGTTCCCTCTTGAAAAGCTAGTATTACCCCAAGCAAGAAGACAAGGATGCAAGTTCCCGTTCCGGTTCAAGATGTCTTTACCAATCTAGAATACTTCAAGTTCTAGCATCCTGAAGCGACATGAAGATCATCACAGACAAAGGATGATGCAGTTAGAGTCGTGTCTTTAGACACATGGAATAGTTTTAGTTATGCATTTGTAATTTCGTTTTGACAAGTTACATGTAAAAATATTTTTTGTAAAATGCAAGTTACACATTACTTGCACTTTTGTAATTACATGTAAGACAACTACAAGTTGTGTCCGATTAGGACTGTAGTTGGAATAAGTCTCAGTTAGTTATTGAATGAGTCTTGGTGGTTGAGAGAATCTCTCAAGTTAGTTAGGATCCTCCCACCTTTTTCTCAAGGCTCCTCTTCTATAAATACTGGAGGAGTCTATTGTAATATTTATCTTTTGGGAAAGCAAGCAAAAACTCTGCCAAATTTACAACAAGAAGTCTTTGAGCTTATGTATGTGGATTGAAAGTTTTTGAAGAAATAATAAAGAAGGACTACTCAAGTTTTGAGTCTTTGAGCTACATGTTTGAGTTTGAATCTTTTATTTCTTCTATGCCAAGCGTTTCTAAAGGAGCTTAGTCCAATCTGATTTGAAGTCTTTGAGCTGCAAGTAGAGAAGATTAATTAAAATAGGAAAATCTCTAGAAGGAGCAGCAAGTCTTTGAGCTTGCGTCTATTCTTGAGGAAAATTACTGTTTGATAAGAAATAGCAGCAAGTCTTTGAGCTTGCATTAATTCTTGTCTTTGTGTTAAAAGAATAGATTATTTCAGTCTTTGAGCTGTTATCTTTTATTCGTTGTAAAATTTAGTATAGCAAAGGGTAGATAGGACTTCCAATAGTCAAGTCTTTGAGCTTGATATTGCTGTCTCGTCCCGAAGGAAGTGACAGGAGTCTTTGAGCTTTCAGGAAACTTCACTTCCTTTCTCTCATTTTACTTGAAAGTGGTTACTGCTGTTATTCAATCGCTATCCTTTTCTGTGAAGAGAAAAAGGATATTGTCTTTCTTGAAAAAAAAGAAGAAAGATTGCTGTCCCATCCAATTTTATTTTCCAAGTTGTAGTTAGATAGGGGGAGCCTTCCCTTAATTAGGAGAGTTTTTACTCGTGTGCTGTAGTTGAAACCACAATTTTGTATATTTCCCCAAGTGTACAAAATTTTCAACCAACATTGTCGTCTTACGATCGATTTGTCATCGATTGAGGTCATTTTCAATCTTGTCATTTTGCAATCTATTTTGTCATTGATCCTTGTCCTCTTGTCAATTTTGTCATTTTTGTGATCGATTTGTCATCGATCGTCATCTTTCTCAATCATGTCAATTTGGATCAATTAGTCATTGTTCCTCGTCAATTGGCACCTATCAATTTGGTCTCTTTATCAAACTTGGTCAGTTTCTCAATCAAATCATTTATCACATTGGTCATTTATCAATTCAAAATCATGATCGAATCGACATCAAATCAATCTTACATCAAGACCTAATTGTCATTTCATCTTCTAGGGTTTCATGATTTAATCATTTAACCTTGTTTGTCATTTCTCCCTCTAGGATTAATAAATTATTTATTTATCCTAAGTCTTCATGTCACAATTAAATGTTTGTTTAATTGGTTAACTAATTATTCCTCTTTTTGTGAATTAATTAATAAATGACAAATTATTAATTAATTTACCTAATTTTCCAATTCACCTAATTTCCTAATTTTCATCAATTTTCCTCTTTTTCTAATTTTCCTAATTTCTAATTCATCTATTTTCAATTCTCTCCTATTTTTCTCCTAATTTCATGGGAATGACATTTCAATTTGTCATAATTTGTCATAATTGACAATCAATCAATTTTGACATAGAAATTTGTCATAAATTGTCATGAATTATCAATCAATCAATCTTGCATAGAAAGTGCAAAATTGTCATAATTTGTCATAATTGACATTTTTGATTTGCAATTTCCATTCGAATCTTCTCATGCTAATCTTGTCATCTCTCCAATTTCTCTATAAATTGATTGAATTTCTTCAATCAAGCCCCCTACTACTACTACCTGGTCGAATCAATCACGCTTTGAGTATTCTTGCGCTACTTGTCAATCTTTCTTTCACATTAGGTTTATGCACTTGAAGGTGAGATCCACAAACAAAGGCTATTTGAAGAAGAAAGAAGGACAATGGAGCCGCATGAAGGAGACATTCAGATCTGCATTTGGTTTGCTTAATTTTCAATTTTGAATGTTTTTCTTTCATGTCTTTATTGAGTGTGTTTAGGATTGATAATTGCATTGGAGCTTTTGTGATTGAGCTAGATTAGTATTGATTTGCTCGTGATGATTTTCTGATTTCCTAGCTACATTAATTGGTGAACCCGACGTGAACTAACCCCCTAATCATGCTTTTGAGTTGATTTGCAGGTTAAAAACCCAAGAAACAGGGTAATGCAGGGCTTTCTGGGAACTTCTGCACCTGTGTGAGACAATCTACGCCTGTGTCAAGCATTCTGTGCCTATGTCAAGGACAATCTACACCTATGTCAAGCATTCTGTGCCTGTGTCAAGCATTTTGCGCCTGTGTAAGTCCAGAAACAGAGGTAAAAAAAGCAATGTTTTTACTTGAAAATTGTTTTTTTTTGCATTCTGTTTCTGCTTTTTGCTTTTTGGCACTGATTCTTTGTGCAGCAACTTGGCATTACGCATGGCAAAGACAACAAATGAAACTACTAACATGTTTTATGTAGGTTCGATAGTCAAAGACTAAACATATCAAACTTCTGACTTGGGTTTTGCAGGTTGCCTTAGACTACAACTAAACTTTGTGTTTGCAATTAATATTTAGGCACCTAGTATGATTTTTAAATAGGATGGAATGAATATATGTTTGCTTTGATTGTTGAGTTTGACATTGGAGTAGGAGAGTATGCTCTCATCCTTCTTAGGGTGATTAGAAATCCAGATCTTCGATACCATCCTCATGTTTTTGATTGTGTGTCACCTTTAGAGGGCCTGCCTTCCCGACCATTTGCTTTTGCAAGCAAGTGACAATTGTGAGAAGGGAACGACCCAAAGTGAGTACGACTAGAATACCTTGGCATTCTAACTCACTATAAATAAATACTTGATGAGCGAAAGCTTTGAAGGAAGGGTTACATGGGAATTGTAGTTACTTGGGAAGTGATGACCCTTGAACTCTTTCTCATATCAACATCTAAGTAGGACCTCATGGTCTAAATTGTGCTTGTGCAACTACATTTGTTTGGTATCTTGGTGGGCTTAATGTCTCAATCACGCTTGCGTGACACCAAGGAGTAACACTTAACATAAATCCTTACTAAACACCTTGTATTTAGAGGCCAAAAACCCTTCTAGTTGCTTGAGAAGGACAAGTTCAGATACTTGGAAGAGATACTAAGTTCACCATGGGGAGATTTCCATGGGGACTGATGCTTGGCTGCCCTGAGAAGTGAGTGCCGTGGACGGGAGCCCGTGGGGTCAAGCATCTATGTATTCTCCTTGAATCCCATAACGAGTCTACCTCTCAAGTACCTAATGTCCTTGCCTACCATAAGAAATGTGTCAATGAGCATGATTGTCTTGAGTCTAAGTTGAAATATCTTGTCTTCTTTGCTTGTCAAAAGTTGAATTGCATCTCATTTCAAAAACAAGACAAATTAATTAAAAACAAGGTTAAACACAAGAATATTTCATCCAACAAAATTCAAAACACCTCCAAACATGGTTGTCAAACATTGTTCAAAATCTTGTCTCAACATTCATGTCACTTGGATTTAGGTTCATCCTAGGTTTGCATTTTGCAAAGTCATTGTAAATACCAAGGTTAAGTTTCACTTAGGTCATACTCCTTTTCATATCAATAAGGGTCATCCATTTGCATTTGCATCTTTGTCCTCATAACATTAGGTCACATTTGCATACCCTAGGTCTCTTCATTAAGCTTAGGTCATTATCATATCATATTAGGGTCATTTGCATAGTAATTGTCCCTTTGCATATAGTGTCAAAACTAGGTTTTGTTATACTTGAGTAATCCAAATCTTTGATAAACCCTAAGTCATTGTTAAGAAGTCTTGACCTTATCAAACTTTTATCTTTTGTCATTTTGTCAAACCTAGCTTAGTATCCAAGCATATAGGTGAGACATTGTCAATTTGTCCTTTTGTCACTTGGTCCTTTTGTCCTTTGAGGTCTAGACATCATTTCAATTTCCTAAGGGTCTCATTTTTAGAATTGCATTCATGAGTTTGTCAAAATCTTGAAAAAAAACAACAAAAACATTAAGTTGCATTGTCATCCTTTTAGGTTGCATTTGTCAATCCCATTAGTTGCATTGCATAGTGATATGTTTGTTGAAATGAGGTCTCAACCTTCTTACGAAGCCATGTCATCACAATTGAGAAATCAATCATGTCAATCCAATATCTACATGTCTTAGAACTTGGATCAAACTTATCATGATGATGTAAATGTCCAAATACAAAAACTAGAGGAGAAACTAGCTCAAGAAAATGAGATTTTGGAACAAAGAGTGAAAAACATTGAGAAGAATAGATCACAAATGTCCAAAATGTTTCAAAAATTTCCAGGTCGAAATCCAAAGATTGAGCCAATTGATGTAAGATCTCTTCTTGAATGATCAGACGTACCAGCTCTCCTCTCACAAATAGAGATGATGAAACAATTTCAAGAAAAGAGACAACATCAATTTCAACATTATGTGCCTCCACAACAAGAACAAGAAGGTGTTTACTATCAATCAGATTTTCAACCATCACAACCAATTGTTCAACAGCTCCAACATTTCCAACAGACACAACCAATGGTCCAACATATACAACCAACACAACCAATGGTCCAATTTCAACAATATGTCCAACCAACTATACATTGTCCACAAATAGTTCAACCAATGGTGGAATATCAACAAGTTCAATCAACATATCAATATCAACAACCACAACCAAACATTCAAAACAAAGGTTGTAGCCCACACCAAGCCAAGTTTCAGAACAATTGAACCAAGTCCAATATCAAAACATGACATCAGACCAGAACCAACTCCTTGCCAAACAAGTTCAAATTCCAGATACAACCATGTCAAAACCTCGAAAGAAAGGTGGCTTTATTGCAATGCTCTTAAGGAAATTACCAAGTGAGTTCTTTGAGGAAGATCAAGATAATACAATTTATTCTAGCAATGCCTCATCTCCCCACAAACAAATTGACTCTCCAGTGGCATCTATCCCTACACCTCTAGAAGTTTCACAAGAACCTTCCATATTGTCCTCATCAAATAATACACCCAAGGATGCGATTATCCAAGGGCTATCCATAATTGATTGTCAAGATAATCCAATTCATGATGCACATCCTTGTCATGTTTTAGAAATATAAGACCCAATGCCACCATGCACTTTATTGCCATTACCTATTTTAGAGGACCCCATTTGAAGTCCCTCTTCCTCATGTTCAAGCATTGATTCCTTGCCAGAATCCATCACAAATGTTCAAAGTGCATTTCCTTCATGCCAAAACACTGATTCCTTGCCAAAATCCCCCATGCATATCCAAAGTCCAACCCCATGTCAAGAGGATAATTTAGAGCATGCAGAAACATGTCTTGAAATAGATCAAGATCAAGATCTTGAAACCTCATCATCCCATCCAATTGTTGACCAAGATCCCATCTTCCCAGACACTCACGATGATTCCCCTATTCTTGTCCATCCTATCCAAAGTCCTATTGACACTCCATGCCCCAAGCAAGATCAAGATATCCCAGTCCATCCAATCCCAAACGATCCCCTTCCATTTCATGAAAAAAATGTCGTTTCAAATCCCATTGGCATTCCACTTCCTAAGAAAGATCAAGGTATCCTTTCCATCCTTTCCGATGATCCCATTAAAAGTCAAGAGCAAAGCACCTTTAAAGAGGATTCCAATGATCTTCCTCCTTGTCAAGATCAAATTATTCCTTTAAATCCTCCACAAGATCCTTTTGTTCCTCCATATCCTTGTCTTAATGCTCCATATACACTCCAAGATCACATTTCTTTTGATGATCCCATTATTTCTCCCATTCCATCTCTTGAAGAGCTTGTCATTGAACCATGTCCACTACATAATCCTAGTCCCCCTCATGATCCTATTCCCCCTCATGATTCTAACGTGTCAGTGCAAGATGTTCATGAACCCTCGACATGCATAATGGGTTCTTCCACTTTGTTGCAATTTGATCCACTTCAAGATCTCATTATTTCTCTCATATCATATCCACCTCATAATGGACTCGCGTCTTCTTCCCAAAGAAAAGAGTATCCTACAAGTCAAGATATTCATAAAGGCAAAGGAGTAGATCTCCATAAGCAAGAATCCCTTCATGTTAAAGGAAATATTAAGGGTCATGTCTACACAACTCACTCTCAAGACGTTGGTATCCCTCCATCAAAATCAAAACATATCCCTTCCCCTTCATACCTTCCATCCATCTTAGCTCCTTATATCCATTTGTCCTCTATGCAAGGTCGACAGAGGCACACATCCTTGAGTAAATTTCATCCATCCAAAAGAACTCAATTTCATTCATATTCATCCATGCATTCATTTCCCCCTCCAAGCAATTTGGATGCCAAGCATAAAATTCGTAAGTCTAGCAATCCACAAGTATTCAAGGATCAACATGTCCAATATAATCCACATGTCAAAACAAAGAACAAATTGATCTATAAAGAAAAAGAAAAATCCAAAAGGCCACAAAGGCCCACTGAGAAAAATAAAGCAAAGTCAAAATATATATGGGTTCCTAAATCCCTTGTGCAAGCAATGCACTCCAAGGAACCACAAAAGCATGAAAAATAAAAAACCATGTGGATCCCTAAGCGGCTCCTTGAAGCACAAAAGCCTAAAGAAACAACAAAATTGGCATCTAAAATTGCTATTCCTCCATCCAAACCTTCCAATTCTATTCCTCCATCACCTTCTTCATTTATTTTGGGCCCGTATGTCCCAAAATCCCAAGCTATTCCTCCATCCAAATCTCCATATCCAAAACCCACTCTTCCTCCATCAGTCCATCACCCCTCAAGGTGTGTGCCAATGTTGATCTTGCCTTCATTTCCATCCACTCAAGCCCAATTCTTCCAATACCCTATCCATTATCCAATGCATATTTTACATCCTTCAATCCCTTTAGTCCAATCCTTTGCATAAATCCTTGCCTTAATTTCATCTCTTTTTCCATGTCCTTATCCTACCAACGTCTTTGAGCATACTTTTAAAGGTCATGGTCCATTTTTTTCAAGGCTACTATCCAAAAAAAAAAGACGCTTGAGTCCTTCTTCCATCCCCTGTCATGTGTCCATCTTCTATTGAAAAAGTCAAAAAATCAAAAAAAAAAAAAGTGAAAAAAAAAAGAAAAAAAAAGTAAAGCAAAAATAATTCATTTACTGGTGAAAACCTGGCAAACAAGTGCCTTGGGAAAGTACCATGATGAAAACCTGGCAAACAGGGATCATGTGTAATCTATGAACTTCTTGCACACCACACTTGGGGGCAAGTTTCCTCCTTCATATCCTATTGCCCTTCATTATCCTATCATACCAAGTCATACTCCTCCATTATCCTATTGTCCCTCATGTCCATTTCCTCTTTCCACCTTTGATCTTGACAAGGTTGAGGATCATCATGAGCATCATGCATCTTGTTTGTAGCTTTTAGTCCATCATAGCTTTTGGTCTTTATCCATTTGCTTATTAAAAATTTTCATCCATATTCCCTATCTTATTGCAACTTTCTGCCACTATCCCATATCCTGCCCCGACCTTCAGTCCATGTCCCTTATTCATTCTTGGTCTTGCTTATCCTATCCATATCTTATCACTATCCATACACTCTTTTTCATTCCTTGATCTTGATCTGACATAAAGATGCAAAAATTTAAACATGGTTTCAAAAACCTCTTGACATATCCCTCATGCCATGTCATTGCTTTACATTGTCATATCCAATCTCTTGTCCCATCACGCAATAGCCCTTGAAAATTGCATCCATATTGTCTCCATAATAAAAGGCATTTGTCTTCCCTCTATCCACCATCATTTCAGAAAGCCTATTTATTCACCTATCATATTCCTTGCCTTGCTAGACACTAGGGGCAAAATCAAAAAAAATGAAAAATGTCCTGAAATTATCCAAAAAAATTGAAAAATGTCTTGAATAAATCCCTAAAAAGTCAAATAAAGTCCTGAAAAAATGAGCAAAAAAAATAAAAATTTCAAAACATTAAAATCCAAATAAATGATCCCTTTGTGCATAGACAGCTTGCTGAGCATACCTCCAACGCCACGTAATCACACATTGTGCTTTAATGAAATCATGTGTTAACAGATGACCTTTTTCAGTCAAACCAGACATTCAAACTGATCAAAATTGTCATATCAATCAATCAACATCAATATCGTTCATCCTTGGCACATTATCATGGGTCTTATACAGGGTGTGGTATACTCGAAACTAGACTGTGTCCTGTTTTAGACAGGGTACCACATGTCCTGAAGCCAGACAACATGATCGTCCTCTCAGCGCTTTCAACTTTTGACAATGAAGATCAAGATGTTTGTTTGACTTGTTGCAATTAGCGAGTCTTATCATTTATTGATTTCTCTTCGATCATGTTCCTATGTTGCTCGATGAGGTCACCGAGTGATTTAGAGTGACCGAGATGGTTCATGGTCCCTTTCTTTTTTTGTTGTGATTGCTTTTTGTCTGCGATGTGTCTGTCTTTTGCAAAAAGGGTTGCATTTCTAGCTCTGGCCTTCAATGCCATGATGCTCTGCATCCACTTTGCTACATTAAATAAAGGTTCTCACCTACTTATGTGCATTTGTGAAAGCAAGTTTTCCTTCATCTCTAATTGTCCTCTGTCTAATTTCTGCTTACTAAGATTTCTTCCGTTAGTCTTGGCAGTCTTGAACCTATCATTTTCTATCATTCTTATCGATCAATTGGCCTCTTTTCTGGATGTTTCTGACCAATTCCTCGAGGGGGCATGCATATGTCATCATTATTGTCTGGGGCATTTTCATTATTGTTCTTTGAAACAACACTTAGAATCGCATTGTCTCAAAGAGGGGCAAAATGTAGACGTCTAAAAATGGTCAACGCTTATGGAGTCATACTTTAACATTTGCGCATTGCCTTATTTTAGGGTTTTTGCATCACATTAACATTTCTTCCATGTTGCGCTCTTGGTCTTTATCATTTGCGAGCATTGAGTCCTTCTTCTGCATTCTTCATTTGTCTTGCTTTTGAATTCGGTCTTGTCGACAACAATCTTCAGTCATGATTTTGGTCAATCTTATCCTGTCGCATCAATGTGCGTGCTAATTTGTCTTCATTTTGGACATCATCAATCCTAATTAGGGTTTTTTCCTCTTATCAATCTTATCATCATGCGATCGATTTGTCATTGATCGTTGTCATTTTCAATCTTATCATTTTGGACATCGTCAATCCTAATTAGGGTTTTGTCCTCTTTTCAATCTTGTCATCTTGTGATCGATTTGTCAATCGATCATGGTCATTTTCAATCTTGTCATCTTGAGATCAATTTGTCATCGATCGAGGTCATTTTCAATCTTGTCATTTTGTAATCTATTTTGTCATTGATCCTTGTCCTCTTGTCAATTTTGTCATTTTTGCGATCGATTTGTCATCGATCGTCGTCTTTCTCAATCATGTCAATTTGGATCAATTAGTCATTGTTCCTCATCAATTGGCACCTATCAATTTGGTCTCTTTATCAATCTTAGTCAGTTTCTAAATCAAATCATTTATCACATTGGTCATTTATCAATTCAAAATCATGATTGAATCAGCATCAAATCAATCTTACATCAAGACCTAATTGTCATTTCATCTTCTAGGGTTTCATGATTTAATCATTTAACCTTGTTTGTCATTTCTCCCTCTAGGATTAATAAACTATTTATTTATCCTAAGTCTTCGTGTCACAATTAAATGTTTGTTTAATTGGTTAACTAATTATTCCTCTTTTTGTGAATTAATTAATAAATGACAAATTATTAATTAATTTACCTAATTTTCCAATTCACCTAATTTCCTAATTTTCATCAATTTTCCTCTTTTTCTAATTTTCCTAATTTCTAATTCATCTATTTTCAATTCTCTCCTATTTTTCTCCTAATTTCATGGGAATGACATTTCAATTTGTCATAATTTGTCATAATTGACAATCAATCAATTTTGACATAGAAATTTGTCATAAATTGTCATGAATTATCAATCAATCAATCTTGCATAGAAAGTGCAAAATTGTCATAATTTGTCATAATTGACATTTTTGATTTGCAATTTCCATTCGAATCTTCTCATGCTAATCTTGTCATCTCTCCAATTTCTCTATAAATTGATTGAATTTCTTCAATCAAGCCCCCTACTACTACTACCTGGTCGAATCAATCACGCTTTGAGTATTCTTGCGCTACTTGTCAATCTTGCTTTCACATTAGGTTTATGCACTTGAAGGTGAGATCCACAAACAAAGGCTATTTGAAGAAGAAAGAAGGACAATGGAGCCGCATGAAGGAGACATTCAGATCTGCATTTGGTTTGCTTAATTTTCAATTTTGAATGTTTTTCTTTCATGTCTTTATTGAGTGTGTTTTAGATTGATCATTGCATTGGAGCTTTTGTGATTGAGCTAGATTAGTATTGATTTGCTTGTGATGATTTTCTGATTTCCTAGCTATAGGAACATTTCTTGGTTATTATTCTAGAAGTAAAGCATTTAAATGTCTGATCAAATCACCTAATAAAATAGTGGAAAGTGCAAATGTGAAAATTGATGAATTTGCAGAAAGAAATGATGAAGGAAATTCCAAAGAACCAGAAGATTTTGAAGAATTTGTTTATGTTCAACCAAGAAGTCCTATCGAGAAAGCTGCTGAAGAAAATGAAGATAATGTCCAGTTACCGAGTGATGAAGAAGATCAAACAAAACCTACCAAGCCTATATTAGCCAAATATGTCAAAAGACATCATGCATCAAGTCAGATTATAGGAGATAAGGATGATCCAGTGACGACAAGGAACAAACTGAGACAGAACACATGTCTGATATTTGAATTTGAACCGAGAATAGTAAAAGAGACATTTAATAGTGAAGATTTGGTAAATGCTATGATAGAAGAGATTGATCAAATCAAGAAGAATGACACATGGACATTGATCCCAAGACCGAAGGACAAAAATGTAGTCGGTACTAAGTGGATTTTCAAAAACAAGCTAATTGAAAAAGGTGAGGTCATTCACAACAAAGCAAGACTAGTTTGCAAAGGTTATGCTCAAGAAGAAGGAATAGATTATGGTGAGACCTTTGCACCTCTGGCTAGACTTGAGGGAGTAAGAACATTGTTGGCATATGCTGCTATCAAAAATTTCAGGGTATATCAAATGGATGTTAAATCTACATCTTTGAATGGTATACTAGAAGAAGAAGTTTATATTGAACAACCTGAAGGATTTGTTGAAGACAAGAGTAAAGATCAGGTATGTAAACTAAACAAAGCTTTATATGATCTGAAACAAGCACCTAGAGCATGGTATGAGAGACTGCACTCTTATTTGATCAAGATTGGTTTTATAAGGACAAGTGAAAACATCAACATGTACATGAAGAATGATGAGGACAATGGAATAGTGATCTCAACCATATTTGTTGATGATATTATTTTTTGTGGTAATGAATCCTTATGCAAAAACTTTGGAAATGAAATGTGCAAAGAATTTGAGATGTCACTAATCGGTGAGATAAAGTATTTTATAGGTTTACAGATACTACAAATGAAAGATGAGATCTTCATTACTCAATCCAAGTACATAAAGGAAATCTTGAAGAAATTCTGAATGGAGGATTCTAAACTAGTAAGTACTCCTATGAGTACTAATTGTAAACTATCTAAAAATGATGAATCTACATCTATTGATGAGACACTTTACCGATCTATGATTGGGAAGTTGCAATATGTTGTACATAGTAGACCAGATATAGCACATGCAGTAGGTATTGTTGCAAGATTTTCTGCAGATCCCAAGGAAACCCATATGACAGCAATCAAGAGAATTTTCAGATACCTGATAAGCATTGAAGATTATGGCTTAGTATATGAAAAGAGGAATGATTTTGATTTAAAAGTTTATACTGATGCTGATTGGGCAGGCAACATAGATGACAAGAAAAGCACAAGTGGTGGAGCTTTCTTTTTAGGAGAAAGACTAGTGAGTTGGCTTAGCAAGAAACAAGGATGTATCTCACAGTCAACAACAGAAGCTGAATATGTTGCCGCAGCATTGAATTGCACAAATATAGCATGGATCAAACAACTGTTGGAAGGTATAAATGAGAAAGTTACCGAGCCAGTAACTATATTCTGTGATAATACTAGTGCCATTAATATTTGAAAGAATCCGGTAATGCACTCCAAGACAAAACATATCTCTATAAAGTATCATTATCTCAGAGAAGAAGTTCAAGAGAAGAAAATTGTGCTGGAATATATCAGTTCAAAGGAGCAATTAGCAGACATCTTCACAAAGCCATTGCCAAGGGACACTTTTGAATATCTCAGAAGCAAGTTAGGGGTCCTACCCCTATCTTCTACTCACTGACAAAGTTCGGTGAAAGCATCAATTCAATGAATCTACAAAATATTATGTGTGGATTGATGCTGATTTACGTACTTTAGAAGGTTTTCTAAAGGTGTGTAGGAAATAGTGAATAGAGACAAGTTGCTCTGACCGAGACTGAGATGATACACAACAAGGCAAATCATTTCATAGAGGAACAAATCATGATTTAGCTCTTTTACTTTTTGGGATTGTTGTCAAAGGGGGAGAAGACTAAATGGTTGACTGAATGGTTAAGCCCTAAATGAAGAAGAACGGAAGACTAATGATAGGGGGAGTAGATTACTGCAAAAGGGAGAAGACTAAATGCAAGACAACAACTCAGAAGCCTAATGAAAAAGGGAGATGAACTTAGGAGATTTTAACAGGTCAAGGATAACAGAAGTCTAAAAAGAATCAGAATCAGAATCAATTTGAATATCTTGTTGGTATTACATTTACAAGTTGGTTTTGCCATCAATGCCAAAGGGGGAGATTGTTGGCATTTTCAGTAGAAAGAGAGATTGTTGGCATTTCAATAGAAGGAGATTGTTGATATTCATTAAGGATATTGAGAAGGTTGTTAGAGATTATTGATATAACTAAAAAAGGATGATAACTGTCTTTATAACATTATTTTGTCATTGATGTGAAGAAATTGATTATCTGATTCAGTCTAATGTTGCCATGTCTTGAGAAGATTGATTTGAAGAGAATTAAGATGTCGGTAAAAGACACAGAAAGAATGTGATGATAAGGGGAGAAATATGTTATTCAATGGGCAACTATTACCGAGTTAGACAATGATGAGATCATGATGTTTAGATTATTTTGATATCCTACATATGATGTTGATTGTAAGGTTAATACTATACTATGTCATTGAGCAAAGAACCTATTTGGTAAACCCTAAGGAACCTAGTCGGTAAACCCTAAGGTTATCGATATCGGTTAATGAAGGCAGAATGTCTACCGAGTAAAGTTTAGTATTTACCGAGTTGCAACTGAGTTATGACAGATTGCATTGGATGGATAAAAACATTATTTAATGAAGGACAATGATTAGCTGGAGATGTATAAATGATTGGTATGCTGTGCATGAAGTTTGTTAAGGACCTACGGCAATGGAAAATCAAGAGAAAGATCTACAGTGCAGATTGAACCGCAATAAACTTGTGCAAGTTCCAAGAAAGGAATGCAAGTCCCAAGGTGAGGTAAAACATTTTTAGATCAAAGGATGCATTGAACCTAGTCAAGATTGAAGATCTGATGGCTAAGATTGATCATGGGAAATGTGATCAAGGAGATTCAACAGTTAGCAAATTGTTTATAAACAAGAAATTATTGATGAACAATGCATGTGGGCAAGTGTAAGCATAGGGATGCTACATAGTGATTACTGAGAACTGAAGCTTGAAGACCTGTTTGAATAACAAAGTAAGGAGCCCAATAGAGGGACAAAATAAGTCCTATGACAAGATTGTTTTGAGCAAATAAGAATCTGCTTTAGCATTTTAGATGTGAAGTTGTAGATATATTTATTACTATTGTTTATTTTGTAAGTGATAGAAAATCTCTTAACCGAGTGGACTTATCAGTCTTATTTGTAAATCCTCTAGCAAGGTGACATTCTAGTTGAGTGTTTGAAATCCTTTAACAAGGTCACTTCTAACAAAGTGAAGATCCTAACAAATCTAAGGGAAATCCCTTAACCGGGTCACATCTAGCAATGTGTTTGTAATCTTTAACAAGATTTGCTTTTAACTGAGCATACTCTAGAAGAGTATATTTCTTAGTGGGTCCGAAATCCCACAGTGGTTTTTCCCTATTTGGGTTTCCATGTTAAATCTGGTGTTATATGCGTTATGATGATTATGTGTTTATGAGTTAGCATGTTTAGTAGTTTTTGGTTATGTTGCTGAAGTATAAGTTACCAAGGTTGAATTTGTTGATTTTATGAAAGATTAAGTTTATATGATTCACCCCCCCTCTCATCTTGTTAGCTATTGGCATCTGAACTTTACACTTTGAACATTTTGTAAGTCGTCTCTTGTTTCTTTATGATGGGAATTATGTTGTTTCTTACCCCATCAACTATTATTTTAATAGCCTTTTAATTTCCCTCAATCCATGTTGTTTTGTCAGGTTCATTCTTGGGTGCTACACTTTCAATTTGAACATATGAATCAATTTTGTTTTCTCTCAAAATCATTTTGATTCTAAACTTCCAAGCTGAGAAATCATTGCTACCTCCGAGTCTATCTTCGAATCTAATAGCGCTGGCCATTTTGGAAATGTGATGTAATATATAATTTTGTTCTTGAATTATTCATAAATTGAATAGCCTCAGATTCGATTAGCCTGGCTCTGATACCATGTAAAGTTTTATTCAATTGTAATAAAAGAACAAATTATATATGTGAGAATTTTATATTATTATATTGTCTGATAATCTAATTGTTTTGTTGCAGGTTGAAAGAGAGTGATCATTAATATTTTTATATGTCTTCTCCAAATGATTCATGTCAGGCTTTATATGTTTTAGAAGACCGATCAATAGATGTCTTGACCGATCATGTCTTTAAGACATGACCGATCAAGGCACCTATTGATCGGTGTCTTTCCATATTGCACATCCTGATTTCGGTTATGTTTGGTAACTAACATTTAATACTTAAACACTCGGTTGAAATGGTGTTAGTTATGATTCTTTGTTGATGGCCCGATTATAAATGTTTATCGGTATGAACTAAACTCGATAACAAATAGCATTACATATGCTATCGGGTTAATACCCCGATAGCATATTAATGCCGATTCATAAATGAATTGACATTAATATGCTATCGGGTTATTAGCCCGATAGCATTTAGATCGATACTTAACTATGTTAAGCAAGTCATCGATCTAATCCATCTTTATCTAATGCCAATATCATAATCATGATCAATGTTACAATCTGATAAACATATTCAGTTTGGAAAGCATAAATCAGATAATCTAATAGCATAGATGAATAAACCATAACAGAATAAAGGAGATGAACGGGTTAGAGAAGTCTTATCTTGCAGAAGCTATTAATGCATTAATAGAAGGACAAAACATTCATTACTTGAGTATAAATTTTGAGGACATTAAATGTAAAACGTTCAATTTTGAGCGAAGTTCTCACAAATGTGTTCACTTCCCACATTCGGGCCGAAATCCACCCTAAGCCATTGATCTTTGCTCATTGAACGGACGATGGTACCTGTTGTCAGATGTTGTGGGTCCCATGACTTCTGCTATTTTTTGGGCACATCACTATACTCGTGTGACTCTATGGGTTTGTTTTTTAAGTCTTTTTAATCATTTTAAACTTCTGCCCAAAAAAGAGATTTATAGACTTAATTATATTTAATTAAATTTAAAACGTTCAATTCCAGGTGAAGTTCTCACAAATGTGTTCACTTCCCACATTCGGGCTGAAATCCACTCTAAGTCATTGATCTTTTCTCATCCAACGAACGATGGCACCTGTTGTCAAATGTCGTGGGTCCCATGACTTCTGCCATTTTTCGGGCATGTCACCATACTCGTGTCACTTTTCGGGTCTATTTTTTAAGTCTGTTTAATCATTTTAAACTTCTGCCTGAAAAAGAGCTTTATAGACTTAATTATTTAATTAAATTTAAAACGTTCAATTCCAGGGGAAGTTCTCACAAATGTGTTCACTTCCCACATTCGGGTCGAAATCCACCCTAAGACGTTGATCTTTGCTCATCCAATAGATGATGGTACCTGTTGTCAGATGTCGTGGGTCCCATGACTTTTGTCATTTTTCGGGCACGTCACCATACTCATGTCACTTTTTGGGTCTATTTTTTAAGTTTGTTTAATCATTTTAAACTTTCGCTCGAAAAAGAGCTTTATAGACTTAATTATATTTAATTAAATTTAAAACGTTCAATTTTGGGCGAAGTTCTCACAAATGTGTTCACTTCCCACATTCGGGTTGAAATCCACCCTAAGCCGTTGATCTTTGCTCATCCAATGGACGATGGTACCTATTGTCAGATGTCGTGGGTCCCATGACTTTTGCCATTTTTCGGGCATGTCACCATACTCGTGTCACTTTTCGGGTCTGTTTTTTAAGTCTGTTTAATCATTTTAAACTTCCACCCAAAAAAGAGCTTTATAGACTTAATTATATTTAATTAAATTTAAAACGTTCAATTCTAGGTGAAGTTCTCACAAATGTGTTCACTTCCCACATTCGGGCCAAAATCCACCCTAAGCCATTGATCTTTGCTCATTGAATGGATGATGGTACTTGTTGTTAGATGTCGTGGGTCCCATGACTTTTGCCATTTTTCGAGCACGTCACCATACTCATGTTACTTTTCGGGTTTGTTTTTTAAGTGTGTTTAATCATTTTAAACTTCTGCTCGAAAAAGAGCTTTATAGACTTAATTATATTTAATTAAATTTAAAATGTTCAATTCTGGGTGAAGTTCTCACAAATGTGTTCACTTCCCACATTTGGGCCGAAATCCACCCTAAGCCGTTGATCTTTGCTCATCCAACGGATGATGGTACCTGTTGTTAGATGTCGTGGGTCCCATGACTTTTGCCATTTTTCGGGCACATCACCATACTCATGTTACTTTTCGGGTTTGTTTTTTAAGTGTGTTTAATCATTTTAAACTTCTGCTCGAAAAAGAGCTTTATAGACTTAATTATATTTAATTAAATTTAAAATGTTCAATTCTGGGTGAAGTTCTCACAAATGTGTTCACTTCCCACATTTGGGCCGAAATCCACCCTAAGCCGTTGATCTTTGCTCATCCAACAGATGATGGTACCTATTGTCAGATGTCATTAGTCCCATAATAAGAGACATTTAAAGATGTGCAATAGTTTGAGATAACTATTAAATATAATGTTAATATTATTTGTAAAAATATGAAATTCAAAAATAGTATAAACCATGAAACTTAGTTTCTAGAAAAAAAAAATAACTAAATAAAAATATAAAATTTTATATACAATTTGAAAGGTAAAAGTTTAATATAAAAAAGAAAACATTCAATATTAAATCTAAAATATTAATTTAAAGTTTAACAAAGTTCTTTAAAAATATGTTTACGATATATAATTTTAAAAAATAGTTTAAAAATATATATTAAAGTTCAACATAAATTTAGTGTGATATAAATTTTAATTTAATAAATAAATAAAGACTAAAAATATATATACAAGTTCAACATAAATTTAGTTTAATATAAATTTTAATTTAATATAATTTTATTGATAAATAATGTGGTGAATCTTATTGATAAACCCGCACCTCCTAAGGACCTATGCAATATGCATTACCTTTGATCCTAGTAAGACTATTGGAAATTGAAATTTGAAACACCTGATGGCCCAGTATAAGTCT
Source organism: Cryptomeria japonica (assembly GCF_030272615.1). Classification (NCBI taxonomy): domain Eukaryota; kingdom Viridiplantae; phylum Streptophyta; class Pinopsida; order Cupressales; family Cupressaceae; genus Cryptomeria; species Cryptomeria japonica. Next base: position 292,651,811 of record NC_081406.1, on the reverse strand, counting down.
ATATATCACCTACAAAGATGAAAGACATACTCTCACGAGGGGTTCTCATTGATGATTGATCCAACATGTATGGTGAATGTAATAAGTTAAGAATATCTTTATACTTTACAATTGCATGAAGTAACATATTGATATGATAAATTTTATTTAGTGGTTAAGATCTTAGATGGTTTCTCTTGTCCTACTATAGGTTCTATTAATCTTCCACTTCCCATTAAGGTTGGTACTAAGTGCTTAGATGTCATTTTTGCTATCATTCCTAAATCCTACTTCAGATAAATTTTGTGTGAAGTTGGGACATCCTTGCCCTCTGTTCTCTTCCATGAAAGTGATCCCATCTACCGGGTACCCTTCATAAATATCTCAAATTTCTTCATTATGACAATATCTTAACTATAAACCATAGCATGTACCCAGTACCAACCCACGCATGTGCTAGTTCAAAACTTCAAGTTCAACAACAAGTAAGTTGGAGTTTTAGTTCAGATCTTAACTATATATTTATAAAATTATAATCAACCATAATCAATGTACAAATAATTAATGGAACGAACTAATTTTTTTAATATATTAAATATAGAGGAATAAGGATTACATAAAAAAGATCACAGTATTAAATTTATTTCCATTGTTTAACAAATTATTGAAATAACGTAGCTCATATACAAAAAGAATTTGAAAAACTTTAATTAATAAAAATGAAATAGAATTATAGAAAACATTTTTATATCCATAAGACTCTAAGAGGCAAATTGAAACAAATTGGAATTTGAAAAATTATCATTAATATTTATCCTTTGGAAATTTACAATTTTTACGTCTAAGACTTGAGTCCCTCAAAAACTTAGAAGCCAAAATGAGTGAGCCACTGAGCCTGTTAGGTTTCGAGGACATAGGAAAAAAAAACTACCAGGGGCCCAAGGGGGTGGGGCTAGGGCACAAGTAGTGGATGGTTTACAACTTTGCCCTAAGAATTTGGCCCTCCTTCCATGTAGATTTCTTCAGACAACATAAGTTGAGAGAATTCTTCAAGCCACATATAGATTGGAAAGTCATCTAGGAGCAACCATTTCTGGAGGAAGTCCCTACCAATCTGCGCCCATTTCCTATGACGCATCAAGTGCTCCGCATTCAAGTTCAGGAGAAATGCTTGCCTGGCCACTGACACTATTTGGTCAGGGAGGATAAGCTTGGATAATTCACTCGCCCAAGGGATCCCCACCCCTACTTCTGCAAGGATGACAACAGTAATGTAATCTCCAATGAAGTCTTCCTTAAAAACCTTACTCAACAACATCAACATATCCACCTTGTCTCCTCCGAGGTCCAGAAGAGACACTAAGAACTGAGATGTAATGTCCGTGTTAACACAGTATCTATTTTCATTTTGTAGAAACTATCTACCCAACACCATTTGCACAGCCTTATTGGTGAATGACCCAACCTCCTTGTAGACTGATTGGAGGGTTGGGTCTCTAACGGAGCCCAGAAAGGCCCTCTGGTCCTCTACAGAAATGCTTCTCAAGAAAATGGGAGTGTCCATCTTGAGAAAATAGATTAACAAATTAAACAACCCGAGCCTATAAACCTAAACCAGAGGAAGAATTTAAATACTGCGAGCTTCAACGATTTATCTACCAAATGGCAAAGGCTAATTGAAGATGAAAGAAGCAGAGATCGTATATAAATAATTGAAGCTCTTGATTGTAATAATTACTTCTCTAATCGTATTAATTATTTTAAATTTTTTTAAATCTTTCGTATCTCTACAAATCTTTCCCATAAATGCATGAGTGTGTGAAATTGGAAACAACTATAAACCAGTACTAAGTTGGCAAGTACCACATTGGAAGTCGTGGGGACAAAGTGGATTGTAGTAAGTGAATAGATATATATTAAATGATGGAAATTATTGATCATGATTCGTGACATTTGATACGTGTCTAATGAATCCAATTCCATTTTGGGCACTTTCTGGTGAGCTATGTTCTCTTCAAAAAATTGGGCCGAAATAAAACTTCAGCCATTGATCTACGATCATCGAACGGTTTAAAATTATTGATGGATTTTAGGTATGTGTCACCCTTCACGTGTCAAAGAGGCCACACTTATTGATACATGTGTAGAGTCTAGACTCAATGTGATGTACATATGTGATGTGATGTGCCTTGTCTATTAATGACAATGAATTCATGAAATCACCAATAAATTATATATTTTTCCATATATAACAAAATATTCGCCAAAACAAATTAAATAATTTTCAAGTGGTGGACAAAAATCGCCAATACATTTAAATAATTTTTCCTTCGGAGTAAAATTTTTCGCCCATACAATTATATATTTGTTTCTTTTAACAAAAAATATTCGCCTCCTACAATATATATTTTCTCCATAGAACAAGGTATTATTTGTCATAAATTTATGGAATTTTTTGTACCCTAGAAAAAAATCGCCAATACAAAATAATTTTTTTCCCTATTTTGAAAAAAAATTTCGCCACCAATATGAAAATTTCCACCCCAAAATAATGTCTAATTCGCTAGGATTTTACACTTTTGCCCGGGGGGTGGTTTCTTAAAGTTATCCCTACTAATTACACTAAACAATGATTGATTCATGCAATTGCATGTGATATCATTAACATTCTATGCTTCATTCATGATAATACTTTCAATTACATTACATCAATGATTCTAATAAAAGATATAAATCCTATTATCTAATTTTCATCAAACACATTTCCTTTACATTGCAAGACTAAAATAATATTACATTGCACTTTAAACACTAAGTCTCGTAAGAGTACATAAAGATTGCATCAAAATTACAAATTGCCATGAAGGCATACATAAACATATGATACAATTGATCATATAAGGTCCAAGAACTACAAGAATGATCCAAGAAGAACAAATAGGATCAAACTAGAAATATGAGATGTTCAAATCCAAAAGAGAAACTAGAACACTCGTGAAACCAATTCTCGCAATAAGGAATGAGCAAACACCCAATGGAAAGTGGCACTACCACCCGACCATGTGGCTCAAAAGGAACCACCCCACCATGCTAGGAGATAGCAATGAGACCCACTAGCAACTTCAAGAATGCACACATGGTCTAGAAAAGACATTAGGTAATCTCATAAAGCATATACTCATAAACATGAGTCCATAGTAAAACTCCAAGTGATATCAACAAGACTACACACTAGTGACCATAAGAAAAGAGTGTCATCACATAGCTTGGAATGGTTATCCTAGCAAGCCTCCATAGGCCCTAACCCCCATCTTGGGTTATCCTGGTAGCCTCTCCTGAACCCCCGGCCCCATCCAAGTCTCATGCAGACCCAACAATCCTTTCGTGAGGACAAGGTTGTTGGTTTTCCATATCAAGCCTTGCCACTACATCCTGAGTGTGTACAAGCACTCAACCATGAGTAGGGTACACTTAATCTTAATTAATGTTTAAGCTACCCAAACCCCTAATGTATTGTTAGGTTATCACTTAATTATCCAACTTTCAAGGGGTTATCCTGCTAACCTCTTTGGGCACGACCCCCACTCGAAAGCCACTCTTCCTTATGACACTACACAAAATTCCCATAAGAACTCTAAGGAAAAAATACAAAAGCCAACCTTACAAAGGGATTTCAAAAATAAACAAGTAAAACACTTAGTCACACAAGCCCTACCATAAAGGTTTAACCACTTGGACAAATCGGTCTACTCATGAGACACGACTACAAAAGAAAATACAACATGAAAATGTCTAATTCCACATATAACCAAAGGACTTGCAATATGACTTAATTACGAAGCCAATCATAAATGAAACAAACACCATCATTTTTTTCAAAATAAAGATTTATTTTCTTTCCATCTAATTCACATTTGACCAAGTTTTCTAAAATTCCCAAATTTTGAAAAAAATCAATTACTAACAGTAATTTCCCAAATTCAATAAAAATTTCAAATCAATATTCGCTTAATAAATTTAAAATTCCAAAACCACCATAAACATGCAGGAGAGTCCCACAAGGGAAACCCAAACACTTTTTTTTTTTCTTTTTTAAACAATAGCTTATAAAATAAAAATGCCCCGAGAATTTAAATAGAAAAATTTTAATAACAATTTCCTAGGTTTGATTAAAAAACACAGAGTATAAATTAGTCTCCTCAATTTCTCTTAAAAACAAAAAAAATTAAACAATAACAATAAAGAAAATAGATTCACAGGTCTGATAAAAACATAAAAAATTGGACAACATAACCCCCCATTTGAAAATAATCAAATAACAAATTATTTTCTTACAGAGCTTGATAATACAAAATTTTGAAACAAATTCATGAAATCATAGTTGTATATAAACAACAACCATAGATTTTTGAATTCTTAAAAATTTCCAAACTCAGGTTTAACAAAATATATTTCTTGAGACTCACATGGAGATTTAAAACAAACAACATTGAGGATTTCCATTGCTAAAATAAAATTCAAACCCCTCTTTTTTTAACAAAATACTACAATAAATTTCTTTTCAAAACATAAAACACAAACAAATCACAAAGAGTTCAATTTTAACATTAAAGTTTCTAAAACAGAAGTTAAAAATCCAACCTTGCAAGCTATTGTTGGAAGAAATTTGAAGATGAATCCCGGGGCTCTCCACCAAATCAACCTTTCACCAATTTTTCAACTCCTCTAGCAAAACCAATTTCAAACATAGAAGAAAATTTCCCAAAAACCAAGACTCCATAATCTGGAGAAATTTCCCAATATAAAGGATTTTGCCCAAAAAATATCTTTTAGGGAAAAATTCTTTTCCTTAAGAAAACTTCCCCTTTTCTAAAATGAAAATTAAATTCTTTTCTCCCAAAACAATACATTTACATTTTTTTTTAATTTGAATTCAAATTGCTCACACACTAAAAAGTCAATTTAGATATTTTAAATTACAAAAAGGTAAAAATGACTTTCTTCTTCTTCTTCTTCTTTTTTAAAAAAATGAACAAGATATAATATAAATTTCACTAATAAATAAAACCATTAATTTAACTAACCAATTAAGAATAATTGATTTATTTGTTTAGCCATAAAAGATGCCTATAATACATTTATCTTTAACTTAATTTATAAAAACAATACCCATTAATTATTAATAATCATAAGGTATTAAAAATTAATTTCTCATTAAATAACACTAGAAGAGAATAAATAAATTCACAAAACGCATAACACACAAACTCAACTAAACAAAGCAGAGACACGATCCACATACCAGATAGGGAAGGTTGATAGACGACTGACAATGCTCACTATCGAGCAAGGATGGGAATGAAATTTAGGGCCTTAAGACTATCTCCTCCACTTCCATCAGATTAATTAGGTACGCTCAGACCTGTGGAACCATGTGAAGTCAGTACCTTGTACTTGCAATTCCTGGATCACTGAACCACACACACACACACACACACACACACACACACACACACACACACACACACACACATACAAACATGGTAAACACACCGGTGAAGGAGAATCATGACTTTCTGTGTCTCACCAAAGTGAGTGACGGGAAATCATCTCCTCACACCTCATACAAATGCCACACATACAAGAAGACATATACATAAAGCATCTCATGCATAAGGTAAATGTGTTAGTCCATGGTCAACTACACAAATAAAATTAACATCTAATCATCCATAAGGAGATAATGCATAAACAACATTCATTGAATCTCAAATAAAAGCATAATTCTGTAGTGTCGTAAATTGTACACCCTTGCTAGGATGGTACAATTTCACACTTAGGTTAGCATCCACCTTAGTATGTCTTGCATCTTGCAGCTTGCATTTCTAATTTCTCTTTAATCATTTAATTAATTAATTAAATTAAATCTAAAGTCATGTTTCATCACTTTACATGTTATAAAGTTGGGCCCTTTATAGTAAGCGTGCCCCTTTCCATTTTATTCCTCCAATGAATCATTTAATCATAAACCCTAATTATGTCCTATTTTGATCTTTTAGGCCCAAATTTGCATATCAAAACATCTCAGAATCAGCTGTAACTTTGGGATTCACTCTAATATTATCATACCTAACGATCTTGAAAATTTGGTGAAAAGTTAGTCGGATTGTGGTGGGAATGCACATGGTCCTCGACTTTTTTCCCAAAATTTTGGGAGCACAATCCTATGATATAATAATGATTAACCCCAAAAGATCGACGGGCAATTCAAATCCTAGGTCGGACTAAACATGAAATTAAGATCGAGTGTTTCATACTTAAGAGCTCTCTTTCTTCATTTGAAGGGAGCTTCTTCTAGGAATCTAAGAGCAGGTTTTCGGAGCATAAGAGCCTTCTTTGCAGCAAAAGAGTAGATCTTTGAAGTCTTCCAAAAAATTGAACGTTCATCCACCAAACATTCATCAAGCATCATTTTATCAATTGGGGGCTTTTGAAGATGTAGAAGAACAATAAAAGATCACCGACTGATGATTGACTTGTACCTCTCCCTTGGGGTTGGGTATGGTTTCATGTCTTTGCATAAGCTTCATTTTGATTCATATTAATGCTTTAGATAACTTTGCATCATGGATTTAGAGCATTTACTTTGTCAATTATAAGCAATTAGGGTTTACTCTTTAGGGTTTCTCTAGAATGTTTGCTTTCATTTTAGGATCTTGCATGTACACAAGGTTCTTGCACACACATTTTTAGTACATTATCAGCTATTTGTGGATGTGGAAATAACCAACATAGGGTTTGACTAAGGTAAGACCCTATATATCCACCTAAACCCTATTTTTCAGCTTCAGGTACAGGTTCGGATCCGAGCATTGCTGGAAGTTTTGAGACCGAAAGAGTAGACAGAGACAGTTTTTGGTTGCAGATCTTAGCAAAAACCCTAAGGGTAGGGATGTGGAACCCTGGTCCTTCCCAAGACAGTGGTGTGGTGCCACGATCCTTCCCTCTGTCAGTAAGATTTTCTAGAACAATGTCTTGCAGGCTTCAGAACCCATCCTGTCAGTTGCAACTCCAGAATTGCAGAATCAGGATAGTGGTGTGGCATCCTGGTCCGAGACATTTCTGCTCAGATTTTGGACACAGGTGCACCTCTAATTTTTCCTTCTGAAGTGTACTTTTTAGTAGTATATCAGTTGTCCTTTGATCCGCATTCTTAGATTAGGGTTTTCTTTCTTACTTGCATCCTAGGTTAGATTGCATTCTTGAATCATCCCCCTCTCTCATTTGTAGCAAGGGAATAGATACTCTAAGAGGTGATTCTTGACTCTCTCTTCCATACAAGAAGTAGCTCTAAGTGTGTCATCTCCCTAGGCTCTTTCATATTTTGTGAGTGTTTATGAGAGTGGGGTTAGGGTTTTCATGCTTAGTCTCACTTTTTCCCCTACACAAATCCAACATAGCATAATATCTGAATAAAAACATCACCACATAGTGTATCCACAATAACCACCAAAAAGTCAACCATGGTTAAAATGAGTATTGAAAAAGTCTGATTGAGGTAGGGATACTACATCCTCCCCCCCCAAAAGTAGGCTTACTCCTGGAAGCCTCAAATAGATATGGATAGAGCTCTCTCATCTTCATTGCATCCTCCCATGTAGCTGAGGTCTCATCATTCGGGTCCCATAGGATCCTTACCTGATCGATGGTATGACCCCTAAGGGTCAAACCCCGACACTGAAGAATGTGCATGGGCTCCATGGAAAGCTTCCCATCCTCAACCTAGAATGCATTCCAATCAAGAACATGTGGATGACATCAAGATGATGTGGTATAAGAATAGAAACATGAAAGACATCGTGGATGCGGGATAGGTTTGGTAGTAAGGAAAGATGGTAGGCAACATGTCCTATCCTCTCAAGGATCTCAAAAGGGCCAACAAAGTGAGGCGCCAACTTAGAATCCTTTCCATAATAGATCAAACTCTTTCACATATGCACTCTCAAGAATACTTGGTCTCTAATAGAAAACTGACTATCCACTCTATGAGCATCGACATACTTCTTATGCCTAACCTATGCTGCTACCAAATGCTCACGAATCCACTCAACCTGTTGCTTCATCTCTTAAAGCATATCCAGACCTATATGCACCCTATCCTCTAACCGATCCCAGCTCAAAGGAGTATGAAAAGGATGACCATACAATGCCTAGAAGGGAGACATACCTATGTAGCTATGAAATCCACAAGATAAAGATAGTCCTCCTAGTGCGACTGCCGGTCCATAACATACGCGCGAGGCATGTCCTCCAAAAATTGATTCATGCGCTTGGTCTGACCATCGGTCTCTGGGTGATAAGATGAACTAAAGTTCAACTGGGTCCCTAAAGCATGTTGAAGTGAGGTCCACAATGCTGAAGTAAAGACAAGATCCCTATCTAAGATGATATGCCTAGGAATCCCATGTAGCCTCACCACATCTTCCATGAAAACTTGTGCCACCTTTACTGCTATATAAGAAGATAGAATAGGAACAAAATGAGCAACTTTGGTCAACCTGTCAACAATGACCATGATGGAATCACAACAATGCAAAGATACTGACAACCCAGCTATGAAATCCATGGAAATGATGTCCCATTTCCAATATAGTACCAAAATAGGTTGTAAAAGCCCTGCATGGTGTTGATGCTCAGCCTTAACCCACTGACACTCCAAATACTTTGACGTAAAATCAGAAATGTCACATTTCATGCAAACCCAATGATATATCTATCTCATATCTGCGTGCATCTTCTTGACACCAGGATGTGATGAGTAAGGTGCATGATGGGCCCCAGTCATGATTGAAGTACAATGTCCATCCAAAGGAGGTACATAGATACACCCAAGATGTTGAAGAAGACCATCTGCCTCAAGTTTATATCCAAAATATCTACCCTCTAATGGTCTTTCAGTCTCAGTCATGACTCTAACCTCTTGATACCAGGTGTCTTGTGGAAGAATCCCAAGGATTCTCTCTCTCAAATCCACCCCAAGGGACAATCTTGAAACCTCATGCCATCTATGACTCAAAGCATCTTCCACTACATTCTCTTTCCCCTAAATATATCAAACCTTAAAATCATACTTGTAGAGGAATTCCATCCATCTCTGCTGTCGAGCATTCAAGTTTGGCTAAGTAAAATCATAATGCAAGTTATGGTGATCACTGTGTAGCTCAAACCAATGTCCTAATAGAAAATATCACCACATGACTAAACCATAAATTACAACTGCCAACTCCAAGTCATGAATGAGATAGTTTAGCTCGTGGTCCTTGAGTTTGTGAGACTCATAGGCCACCACATGAGCATCTTGCATAAGCATTGATTCTATGCATTCTAGAGAGGCATCTATACAAACCATGAAGTCTCTAGATGGATTAGGAACTGCCAAAATTGGTGCACTAACAAGGAGTTCCTTCAGAGTATGAAAGGTTGCCTCACATTGCTTTGACCAAACATACTTCTTCCCTTTCCTTTGAAGATAAGTGATTGGGTGACTATCAAAAGCTATTTCCTGACTTATTTCCTCATCCAAGTTCTCAAGAGAAACTGTAAAAAGTTGGCACCCCTGATGCATACATTGTTTAAGTTGCATAGTGGAGATCATACAGAGTGATAACACTCTAGGAATCCCAACTATCTCCAACTTCTTGCCATGATCATATATACACTCTACTGTCTTTTGATGATAGTCCATACTAGAACTATGTGATGCTAACCAATTAATCCCCAACACAACGCCATAAGACCGCAAAGGAATGACTCAAAGGTCAACTATGGTAGCAAAGGGTTCTAGGTCCAACTCACACTTGGGAATGAAGGAATCTACAACCACATGAAAACCAATAGCCAAATCTACTTGCCACCTATCTGCCTGTCTAGTAGATGTGGGTCCACACCGCTCCATAATGGAGGAAGCTATAAAGGAATCATAAGCACCCAAATCAAATAGTACTAAAATAGATATACCACCCAACATAGCTATGGTCTCAATTATGGTGCCCTGATGCTTTTCTTGATAGTTATCAACCACTGAAAAATATATGTGAGATCGACCTACATCCCCAACAATAGGATTTGAAGCCGACAATCTTTGACTAGCTGTTTGATGTGATCTCTGAGGATAATGCACAACTATGTGGCCATACTGACCATAGGAGAAACTTGCTCCTTTGTTGGGTCCTCTACCTCCACTCGGCCCATCAGATTGCTGAAAGCCACTTGTACTAGGGGCTTGAGAAACACTCTACGAGGACTGTCCCAAAAAATTCTGCCTAGCTTGTTGTCAGTTCCTATCCTTCCTGAACTAAGGATTACCCCCATGCTAACCCTAGAATTGCTTCGGCCTAGGTTGGAGCTTTTGTTGCTACTACTACTGCTGCTAACCATCCTTGGCGGGTGTCTGAAAACTCCTAAATGGTACAATAGCTTGAGACTGACTACCTCTATCCTTAGATCCACCAAATGGTACACTACCAATTTGAACCCTTGGTTGATAACCATGTGCATAGGAAAGATTCTACTCCACTAGCTGAGATTTTCTCTACGACTAACCTGATAGAAGTCGACTCTACCCAAAATCCTCCACTGATACGATCATTCAGACCCCTCATGAAGTGTTGTATCAACATCACCTCATCATTCCCGATATCGACATATTGCTTGAGCTCATAGAATTTGTGCTCATATTTCTCTATAGTCATACCCAACTAGTGCAATTCATGGAACTTATATGCATGATGCTGTCTCCATTGTGCTAATAGGAAACGAGCCCCAAACCTCTCCAAAAATAACTCCCATGACATTGAACCTATATCCACATTGATCTTCTGCTCAAGTCTCCACCAGGTGGAAGCAAAAGCTCTGAGATGCATGATGGCTCATCTTGCCTTGGTGTTACTGCCATACAAATGCATGGAAAAACACCAATCCAAATCTATAAGCCAGGTCTCATTCTCTAGTCCACTACCCAAACCATCAAAAGTAGGAGGGTAAGATCTCAACAAATCGCTCATGTGACCAATGACTATTGCCTCTTGGTCAACTACATACTCTCTCCTCCTAGGAGACCTCTCCCTCTCTCTATCCACATGATCCTGCTAGTACAATTCCCTGAACTGCATATTACCCTGCTGCTCAGGCTTAGGTCTATGGCCCAGTCGAGCCAAGACCTCCTGGAACATTTGATGTAGTTCTTGCCTCTTAGAAACATGTTGAACAATAGGCTGCTTGCTATGTTGACTAGCATCCCCGTGCTCACTCTGGTGAACAGATGGAAGATACTCAACACTCTCATGCATAGGATGAGGTGAAGGATTCTAATGGCCTACACTACGACCATGACCTCTACCTCTATCATGACCTTTACCCTTACCAGCCATAATCCTAACAACAACACCACAAGAACAAAACTTTAGATCTACTACAAGGATACTAACAAGGAAGACACATGCACTAAGACTTAGCAATTGGTATAGTTAGACGAGCTCAAATAAAACCAGAGTACCTAGTGTTGAAACTTGGGCTTTGATACCAATTGTAATGCCTCACCAAGAAACCCTAAAGGATTAAACTAAAAAACTTGAAAAAAAGTGCAAATAATTTTTTTTAAAACATGAATAAACTAAAAGATGCATCAAGATAAACATTGCATTTAAATTGCACAAATGTAAGAGTTAACTTAAACTCATAAAGGCTTTCCCCACATGGATTACTTAATTAAACTAAACATTGCTTAAGGTTAATTAATCCACTTAAGATAAATTTAACCATTAGGAACTTAATTACACTAAACAATGATTGATTCATACAATTGCATGTGATATCATTAACATTCTATGCTTCATTCATGATAATACTTTCAATTACATTACATCAATGAATCTAATAATTTAAGATTTAAATCCTACCATCTAATTTTCATCAAACACATTTCCTTTACATTGAAAGATTAAAAAAATATTACATTGCACTTTAAACACTAAGTCTCATAAGAGTACATAAAGATTACATCAAAATTACAATTTGCCATGAAGGCATATATAAACATATGATACAACTGACCATATAAGGTCCAAGAACTACAAGAATGATCCAAGAAGAACAAATAGGATCAAACTGGAAATACGAGATTGTCAAATCCAAATGAGCAATTGGAACACCTGTGAAGTAAATTCTCGCAAAAAGGAATGAGCAAACACTTGATGGAAAGTGACACTACCACCTGACCATGTGGCTCAAAAAGAACCACCCCAACATGATAGGAGATAGCAATAAGACCCACTAGCAACTACAAGAATGCACACATGGTCTAGACACGACATTGAGTAAGCTCATAAAGAATATACTCACAAAAATGACTCCACAGTAAAACTCCAGGTGATATCAACAAGAATACACACTAATGACCATAAGGGAGGAGTGTCATCACATAGCTTGGAATGGTTATCCTAGCAGGCCTCCATAGGCCCCGACCCCCATCTTGGGTTATCCTAGTAGCCTCTCTGAAACCCTCGACTCCATCCAAGTCTCATGCAGACCCAACAATCCTTTCATGAGGACAAGGTTGTTGGTTTGCCATTCCAAGCCTTCCCATTGCATCCTGAGTCTATACAAGCACTCAACCATGAGTGGGGTACATTTAATCTTAATTAATGTTTAAGTTACCCAAACCTCTAATATATTGTTAGGTTATCACTTAATTATCCAACTTTCAAGGGGTTATCCTGCTAACCTCTTTGGGCCCGACCTCCACTTGAAAGCCACTCTTCCTTATGACACTACACAAAATTCCCATAAGAACTCCAAGGCAAAAATACAAAAGCCAATCCTGCAAAAGGAGTTAAAAAATAATTGAGTAAAACACTTTGTCACACAAGCCCTACCATAAAGGTTTAACCACTTGGTCAAATTGATCTACTCACGAGACACAACTACAGAAGGAAAGACAACAAGAAAATATCTAATTCCACATATAACCGAAGGACTTGCAATATGACTTAATTATGAAGCCAATCATAAATGAAACAAACACCATCATTCATTTTAGAATAAAGATTTATTTTCTTTTCATCTAATTCACATTTGACCAAGTTTTCTAAAATTCCTAAATTTCGAAAAAAATCAATTACTAATAGTAATATCCCAAATTCAATAAAAATTTCAAATCAATATTCTCTAAGTCAATTTAAAATTCTAAAACCACTATAAACACATTTGATTCATATAAATATATAAACATTATATATATACATACATACATACATACATATATATATATTATAAATTTTGTTTTATTTAAAAAATATCACACACACACACACACACACACACACACACACACACACACACACACACACACACACATATATATATATATATATATATATATATATATATATATATATATATATATATATATATATATATATATATATATATATATATATATATAAATTAATTTAAAAAACTTAAATTAAAAATAATTTAATAATTCCACGCAAGCATAATGGTAGGGAGGAATGTGGGCAACATTGTGGTCCATCTCCATAGCCCATGGGTTACCCACAGATTATGGGTCACCACGGTTGTGGCTGCCCACAACATGTGGGAGAGCCACGACCGTGGCTCCCCACAGTTGTGGGTTCCCACAACTATGATTTCCCACAACTGTGGGTAAGCCACAATCGTGGCTCTCCATAGGGGAAACCCCAAACAATTTTTTTCCCTTTTTTTCTTAAAAACAATAACTTATAAAATAAAAATGCCTAGAGAATTTAAGCAAGAAAATGTTAACAACAATTTCTCAAGTTTGATAAAAAAAACATAGAGTATAAATTACTCTCCTTAGTTTCTTTTTATTTTTTTATTTTAAAAAAAATAATAACAATAATGAAAATATATTCACAACTCTGATAAAAACATAAAAATTTGGACAACATAACCCCCCATTTGAGAATAATCAAATAAAACATTATTTTCTTACAGTGGTTGATAATACAAAATTTTAAAATAAATTCATGAAATCATGACTATATATAAACAACAACCATAGATTTTTGAATTTTTAAAAATTTCCTGACTAAGGTTTAACAAATTTTCCTAAGACTCACATGGAGATTTAAAACAAACAACACAAATGATTTCCATTGCTAAAATAAAATTCGAACCCCTCTTTTTTTTAACAAAATGCTACAATAAATTTCTTTTCAAAACATAGCACACAAACAAATCACAGAGAGTTCATTTCAACATTAACATTTCTAAACCAAAAGTTAAAAATCCAACCTTGGAAGCTCTTCCTGGAAGAAATCTGAAGATGAATCCCAGAACTCTCCACCAAATCAACCTTTCACCAATTTTTCAACTCCTTCGGCAAAACCACTTTCAAACATAGAAGGAAATTGTCCAAAAAGCCAAGACTCCATAGTCTAGAGAAATTTCACAATATAAAGGATTTTGCCCAAAAACTATCTTTTAGGGCAAAATTCTTTTCCTTAAGAAAACTTCCCCTTTTCTAAAATGAAAATTAAATTCTTTTCTCCCAAAACAATACATTTACATTTTTTTTTAATTTGAATTCAAATTCTTCACACACTAAAAAGTCAATTTAGATAGTTTAAATTACAAAAAGGTAAAAATGACTTTCTTCTTCTTCTTCTTTTTTTTTTAACAAATGAACAAGACATAATATAAATTCCACTAATAAATAAAACCATTAATTTAACTAACCAATTAAAAATAATTGATTTATTTGTTTAGCCATAAAAAGATTCCTATAATACTTTTATCTTTAATTTAATTTATAAAAGCAATACTCATTAATTATTAATAATCATCAGGTATTAAAAATTAATTTCTCATTAAATAACCCTAGAAGAGAATAAATAAATTCACAAAATGCATAACACACAAACTCAACTAAACAAAGTAGAGACATGATCCGAACACCGGATAGGGAATGTTGACAGACGACTGACAATGCTCACTATCAAGCAAGGATAGGAATGAAATTTAGGGCCTTAAGACTATCTCCTCCACTTCCATCAGATTAATTAGGTACGCTCAGACCTGTGGAACCAGGTGAACTCAGTACCTTGTACCTACAATCCTGTATCACTGAACCACACATACATATTGGTGAAGGAGAATCATGACTTTCTGTGTCTCACCAAAGTGAGTGGTGGAAAATCATCTCCTCACACCCCATACAAATGCCACACATACAAGAAGACATATACATAAAACATCTCATGCATAAGGTAAATGTGTCTGTCCATGGTCAATAACACATAAATAAAATTAACATCTAATCATCCATAAGGAGATAATGCATAAACAACATTCACTGAATCTCAAATCAAACCATAATCCAACAGAGCATAATATCTGAATAAAAACATCACCACATAGTGTATCCATGATAACCACTGAAATGTCAGTCATGGTCAATATAAGTATCAAAAAAGTCTGATTGAGGGAGGGGAACTATAGGTAGGAAGAAACTAATTCTCATCCTAGTGCATCACTTCCAATTTGATTTCATGCATTTATTTCTCCCATTTTCCTCTATAAGTGGTAGATTAGGTTAGAGTAGGATTTCTAAGTGTTGGGTTGGTTCAACACTCTGCACCTAGATCAGAAAGGAAGTCAAAATTCCTAGGAGGTTTAATCCCTTGTGTAATGTCCCACACTTTCGGGTTGTTTCCATGTTCCACAAGGTTATTGAGTTGATAGTTCATTAAGGGTGCAAAGTTTTGTGACAACAATTTCTGTAACGCTTGATTGAACCCATTCAAAATAATTTCATCCTTTTCATGTTAAAAAAGTTGTATTGCACTTAGCATTTTGGCCTTAATGAGGTCTTTCTTCAAGAACTTGGCTACTCTATTCAAAAAATTGATTTCGTGTTTTGTTAGGAAATAATGATTTAAATCCACATTCAAATAATCCATTTCCTACATAATCGATGAGAGAAAATAATGCATACAAGCTTACATAATCACCATAATGCAAAGATCAAATAGATAAGTCTTAAGATAATACAAGATATACCCTCGAAAGATCCTGATCATAAGGGAGAAACCCATCCTCCAAAAGCATCCATACTCTATTATATTAATCATCCATAAAGAACTTATAGGGTTACAATGAATACCTTCAAACCATCAAGCCCTCCAATGAATTCCCATGTGTCCAAGCATGAATCCACACATCTCATGTCATGCTTCACACATGTAATCTTCCAAAGGACTCAATACAATGATAGCCCAAAAACCACTAGCGAACCTTAAGCACTAAACATATATTTTCTTTTATAGACAAAATCTCACACAAAACCAACTAGTGGTAAAGTAAAACCATGTGCTCATTTTAAGAACTTGAAAATTCAGAAGAAAACATGATATAATAGACTAATTAGGCAACCACCAAACCCATTTGTATCACAAAATTCCTAATTGCAAATCAATAAATAAATGCATAAATAAAATCAACAATTAAATGAAACTAATCAAATCAAACCAATGCCATTGCCAATTCTATGCATCTAGCCTCCATTATCCTTCTTCTCCTTGTGTTGAAGTATGACTTCTAGAATTATACTTTATGAAAACCTACAAAATACATGCACAACAATATGAAGATATCGGTTTTTGTAAATGGATATTGATCTTGAATTTATAAATTTTGAGAATTTGATACGATGGTTGAGATCGTTTTGAAAACAATGTTGATCAACGACTAAGATTTCATGAGATAGGTTAGTGGGAGATAATTACAATGCGGAATTGATTGCATGATTCAATTAGACTTGATTTGATTGAGAGTTAAAAAAAATTGATTGATTCAAAGACTAAATTGATTGATTAGTTAGGAAAAAGGTGATTGATGTCTCACTAGTGAGAATTAAGAATTAGTGGCAATTGGGATTTTCAACACATGATGTAGGAAAATGAATGAAATTGGCATTTTTGTGAATTTGGATTTTTGAAAACATGATATAAAAATTGAAATGAAGTTAATTTGAATTTGGAGAAAAATGAAATTTATTTGAAATACGAGATAAATGAAATTAAATAAATTAAAAAATTTATTTAATTTGAGAGGACTTTATTAGCTAATTAAATAAATTAGAATAATATTTTAATCATGGGAAGATAAAATTTGAAGCTCAATGAATAATGAAGAGTATTTAATTAAAGTGAGTGTGATGAAATAATTAATTAAATAATAAAATTATTTTATTAACATTGGAGGAAAATTAGATATTTATAAAATTAAAAATTATTTAATTATGAGAAAAGAGGAAAATTTTGACATTTGAATTTCAATCACAAGAATGAAATTAATTTAGAAGAATGACACATAATTAATTAAATAATAAGATTATTTAATTAAAGAGGAAAAATAGTAAAATTTGTGCTTGCAAGTGTGGTACAATTTTTCAGTGTCTACATTTGCCCCTCTTTGAGATAATACAATTTTGAGCATTGCTTCAAAGTATAATTGACAAAATTTTTCCCTTAGTATTCCCTAGTAGCAGTAAGGTGATATGTTGCCCCTTGGGAAATTGGTCAATTTTTATCTTTATTTGAAGGCGAATTTAATGATAATGCAATCAGGATCCCAAATATGTGTTTTGCAAAAAAAAATGAGGCTTAGTTGAGTGATCTACAAGGTGTTGAAGGTAGAAAGGGCCACCATCAATAGGGTAGGAAACCTTAATTAGGGCTTAAGTTGGATGTAAATAGAATATTGGAGGTTCATTTGAGCTCATTTGCAACCATGGATCTTTGAAGATCAAGAACAATTTTAGAGCAATTTGTGAGCATTTGTGAAGCTATGGCAGGAATTGGGTGTAAACAACATCTGTCAAAGTGGATTCATACTTTCAGGAGGCGAGAGGGCACATGCGAGAGGGTAAGGTCAAAAACTTATCTTGTCATATCATAACATTGTATTGCACTTTTCATCTTATGTGCATGAGGAGTCAAAATTAATAGTCACACATTTGCATATTGAAATTTACACATGTTCTTTTTAATGTGTGCAACTATAAATTAGGTCACATAATTGATATATGTCACATAGTTGTTGTACAATTGTCAAATTTGTTGCACAATTTATTCTTGTGTTTTGCATCTATTGTTGGAGTCCCGTAATCATAATTTATGTTACATAATTGATATAAATATCATGTATTTTCTTTCTAGTGCAACACCATTGCTTTAATTATTATGGTTTTTATTTTGCTGCTAGTTTCAAGTTTTGCATTGGGATGGGTCAGTTAGGTTTTGTGATAGGTATGTTTTGACACTACATATGATTTGCAGGTCATTCTTTGAGTCCTTGGTGCCTAGAAGAATAGGCCTAAGGGCCTTGATTGGCATCACTAGTTGGATGAGATTGAGTTATACTACTTGCAACAAATTGGTCTACACCATATGTTCTTTATACCTGAGGTTACAACTATTAGAGGTATGATCACTGTACTTGCAAAGCATTGGAATTTAGAGACGAGCTCCTTCCACCTTCTAACTAGGGAAGATTCAATTAATTTAGAGTATGTGTGGTGCATCCTACACATTCCTATCCACAATGAGTGGGTGGCTTATGAGTCACGGTCTAGGATTGTAGCTCTTTGTTGCTTATATGAGTGTGACTCAATGGAGTAAGGTATGAATGACTTATATGAGATTAGATGGAGGATGCTCATGTCCATGTATGATATGTATATTGTGTTTCTTTGCATCTTGATTGTAGGTACGTTATCTCAAGACAAGTAAGGCCATAGTTTTCCTATTGGGTGGGGTAGTATATTGGAGGGTATGGTGGATGACTACAAAGTGTATTCTTGGGGTTTGTGTGTAATTGCCATTCTATATCATCAGCTGCATTCATTTTCTTATTTAGGAGCTTAGTCCATCAACTATGGTATTATGCTCTTACAAATGTGGTCTTGAGAGCACATCACAGTGTTTCGGCCTATGGTAGACATACACTTGGAGGTAGGTCATCCTTATGTGTATAGATGTTTAGGCATAGTTGTTCAAAGGAACATGGGTCATACGATGTACTACAACATTTCACTTTGAGAAATTATAGGCACTATCCTAGCTAGGAGGATGTTGATAAAAACCTTCCATATTGTAGAAAATAGTGTTATTTAATTGGTCATACATTCAGATTATAGAGGATCATAGATATCTAGCTACTTGATTGTATTTTAAGATATTTTTGTGAGGTACAAATAGTGCCACAAGGGACAACATATTTTTCTCACTCCACTAGAGAGGTTATAGACTAGGGGTCATGTATCAGTCCATAGGTTTCCTATGCAAAGTTCAATAGTCTCCATCCTATTTAATGGGTATGGTGATCATACATTATAGATGTAGGGACTATTTACACTATCAGATTGTTGAGAGGGGGGTGAATCAACAATACTAAAACTTGACCAGACTTCTTACTTTATCATTTAATTTGTCAATCATGAAGATGAAAAAAGATACCTAAAACCATCAAATAAAAACACACATATGAACACCAAGATTTTACACTGTAGAAAAGTAACATTTTTTAGATTGTGACTAAGAGTGCATAATTCAATACACATCTGAGACAATCTTACTCTTTGGTTTATCGTGAACCTCTGAATTGTATCTTAATGACTTCACACAATATTTTTCACATCTATATACCCAGTATAATAATTCAATCCTATACATAGTAATTGTTATCTGTATGAAATCCACTAGGTCATTCCATCAAGATGTAACATGTCCATGTAAATCCATCAGCCCTAAAACAATCTTCATTTAGAAAAATGTGAAAGTGTGAAGGCTCATACCATGTTAGCACACCTTCCCGATACTCCCAAAATAGCTCCTATGTAATCACATGTTAGATTACATGGATCATTTAATGATTAGCCAACCAAAAAACTATTAACTAATGTGAAAACACCAAGCTCAAAATTCAATCTAGACCACTAACAATATTTGTGGATGACTAGGGAACCAACATAAAGTATAAGAAAAACTTAACCAACCATCCACAACTCTTAACCAATTGAAAGTTGAGGAATGCAATGCATTCCTCCATACCACTGCTCTACAATAGAATCAACCAGATCTCCAAAATAAATAGCTCCAAATGTAGATCTCCTAAATACCTGAAAGCTAAAATGTGATAAGATATTTGTTTACCAAGACCATGTTCAAATAGAATAATCAACTATCATAGATTTGCCACAAACTATATTAGAAAATCTTTTATACTAGATTACTATTATTGCATTATCTAGAATTTAAACCAACATGTCTTCAACTATACAACATTTGAGTATTTGAAATATGAATAATATGAGCTCACAACCAACATATAGCTACCAAATAAATAAATAATACACATCCACTACATACCAAACAAAACTATATGTCATACTGCTCATTAGAACAGTCAGAGATGACAAAATTATTCAAGAAAGTTCCATACATCTGCATACAACCAACAATTACTACACAATATTAGACTACACTAGCTATATATCTGGAGCAACAAGATAGCATCACCAAAACATGAGAATTATCTCCCTAGTTGCAAAACCTTCACCAAACATTATCTAACATATAAGAACTGGAGCACATTCTTACAATTCACCTACCACTAATTTGTAGCATTATTCTATAGTACTGCACAATATTAGACTGCATCTAGACCAACAAGTTTGACATCAATGACAACATAGACTCATATTTGTGGCAATCTCCCCCTTTGTCATTGATAGCAATACTTGTCTAGACACAAAATACTTATTTCTCTCCCTTTGACAACAAGAGAAAAGGGTAACCCTTCTCTCCTTATACACATCTGTAAGCCCCCCCTATCAAATAAAAGTTCCACAAAATTAAAATCTGAAAACAAGTTAATATGTTTATCCAACATATCTTCAATTTTTCACTATAAAAAATACCATAAATGGACTATCCAAAAGTTGGCAGCATGTCTAAGAATTTTTAAGTAGCCAAATATTCTTGTATTGCTCTCTAAGATCTTTAAGAGATGAATCCCATGAACATATGGTAGATGAGAGTGTTAAAGTTGTGAAATAAAACCTCACAAAACCCAGTGAACACCTCTATATGCAACTATCATGTCACAACAATGGAAGATTCACACAAAACACAAAGATTGCTTTGAAAACCCTAGAGAAAAAATATGCAATAATAATAATCAGATTGTTAGATTTACAAAGGGATCAATCCTTATAAAATTAGATCAAAACCTAAAAACATAAACCCCAAAAGCAATTAATAATTAATAATGAATTAATTATTAATGGGCCTAAGTTTAGCTTGTTAGGATAATTGGTGAACAACTGAGAGGGGGGGTGAATTAGTTGTTAACAAATTATAAAATTTAATCCACTCAATAACCTTTAACTAG
This sequence comes from Cryptomeria japonica, assembly GCF_030272615.1. Classification (NCBI taxonomy): domain Eukaryota; kingdom Viridiplantae; phylum Streptophyta; class Pinopsida; order Cupressales; family Cupressaceae; genus Cryptomeria; species Cryptomeria japonica. The sequence goes on along the minus strand of NC_081406.1, from coordinate 292,630,337 downwards.
ATTAAGTACCAGTAAAGAAGAAACAAATACCGATAAACAATGCAACTTAACAATTAAACAGATAATCAATGCAAAGCAACCATACCACATAACACCATGATTTGTATGTGGAAAACTCGGAAAGGGAAAAACCATGGTGGGAAGCCTACCCACAGTTAGATGATACTTCTGTAGAAAGTATGTGTTACAATGAGGGGCCTACACATGCAGGAAGGCACACTACCTAGAGCGTATTGCTCATTACAAAAAGAGTCTCACTAACTGTAGAGAGGCTACAACCTTCTCAAGATAAATGGACAACAAATCCAATAGAGTGAACTACCAGAGATAGCATCTACCATGCCTGATTATAGTCCCAGTTAAGCTCAATACCAGAGGCCTTTGACCTCTTTTGAATCCAATTTGATCACCAATGATCGACCAACTGTTCTACTTGAATGATATCACAATATTCACACATTACATTCCTTGACCATGACCTTTTTCAATAACCATGATACTCTACAAAGAGTTTTTGCCTCTTATTTATACAAACCCTAAGGCCTAAACCAATTAGGTCAACTACCTAAAAGATATTACAATATAAATCAATTTTACAATGATATTCCATGTCGTTTTAAGACCAAAACGACAATAACCAATCCATAAATCATTCTGAAACATCCTGATAATGTGTAGACAACACATTATCATGATACCAGTCCATAACCTAGATAGGTACCAGACCTATTCTGGGTCCACCATGCCAAAGAAATGTCTTCAAGAAGTTGAAGCACGATCAAAGAACCTCTTCAGCATCCTTAAATCCATCTAGAATCCACACCAACACCACTTATGCATCCTGTTAATATTCCTTAGTGAAAGCTCCTCCAGTAAAATCATAAACCAGTGCTGGTAAGGGTTTACCAGAGTGTATGATAGAATCCGATTACCAAGTCCATACCATCTAACCAAGACATGCTCTAGAAGCACGTACTAGATGTAACCAAACATATTCTATAGATCCAAACATGCTGGAAGTGTCCAGTAGATAGTCTCTTCTACCGGTAACACTAGATCTTCTACTGGTAAACAAAACCTATCTGCCGGTAACCAACCATAATAGTTAGAGTTGACATCAATGACAAAACATCAATGCAACACATAATCAATTCATCCATAATGCCAACAATCTCCCCCTTTGGCATTGATGGCAACACTAGATGTAAAAAACATCTAAGTACCAAGAAATGCCAAACAAGTCTCCCCCTATGGAAGACAACCAACGATCTCCTGAATATTAGTAACTCTCCCCCTGTGAATGATATCTCTGAATTTATTTTTCACATCACTATCTCTCCCCCTTTGACATCAATGCCAGAAATTTGACAAAAATATCAAAGTAAGAATATAAACCTCTTTATCTCAAAGCTGGCTACTCCCCCTGAGTAGTAGCACCACTCATCAGTACTAGAATGAATAATATCTCTGATAATGCATGCTAGAATGATGACAAACTGCATCAATCGAGTCTCTATCAGAGGGGTAGAAACCCCTAACCTGTCTCTTAAATACTCAAATGATTCCTTAGACAATGGTTTAGTGAATATGTCTGCAATATGTTCTTTAGTGTTCACATAAACCAATTTGACTTCCTTTGCTTCTACCTTGTCCTTGACAAAGTTATACTTTATTGATATATGCTTAGTCTTAGAGTGAAATACCAGATTCTTAGACATGTCAATAGCTGCAAAGTTATCACAGTAGATAACTACCAGTTCACTACAATTTACCCTTGATATCCTTCAATATTTGACTCATCCATAAGACTTGAGTGCAATTAGTTGTTGCTGCAACATACTCAGCTTCTGTAGTAGATAAAGAAATGCATGGCTATTTTTTGCTGATCCATGAAACTAGTTTCTTTCCAAGAAAGAAAGCTCCACTAGAAGTGCTCTTCCTTGTCGATTTACTAGTGTAGAAGTATCCTTGATAGACAATTTCTCACTTGTCACCATAGGAATACTTGCTAGTTTGGAATTATCCATACCAAAATTCTTCAACAATTCCCTCAGATACTTAGTTTGATAGATAAAAATGCCTTTGTCAGTTTGAGTAATCTGCAAACCTAAGAAAAATCTCATCTCACCAATCATGGACATTTCAAATTTATTCTTCATATTGTTAGCAAATTCCATGCACAATTTATCTTCTCCTCCAAAAATGATATCATAAAAAAATACTTCAATAATTAGAATATCATCATCAGTGATCTTATAATATAAATTACTATCAACACTGCCCTTAGTAAAACCAAGCTTCAAAAGATATTTATCCAACCTTGCATACCCAACTCTAGGAGCTTGTTTCAATCCATATAAAGCTTTCTTCAATCTGGAAACCATATCTTTATCATCTGTCAGTGAAAATCCATCAGGTTGCTCAATGTATACTTCTTCCTCAAGTTCACCATTTAAAAATGCACATTTAACATCCATTTGATAAACCTTATAGTTCTTATAAGCTGCATAGGCAAGAAATAGTCTAACAACTTCAATTCTAGCTACTAGTGTAAATGTCTCACCATAATTAATTCCTTCCATTTGAGAATATCCTTTATAAACCAATCTAGCCTTGTTTCTTACAAATTGACCATCCTCATTCAATTTATTCCTAGAAACCCATTTACTTCCAATAACATTCTTATTTTTAGGCCGAGGAACTAAAGTCCAAGTTTCATTCTTCTCTATCTGATCTAATTCATCTTCCATAGCTTTTAACCAATGTTTATCCTTACAAGCTTCAATAACAGTCGTCGGTTGAACTTGAGAAATAAGACATACCTCATCATTTTCCAGTCTTCTTCTTGTCACAACTCCCTTATTCCTATCTTACATACCTTGGTGTCTTCTGAACTTCAGATTCACTACTTTGATCATCAGTCATAGTTGAATTTTCTAATTGTACTAGTGTAACTATCTTAGATTTTTGTACCGATTGAGGCATTGTTGGTTCAGTTATGATCATTTCCACTGTTGGTTCCTAGTCATATGATATAGATTTATTTCTGTACTGCTCATCCACTTTCACATTAGCACTCTCCACAATTTTCTGGAATCTTTTGTTATAACCTCTATATGCTTTGCTTTGAATTGAATAACCAAGAAATATCCCATCATCACATCTAGGATCAAAATTTCCAATAGAATAATCTCTTTTGATATAGCATTTACTTCAAAAAATTCTAAAATATTTAACAGTAGGTGTATGTCCAAACCATAATTCATAAGGGGTCTTACTGGTTTCACCTTTGATGTGAACTCTATTGAATGTGTAGACTATTGTACTCACTTCTTCTCTCCAAGAGATATGAGGCAATTTGGCTTCCATCATCATAGATCTTGCTGCATACAGAATGGTTCTGTTATTTCTTTCCACTAATCCATTCTGCTGAGGAGTTCTAGGTGTAGATAAATGTCTCCTAATGCCATTTGTCTCACAGTAACTGTTAAATTCATGAGAAGTGAACTCACCGCCATGATATGATCTTAGACATTTGATTTTCAATCTAGTTTATGTTTCAAGCTTTTCTTTAAAGATCTTGAATTTCTCAAAGGCTTCAGACTTCTCCCTAAGAAAAGTCACCCACATCATCCTAGAATAGTTATCAATAGTCAATATGAAATACCTATCACCTTGAAAGCTTCTAGTCCTTGCTGGACCACATAAGTCAGTGTGAATCAAATCAAGTACATCATTAGATTTATCATGTATGCTCTTAAAAGAACTTCTAATTTGTTTTCCCAATTGACATTCCTTACATATCGGATTATGAGGATTCACAATCTTAGGTATATCTCTAACTACATTAGTTGAACTGATCTTAACAATACAATCAAAATTAACATAACACAATCTCTTATGCCATAACCAACTCTCATCAATATGGGCAATCAAACATGTCTTGTTATCAATGTTCAAGTGAAAGATATTACCTCTAGTTTGAATACCGGTTGCAATCTCCAAACTAGTCTTGTTAATGATTTTACATTTTCTATCTTTAAATTGAAGTTGGAAACCCTTTTCAACCAATTGACAAACACTCAAAAGTTTATTCTTTAAACCTTCTACATAATAGAAATTATCAGTGTTATTCTTGCCATCCAAATAAATAATACCTCTACCTCTGATCATACATGCTTTGTCATCTCTAAATCTGACTTGACTGCCATTGTATTCTTGTAGTGATAGAAATTTTCTTTTATCTCCAGTCATATGGTGTGAGCATCCACTATCAATTACCCATTCATCCTTATCTTCAAATTTTGCTGCCAGGCTTTTTGATAGCCGGTTTCAGTTCATCTTCCTTTAAAGCATAGAACACCCATTCCTTTCCATTGGCGGATCCACTAGCAGAATCTTCTGTTGGTTCATCTCCAGAGTCATCACTTACTCCTTCCTCATCCGCTATGTAGTATTTTTTTTATTTCTTGAATCTATTAATGTTCTGGTTAGGCTTAAATGATTTCTTAACTCTTCCTCAAATCTTGCATTCCGTTCAGGACTTCTAGATGTAAAATGACCAATCTTATTACATGCAAAACATTTAAAAGGTTCTTTTCCTTCATGCTTACTTCCTGTCAGACCTTTAGGTACTCTTCTAGCAAATAAGGCTTCAAGTTGCTCAAATTCTTCATATTCTTTCCTCATGTCTTCCAATTATTTTGCATATAGGACTTTCCAATCACTTTTGCCGGTAGATGATGATGATGATGCATGAAAAGATGGTTCAGACTTTACAGCTCCAGAAGATCCAAATTCTTCAAGCTCAAAAGCAGATAATTTTCCAATCAAAATGTCTTTGTTAACTGAAGAGTTTTCCATTGTTCTCAACTCATTAATTGAAGTTGCCTTCATCTTGTAATCTGGTGGAAGGGCTCTCAAGAATTTGGAAACTATTTCATCTTCACTCAAAGATCCTCCACAACATTGAATTCCCATAACAATCTCATTTACTCTTTCCATAAACACAACAATTCTTTCACTATCTTCCATCTTCAATTTTTCATATCTTACCCAGTAACCATCAAGTTTAGCAATTTTCATAGTAGAGTCACCTTCATTCAGAGTTTTTCAGTTTGTCCCACATAACCTTTGCTGATGATTTATGAATTAATCCCATAATCTGTTGATTAGTAAGTGCACACAAGAGGGATTCTTTAGCTCTGTAATCATTTTCAATATTCTTATCCAAGTCTACAAGAGTAGGATTGCCAGATGTCAGATCATAAGGTGTATATCCTTTCTCAGTGATCTCCCAAATATCCTTGCCAAGACATCTAAGATGAGTCTCCATCCTAATCTTCCATATTCCATAGTTTGTTCCATCAAGCTTAGGGATTTCTCTTCTGAAAATAGTTGCTGGTGGATTAGAAGTGTTATCTACCATAGGATCTACCTTAAGCAGTTAAGCTTCTACAAAAGAGGACCAAAGATCTGATACCAATTGTTAGGATAACTGGTGAACAACTAAGAGGAGGAGGGGTGTGAATTAGTTGTTAATAGATTATAACATTTAATCCACTCAATAACCTTTAACCAGATTAAGTATTGGTAAAGAATAAACAGATACCGGTAAATAATGCAACTTAACAATTAAATAGATAATTAATGCAAAGTAACACCATGATTTGTATGTGGAAAACCCAAAAAGGGAAAAAGTGTGGTGGAAAGCCTAACCACAGTCAGATGATACTTTTGCAAAAAGTATGTGTTATAGTGAGGGGCATGCACATGCAGGAAGACACACTACCTAGAGCATACTACTCATTACAAAAAGAGTCTCACTGACTATAGAGAGGATACAACCTTCTCAAGATAAACGGATAGCAATCCAATAGAGTGAACTGCCAGAGATAGCATCTATCATACCTGATTACAATCCTGGTTAAGCTCAATACTGGAGGCCTTTGACCTCTTTTGAATCCAATTTGATCACCAATGATCGACCAACTTCTCTACCTGAATGATATTACAATATTTGCACATTACATTCCTTGACCATGACCTTTTTCTATAACCATGATACTCTACAGAGAGTTTCTACCTCTTATTTATACAAACCCTAAGGCCTAAACCAATTAGGTCAGCCACCTAAAATATATTACAATATAAATCCATTTTACAATGATATGCCATGTCATCTTAAGACCAAAATAACGATAACCAATCCATAAATCATCCCAAAACATCCCGGTAATGTGTAGAGAACACATCATCATGATACCGGTCCATAACCTAGATAGGTACCAGACCTATTCTGGGTCTACCATGCCAAAGCAATATCTTCAAGCAGTTGAAGCATGATCAAAGAACTTCTTCAGCATCTTGAAATCCATCTAGAAGCCACACCAACACCACTTATGCATCCTATCAAGATTCCTCAGTGAAATCTTTGTCGGTAAAGCCATAAACTAGTGTCAATAAGGGTTTACCAGAGTGTATGATAGAATCCGATTACCAAGTCCATACCGTCTAACCAAGACATGCTCTAAAAGCACATACCACATGTAACCAAACATATTCCATAGATCCAAACATGCCATAATTGTCCAACATATAGTCTCTTCTACCGGTAACACCAGATCTTCTACCGGTAACCAAAACTTGTCTGCCGGTAACCAACCATAACAACTAGTGTTGACATCAATGACAAAACATCAATGCAACACATAACGAATTCATCCATAATGCCAACATAGCTTCCTAAATTTAGCTTAAGTGAAAATAAAGTAAATGGTGACTTAATTAATAAATCGATATGATTTAATTAACTAAGTAAAGAACCTTATTACTCCAACAAAGAGGATTCAACTTTGAAATTCATACTGAAGATACAGTTTTAATACAATATTAAAAGTTTCCAGGTTCTTTACATTCTATTCTATCTTTTCAACCACCTCCAAAATATTGATAAGAGAATACATATGTAACTCAATTGTATCTTTAATAGAAAAAAACTATCTCTTATATTTATCTCTCTACTCTTGTAGAATGAATAGCTATGAATGAAAATGACATATCTTAGATCTAACAATACCATCATTGTTCTTATATAAATCAAATGAACTTACTAAGTATGTAACCAATGACTCAATTGAGTCAATATGCTCCTTGAATTTCTTGGTGGCACTAGGCCATCTTAGACAATAATGATATAACCAAACAATATCTTAAATACACATGCTGAGATTCTTTGAGTAGGCTTTCAATATGTGATGTGCCTTTGCACATTTCCCAATCACCCTAATATGCATATTTTTCATAATATTATCTTTTGTAGAAATCTCCTTTTATTCACTCTTCTTTGTATCTTCACATCTAGTGTTTCTTGAGACCATATGCTTGGCTATAATTTCAACCAAGACTTCTAGAATCAGACCAACAACATCTTTAGGAACTAATTTATTTTGGATAAGATAAGCAATAAACGCTTGTTCAATGATCACTCACTCATTGGTTGGTACCACAAGGCACATATCACTTGTAGTTTTAATTCCATTAGGGTACTCAATCATATCCAATACTTTATGTACCACTAGAGGATCTTCCCCAGAAATTGTAGGGGAGAACATTTCTTCTTCTACAACTTTCTTTTGTTTATCATCTTTCTTCAGTTCATCTTCCTCACTCTCCACAATTATAGTTTCTGCCCTTTTTTTCTTAATAGAAGGCACTCATTTAGATTCCATCATTTATTGGGAATATTAAGATCAATGAAGCTCTTTTATTACTCTGAATTTTGTGTTTTAAAGTAATTTAATTAAGGTAATTAATGTGATATAGTCTTAAAGAAATTAATGTAATGTTGGGAAGGTTAAAATTAATATTAGAGTTAATAAGTTACTTGAGTAAAAATAAATAAAACCTTTAGGTTCAAGTTATTTGTTTTTCCTGAGCAATCCATATAGTTAGTTATAGGTAAGATAATCTGATGACATGGTATAAATTTATTCAGTAGAAATAAATTGGTATTTTTGGTATTAATGTTGTTGGTGTGATTATGTTATGAAAAGACTATTCCCTATAATTTTGGTTGTCAATATTACTATTTGTGTATTACTAGTTACTAAAATTAGATTAATTCATGGCGTTGTTTAGCATTATTAAAAAAATTAGCCATTGGAAAAAGATTTGGATCTTGAAAATTGATTTACTCTAATTAGCAAAATTATGATAATAATTAATGTCACTTCATTTGTTAGTTGAATAGTGTTAATTAAACCTTTCTTTATGTATTTATGTTAATTTTATATCACTCCTGAGTTGAATAGTATCAGTGTGTGTTATTATGGAGGCATTTGAACCCTATTGCATTATTTTAACTAAGTGGTATATAGAATACCATTGGATTAAGAGCGTTTTGGCCTAGGGTAACAGAGGCACCTAGGGGAGGTTGTTAAATCCGGTTTCTCAGTTGGAATTGAAATATATTTTTATGCCAGTTTGAGAATAATGGAATTATCCACTTCCTTGTAAACTATTAAACCCTTATGGTTGGTATTGAGGCTTTGTGTTAGGGTATTGTTTCTCCTTGGCCTATACCTTTGTATTATGATTGGTTTTACCCTAGGAATGGGTTCTTTTATGGGAAGGTAGCGTAGGAGTCTTAGGGAGGAGTGACACACAACGGGGGCCAAGGCCCAAAAGTGGCCACTTGGGTAGCTCATTGTGGAGTTTTTTAAGTAAGTGAAAACTAAATATAAAATGAACTGGGGTTACACACTTAATCAAGATAAGTCATTTTTTCTCGCCCATTTCTCGAGTTCTTGTAAAGGCTCTAAAAGGGTTTGTGAAGCAGTCACTGGTGAGGAGGGACCTCAAGGAGATAAGTCCAAACTAGTCAGCAAGAGTAAACACAACGAAAACACATAGATATGATGGAGGCAATGCATAATAGATAACTTTATTGCATGAAATTTGATTATATCAAATAGGTAACAACCGGGTTACAACATATCGACACACAAGCCTAGTAGAATAGGTCACACCGGGACCTTGAATCGAAAGATATAACTTCTAGGCACATTCTATATCTGATTGATCCTAATTGATCTTTTATTGATTACATTCTAAAGCATGAGTATATATATATATCGATCCAATGGATCCAGTCAGCCCAAAAGGATTAAAACTCGAAGAACAAGACCTAACATGCAAAATTAACAAGGTCGACCTCCACCAAGAGATTCCTCTGGAAAATCTAAAGGATGAAATGTAGAAGGTCAACCACACACCAAGAAACATCGAGATCAATGCTCAAGGCTCTGCAAGCTTTGGAATGGGTTCTGGTAGATCACCAAAATAGGTCTCAGGAAATCAGTAACAAAGGAATAACCAGTTGTGATATCTTGCCAGAAAGTGATCCAAATGAGATGCAATATATATATATATATATATATATCGATCCAATGGATCTAGTCGGTCCAAAAGGATCAAAACCGGAAGAACAGGACCTAATGTGCAAAATTAACAAGGTCGACCTCCACCAAGAGATTCCTCTGGAAAATCTAAAGGATGAAATGTAGAAGGTCAACCACACACCAAGAAACATTGAGATCAATGCTCAAGGCTCTGCAAGCTTTGGAATGGGTTCTGGTAGATGACCAGAATAGGTCTCAGGAAATCAGTAACAAAGGAATAACCGGTTGTGATATCTTGCCGGAAAGTGATCCAAATGAGATGCAATTTGAAAGAAAGAAGTATGATCAAGTCTTCAAGTAGAATCCAACTCCATAGGATCTGGTGATCCAAAACTGGGACACACAGAAAGGAAAATTGAAACTGCAAACAAAATAGAAAGGAAATGTTTTTGGTTGATGCAAGATTGCTATGAATTGGGGATACTCCTGCATCAAACATCTGGGGTTAATGAAAAGTGAGCCTCTCACTTTGATAGGGTCAGAGGGAAACTAAGGTGGTCTACCTCTTCCTGAGAAATCTAAGATGAACCTTCAACTGGTCTACTCTTCCACTTCACAAGATATTCTTTGTACTGACTGTTCTGGGTACTACACCCAATCCTATTATCCAAAATCTTTTCAATTTGATCTAGTTCCTTCTAGGGAAATTGTTTCTCCAAGTCTGCAACACTGCTCTCATTGAATTCTAGTTCATGGTACTCATGAAGATCTACAATGTTGAATATAGGTGAAATACTTAGACTATCCGATAGCTCCACTTCATATACATTTCTGAAAGTGAACCTTTTCAAAATCTTACAAGGCCCAAACTTATTCATATGCAACTTACTATAAGTTCCAACTAGGAATCTTTCTTTTCTCAAGTATACCATCACTTCATCCCCAACTTCAAATTCCTTATGTCTCCTCTTCTCATATGTCTTCTCCTTATATTTATTGTTCATGTCTTCCAAATGTTGTTTAACCTAAATATGCAATGTTGCCATGTGATTTGTAAAATCTTCTACTTTTGAACTCTTCTGGTCTTCATTGCCAATGTCTATCAATTCTATTATTCCTCTAGAATTCACTCCAGTAACAATCTCAAAAGGTGTTTTTTTGGTACTTCTATTCACTGAATTGTTATAGGCAAACTCAGCTTGTGCAAGGATCAAATCCCAACTTCTGGTTTTATCTCCCACTAAACATCTCAACAAGTTTCCCAGACTCTGGTTAACTACTTCTGTCTTTCCATCAGTCTATGGATGAAAAGTAGAACTGAACTTCAAATCTGTCTTCACTTTCTTCCAAAGTGTTCTCCAAAAATATCCAACAAGCTTAGTGTCTCTGTCTGAAACTATGCTCTTAGGTAATCCATGCAATCTCACCACTTCCTTGAAAAATAGGTCTGCTACATGCAATGCATCTGATGTCTTCTTACAAGGTATGAAATGAGCCATCTTTGAAAATTTATCCACTACCACAAATATAGGATCATTTCCTCTCGGTGTCTTAGGCAATCCAAGTACAAAATCCATGCTTATATCCTCCCAAGGTCTTACTGGTATTGTCAAAGGTTTATACAATCCCACATTATGACTACTACCTTTTGCAACTTGACAAACTCTACAAATCTGCACATATCTCTTAACATCCTTATGAATTTGGGGCCAAAAATACTACTCACTCACCAATACAACTCTTTTTATCAATGCCATAATGTCCAGCTAAACCTCCACTATGTTTCTGTTTGATTAAGTTCTCTCTCATGGAACTCTTCGGTATGCATAACTGAACTCCCCTAGATAACATCCCAACTTGAATGAATTAATCCAACAATTTTCTCCTATCAACCATAACTGGTTCTCTACATGCTTTCCAAAGTTTTGCAAATTCTGTGTCTTCATCATACAAGGTCTTCAAATCTTCAAAACCTAATATTGTCACTCTCATTTCTATTAGCAAATTCCTTCTCCTACTCAATGCATCAACAACTTTTTTATAGTTCCCACTTCTATGCTTCAACACAAAGGTGTAACTCTATAAGAATTCTACCCATCCCATATGTCTCTGATTTAACTTACTCTGACTGTTCAAGTACTGCAAAGCTTGATGATCTATATATAACACAAACTCCTTAGGCAACAAGTAGTGTCTCCATTTCTTCAAGCCTTGAACTATGGCATAAAATTCTTGATCATACACTGAATATATCCTTTGAGAATCATTCAATTTCTCACTAAAATATGCTACTGCTCTCCCTTCTTGACTCAAAACTGCTCCTATTATTGTTCCACTTGCCTCACAATCCACTTGGAATACCTTATTAAAATCCGATAAAGCTAACACATGCTGCTCAGTCACTTTCTACTTCAATAATTCAAAACCCGTGTTTTCTCCGGTGGTCCACTTGAATTCCTTCTGAGCTCCTCTCATGGTCTTAGTCATAGGGTTACAAATTGAACTGAAATTTTTGATAAACTTCTAGTAAAAACTAGCCAATCCCTGAAATGACCTTACCTCTCCAATGTTTTCCAGTGAGGGCACTCAACAATGGCTTTCACTTTCTCAAGGTCCATCTTCAAACCATCCTTAGATATTACAAATCCTAAATAGACTAACTCATCCTTCATGAAATTACACTTCTTGATATTGATCAATAACTTTTCTTCTCTCAACCTCTGTAAAACCTATCTTAACTACATCAAATGCTCATCTTTTGTTCTATTGAAAATCAGAATGTCATCCAAATACACAATAACAAACTTACCCAAGAATTTCTTTAATACCTCATTCATTAGCCTCATGAAAGTGCTCGATGCATTAGTCAATCCAAAAGGCATCACCAACCATTCATATAGTCCTTCATTTGTCTTAAATGTTGTCTTCCACTCTTCAAATCTATCTTTGTAAAGTATTTTTCTCCACTCAAATAGTCCATTATGTCATCTATCCTAGGCAAAGGAAACTGATATTTCACTATGATCTTGTTTATTGCTCTTGAATCGATACACATCTTCCATTCTCTATTATTCTTAGGTGCTAATACTGCTGGAATTGCACAAGGGCTCAGACTCTCCCTGATTAAACCTTTTTTAATAGCTCTTGCACTTGTCTATTCATTTATTCATTCTCTGATAGTGTCAACTGGTGTGGAGCTTTGTTAGGAAAACTAGCTCCAGAAACCAAGTCCATGCAATGACTAATACTTCTAACAAGTGGCAATCCATCAGGTACATTATCTGAAATGATATCCTCATATTCTGTCAGCAAATCTCTTATCTCTGTTGGGTGTTCTCCTTTTGGTTCTAGTCTCTTAGTCTTCTTATGAATTAAGACAAAACACACATTCTCATGTCTCAGTCCAATCATGAATTTCCTTTCATATACTAAATAGATTTTGGCATTTGTACAAACTTCACCCTTCAAAGGTAACAAGGTTTGCTTCATCCCATTGAGTATGTATTTGTTGGTAAATGACACTCTATTGGTTGGTTTCACTATGTTGTCATTTATGGCAACATGATTTTGTCTTCCGGCTTCATGTTTTGATTCTATGGTGTACCAACAGACACCTCACAGATTCTACACTAGCACCGGCACCGACAGGACAAAAGGATTTCTTTGTTCACCGACAATGCATGCCAACATGGTCTAGTAAAGGTTATGGTATTGAAGGCCGACATATCTTGGACCCGACATCCGAAATTGATTTTAATGTTTATGCATTTATGTTATTTGGCTGACATGTAATTTGATATTGTATATATCTTTGTAAGATGACATAAGACATGTAAAATTTGTATAGGGTATATAGGATAGTTTGATAGATCATTTTAAGAGATAAAAAAGAGACATATATGGATATGTGAATGTAATATGATGCGAAATATATCAGAGAGATCATGTATATGAGGAAATTATTGTAAGGGTTATTCCGATAAAGGGTTTAGGGATTTAGACCGAAACAAATAGAGCTTAAACCGAAACTGTATTCTGGCATAAAAGATGCTATCTTAGCAGTTCACACTTCTCCAGATTGTAGTCTAGAATTTTATGTAGTTAGTGAGGCTCCTATTGTGTTTGAGTAGTGTGCTCTAGGCAGTAAGCCTTCCTGCAAGTGCATGCCCCTCATATTTTGTAATATCTCTTCATATGGCCAGTGGATTGATATTGTGGGTCACAAATCCCATCGTGGTTTTTCCTCTTTGAGGTTTTCCACGTATAAATCTGTGTGTTATGATTCTCATTTATGTGATTGGCTTATTAGTTGATTTACTTCTTTCAATTCTATTTATACTGGTATATTGGTTGGTGTATGCATGTTTTAATAAGGCTAAAACTTCTATTTCGGTATAACACTGATTCACCCCCCCTCTCAGTGTTATTGGTTTCCAACAATTGGTATCAGAGCCTTGTGCCTCAAAGGAAGTTTAATAGCTTGAGGAAGATCCTGAAACCGGAATCAATGAATATGGCTTTGGAGAAGTAACTTGAGATGGAACTTGAAGATTATGATGTTGAAAGGTTGAAGAACTTAAAGCTACAAGATGAATTGAATTTTGCTAAGGAATTCATGCTTGTCCTACAAGAGAGAATATTATTTGTTCAAGCTAGGAGGAAGGAACTTTTGAAAAATCAGGATGATGATGAGAAAAATGTGCTTAAGGAACAATGTCAAAAATTGAGTCAGGAGAACATGGTTATGAAAAATGAAATGCAATTTATAACTATGAGGATGTCTAAGAAGATTGAGGACAGAAAGAAAAAAGAAGAAAATCTTGTTGTATCCTTGAAGAAATTTTTTGAAGAATGTGGTAGGTTGGTTCATGAAAATGATATGTTAAGAATTGATTTGGTACAATCCCAGAGTAATGAGCAAGAGATTGAGAGACAAATGATAATACTAAGAGAAGATTTAACTACTGCAAGTGAGTACAAAGAAAAATTCATGATCAGCTCAGCATAACTTGATGAGTTATTAAAGAGATAGAGGCAGATTGGAGATTCTCCTAGACTTGGATTTGAGCAAGGATAGAGTTCTGGTACTGCTAATGAAGATAAAAACCATAAGACACCGATAAGACAATTTAATGCTTATAAATTCAATGGTAGATGTTTTGTTTGCAATAGATTTGGTCACATGGCCAGGTAATGTAGAAACATAGCAAATCAAAACCTTGATTTTGCTCCCGGTAGATGTTCTAAATGCAATAAGTTTGCTCATAAGACAAAAGATTATAGAATGAATGTAAAATGCTATGCATGTGTAAAATTTGGACATATGGTTAATCAGTGCAGGTCAAGCAATTTCACCAGTTTTAGCAAATCAATTCAAAAGAGAAATGTCACATGTTATGCATGCAATGAGGTTGGACATATTGCTAAGTTCCGTAGAAGCAAAAATCCGCCGGTTAGTAATGGAGGATCAAATGAGAAAGGAAAAGAGAAGGTTAGTGAAATCCAACAAGATCATACTCAGAGATGGGTTAGGAAGATTGAAGAACAAATAGTAGATGGGAATGTCCCGGTTACTTATCCGGTGGAAGAGGCTACTCTTGCACCGACATGAAGCTCATCTGGTATCTGAGACAATTGCCTTAAGGGTAGGCAAAATTCATGAAGATGCTGCATAAGCCTTGGGAAGAGGTTCTAGAAAATGTTCCAGATATTGGAGAGGATTATCCGACATGGATATGTTCTGAGCGAGATCCGTATCTTTCACCGACAATCATTCATGTTAATGGAAGATTAGGTTTTTCTTGAAGGTTAAAAGGTTGAATACAATTCATTGTTAATCACCTTGCATTTAGAGTGATTTCAGAGTGACTAAGTGTGATCAAAGGCTATTCAAAGGCAATCAGATTTTTTCTTGAGCTTGGAAGAATTTATTGAAGATTTTCACCGAGAGCAATAAAAAGGTATTTATCTTTAAACATGGAAGCAAGATCATCTTCTATTCCTCTTTTTGTTGCAAACCCAACTATTGTAGAGGTCAAGGATGACCCGAGGATAATTTTCAAGCGGTATCCACATGTGGCTACCCTAGAAGATTTAGTTGGAACATTTTCTCATGTTCTAGAGGGAGTTGTGAATATAGAGGATGTTAGGGCATATATTCACTGTCACATCAAGGACTTATGAACTTCAAAGATTAAAGGCATGTATATGAGTGAGATAATGGGAGAATCTAGAAAGATCAAACTAGCATACAAACATATTGAAGAACTAGGGTTTACAAACATTCTGGATATTCTGGAGTTTGAGGATGAGATAATCAGATATGTACTGAATAGAGCACATGGGGAATTTATATGGTTGAAGAGACCTTTCAAAATCACCAAGGAAGCCATCCGAGCAATCACTAGTTTACCATCGATTGGGAAACATCCAGACAAGAAGGTTTCAAATGATTTCATAAGGAAGATCACCAGCATTATATCTGACAAAATATCCATGAAAGTGAGCACTATCACTGACACGTACATCAAATTTGGTAGCATGATCATCAGGTATAAGGTAACTCAGTCAAACCAACTGAATTCTATTTCCAGTTCATGTATGCTGGCTACATACAAAATAATGAGAGATAATGTAAAATTAGATCTATGCGTTTAGATGCTTGATTAGTTGTTGATAAATCTAGGAAAGATCAAGGGTGATAAGAAGGGTAAATTTTGGTATGGGAACTTGTTAGTTTTCCTAATGTTATATTTTTTGAATGATACACCCAGTTCTAGTAAGAGGCAATGGGCTTTTGACATCCCAATAGGAAGACAATTGAAATAGTCAATTGCTACATTAGGAAGCCAGAGAGATGATAAGGTATGGGGGTATTTTAAGGCAATTAAAAAATATATAAGGTCTAGGGTAAGGGTACCTGAGCATATTATAGAAAAATATTCTACCAACATATGCTTCATGGTAAAGAAGGATGAGACACTCATGGAAGCAGTTAAGCCCCAAAGGATCTGGATTGAAGAAATGGGCTATGAGGTGGGTACACAAATTCTTGATGCCTATGCAAAAATGTGACCAATTGATGAGGTAGAGAAGCCCTGTGGTACTACACAACAGAAAACCCAAGAGGTTGAACCAACAGAAAGAAAAGAGAGAAATAGGAAGGAAAAGCAAGCAAATTTGTGCAAAAGGTCTCAAAGGACATAAAAGCACTAATTGATGTTGTCCCAGAGAGAGGTAGAAGGAGGAAGGATCTGGAAGTTCATATTGAGCCTGTTACTGTAGAATTAGAATCAGAGGATGACACACCATTAGTATTTAAGAGGGTTGTTAGGAAGAAACCAGAGGAAACAAAGGAAGAAGCTAAGAAGCAATTGGTTAGGAAGGTCACAATCAAGCTACTGACAAAAAAGCAAGCACCTAAAGCTAACCCTGCAGCTGCATCTGGTACTGGCAAGAGGAAGAAGAAGAGTGGCATTGACTTAGCAATTGAAACTGGTAATGTAACTATCATACCACCTAAAACTTGTGTAGAGATAGTAGATGAAATCACTAAAGATGGCATGTTGAAGAATGTTCAATTCTATTATGAAAACTTAGAGGATGATGAACAAAGAGAGTTAGAGGAAGCAGTCATATTAGACTTTTACATTTATAAGAAAGCCTTAATAGAAATATAAAATAAAATACTGGCTAAGTTATATAACATGTTAGATGCTAGAAGATTATCAGCTATGCAAGAGGATAAACATATTAAAATTCAAGAACTATTATCTATCTGTGTTACTATAGCTCTAGATGAAATGGAAAAGACACTTGAGGTGGCAGACATAAAAGTTTTCAATAGAAAACATAGGATAACTAGTTTGATACTAGGAAGAGTAAATGAAATAATAAAGGAGACTCAAATAGCATGGGTTAAATTTTTGGGAGAAAATAGAGGATTATTTACTTCACCAAAAACCAAGAGAGACACTGTAGATACCCCGGTTGAAGGAAAAGGAAAGGGAATTATGGGTACTTCACCCTCAGTTTTGAAAAATATTAAGATAGTGGAAATTGAGCCCTCGATAAATACATATGTACAGACAAATACTGAGCTACCGATTAATACAGAGAATGAACAAGCTAACATTATACAAGATACTAATATTGAGGACAATTTTCCTCTGGATACAAATGTACAAGTGAGGTTACTATTCCTACGGAGGAACCGATAGTTACACAAACTGCACCAAGTGGCAAAGCCACTGGTGCAAGTGAGGAGGTTATAAAGGATAAAACTTCAGAGGAGAAAATAGGGGAATCCGACTAGGTACCAGTTGTTGGCCCATCATTATTGTCAATTGACACTTCTCAAGTAGAAAAGAAAAAACATCATAGAGATGAGTCTCACTGAACTGATGATGATGGCTATACAAAAACTAATGAAGGAGGGATCCACAGATAAAGGGATTATAGATCAATCAATCATTGCCTTACATAGACTGGTCCCAGAGTGTAAGATTAAAAATGAAGCGAGCCCATCTAGCAAGCTTAAGGTAATCACTGATCATATCTCAAAGGACTTTCAATCCTTACAACAAATATCAAACCGACAAGCACTAGAAAGATTTACTTAGGTTGAGAGAGTTGCTTTTGATCAAGTATTCGAAACTGAGAAGAAAAAGATTAAGGAGAAGCTAATCCTAATAGAAAATTCTTTGAAATAATGTAAAAATGTATATAGGGTTTGTTGTAATATTGAAATAGTTACAACTAATGTAGATAAAAAGATAAAGGAGATTCAAGAGAAAATTGCAAGTATAGCTAACTCTTTTGATAGATTGATTTCATTGACTACATCAATTGATGGTCAAATTTTGATTTTGGAGAAACCAAATTTCTTCTCTTGACAAGGAAAGAGACAAAATAATTAGAAGAGTCAGAAGTCTGAGAGGCTTGGTGAGTCCATGATTGGATTCACTCTGTGTACACAAAAAAGAATGCATGGATATGGTGGGAAAGCCCACACCGACATAGGTAAATGAGAAATAATATTTTGCACATTTATTGAGTGGACTTGTATCTATTTCCAGCATATTCAAAACCAGTTGGGATGCTTATGTGGAGTTACTGGAGAAGGCTTATCCAAAAATTTTGAAGTTGGTCAAGCTCCAATAAGACATTTTTAGGGATATTCATTGTACAGTTCTTATTCTTTGACATTATTTTGATTATTTTTTTATGGCATTGATGTCAAAGGGGGAGTAGTATAGATGTGAAAAAGAATAAAAAGAGTTGTATACATTAGGGGAAGTTTTGGAGTTTTGGAGATATGGAGTATTTTGCATATTCAACTCAGGGGGAGCAGGGCAGGATGAAACCGACAGATGGAACCTTGACCATTTTTCACATGAGTGTTGCCATCAATGCCAAAGGGGGAGATTGTTGGCAATTGACACTCTATTAGTTGGTTTCACTATGTTGTCATTGATGGCAACATGATTTTGTGTTTCGGCTTCATGTTTTGATTCTATGGTGTATCGGCAGACACTTCATAGATTCTACACTGACATTGACACCGACAAGACAGAAGGATCTCTTTGGTCACCAACAATGTAGACCAACATGGTTTAGTAAAGGTTATCAGTATTGAAGGTTGACATATCTTGGACCTGACATCAAAAATTGATTTTAATGTTTATGCATTTAAGTTATTTGGCCGACATGTAATTTGATACTGTATATATCTTTGTAATCTGACATAAGGCATGTAAAATTTGTATAGGGTATATAGGACAGTTTGATAGATCATTTTAAGAGATATAAAAAAGAGACATATATGGATATGTGAATGTAAAATGATGTGAAATATATCAGAGAGATCATGTATGTGAGGAAATTATTGTAAGAGTTATTGTGGTAAAGGGTTTAGGGATTCAGACCGGAACAAACAAAGCTTAAACCAGAATTGTATTCTAGCATAGAAGATGCTATCTTATCAGTTCACACTTCTTTGAATTGTAGTCTAGAATTGTATGTAGTCAGTGAGGCTCCTATTGTGTTTGAGCAATGTGCTCTAGGTTGTAAGCCTTCCTGCAAGTGCAGGCCCCTCATATTTTGTAATATCTCTTCATATGGCCAATGGATTGATATTGTGGGTCACAAATTTCACTGTGGTTTTTCTCTTTAAGGTTTTCCATGTATAAATATGTGTGCTATGATTCTCATTTATGTGATTGGCTTATTAGTTGCTTTACTTCTTTCAATTCTATTTATACAGGTATACTAGTTGGTGTATGCATGTTTGAATAAGGCTAAAACTTACTATTCTGGTATAACACTGATTCATCCCCCCTCTTAGTGTTATTGGTTTCTAATAGTATTCTTCCTTCCATCATGTATTGCCTACCTATCAAACTGCCAAGGTCTTCCCAACAAAAGATGACAAATATCCATAACCATAATTGTTGGTATTTTGATGATGTTAAATTGTGATTGTCATTGATGGACACACACTTATTTTATGTATGAGTTATTCTCAACTGGTAATATGTGTTATATTGTTCACACCGGTATTATATGCCATTGAATGTATAGTCTTTGTTTATAGAAAACTATCAGTGTTTTGCAGAAGATGCTTACCCTTCAAAGCATGATCAAAGACCTCAAGTGGTATGAAGACCTCAAGCGGTACGAAGACCTCAAGCGGAATGAGGACCCCTAACAGTAGTTAATTTTTGATTAGAACATTATGTTCTAGTATACCAGTCTTTGTTTATCAGTAATCGGTATACTATGCTAAACCAGTATAATTGTAAAGTGTGATGAGTTATCATCCACCAACACTTTAGTGGTGCTTTTGTGTTGTGTTACCAAATATGTCTAGATGCACTGTACCTAATAAATTGTAGTCTAATCTTATTGGATTGACATAAAATCAGATTCCTATATGAGGACATCATGTCTAGGGTTTTGGAGAGTTCATGTGTGCGAGTATTGTAGAGAAGATTAGGTCTGTGCAAAAAGGGTATCTCACTACAGAGATTGTGAGTGCAAAGGATAGAAGACTAAAGTAATGTTGCAATGCATTAACAAAGAACTATCAAGGATCTAATCAAGCATTCTATTCTAATTTCTAGATCATTCGCTTGTTGATTACTAATCTCTTTGACAAGTCTGAAATGCTTAATCGGGTAGGCCCAACCAAGACTATTGTAAATCCTCTGACAAGGTGGTTCATAGTTGTGGATCTGAAATCCTTTAGTAGGGTAGTCTTTAACATGACTTATCTCCTAGAAAAGATCTAGATTCCTAATAGGATCTGTTCTAGTGAAGAACATTGTAAGGCCTTAACCAGTCTGACCTTAACCAGTCTAGTTACTATTCTACAGATAGTTGACTTGTGAGTTCTACTCACCATGGTTTTTATCATTTGGGTTTCCACATCAAAATATCTTATATTATGGTGATTGTGCTTCTGTGGGTGAATGCTCTATTTGCTATTTGGCTTGTTTATGTTTTAACTAGTTTGTTGTTTAAACTACTACACTAGTCTGCTGAAAAATTGGTTAAGAATTTGGTTAAGTTTTTAGGCATACTAATTCACCCCCCACTCTTAGTATTCATCAATTGGTATCAGAACCAACCTTTCTATAAGTCTAACCACTTGGAAGGAGATATGGGGGAATACAAAATGAGTGAACTCACTCACCATCTGACTGAGTTTGAGAGAGCCTATGATGAACTCAAGATCAAGTATAAAGCCTCTTTAGCCAAAAGAAGAGAACTTGCTGAGAAGTTGATGGAGTTTATTGAAAACAACTCTTCTAATGAAGCAAACATGGAGGCCCTAGTCAAAGAAGTGGAGAAACTAAATGAATCTAAAAATAACCTAAGGAGGGAGTTGGAAGGACTGACTATCAGGATGATTCAGGAGCTAGAAAATAGAATAAAAGCTAAAGGTTTAGTGAAGGACAAGGAGCATGAGATCTCTAAGTTGAAACAAGAGATTGGTACTATCACCACTCATCTGCAAGAGGGTAATGAAGAGAAAGAAGAAATGCAAGCATACCTCAATGTAGCCATTTCTTAGAATGAAACCTTGATGAAGACCAATGATACTCTTTCCAATGAACTTGTTGAGACAAAGGAAATACTTGCAAAATTCAACGAGAGTGCTACGAAGTTGGAACAAAAGCTGGAAACAATGAAAACATCAAAGGATACCTCTGGACTTGGTTTCTCTGCATATGAGGAAGGTGAAACCTTTGGAACCAAGACTGGTGCACCAAAGGAGCAATCGACACTCAAGATCAACCGGAGCAAAGGTAACCCAAAGTTTAAACATGTATGCTTCAACTGTCTTAAGGAAGGACATACTGCCAATGTATGTAGGAGCAAGGCTTACAATAATTTTCCTTACATACAAAACAATGTGGCTAGAACTAGTAGATTTAATGGTCACTGTTATGCATGCAACAAGTTTGGAAATAGAGCTTTTGAGCGCAGGTCAGTTATGAATAACTCTGGAAGTTATGTACCAAAATCTAAAGGAGTTATCTTGGAACCTCCTATGAACCGGAACCCAAACTAGTATAGAACCTATGACCACTAGTCAAATGGTTATCGAGGAGCAAATAGTTGGAGAGCAACCTGTTTGATTTGTCATGGTAGCGGTCACACTACTACAACATGCAGAAGGAAGAATGGAAATATGAACACCAAACCATGGAGAACACCTGGTATGGCATGCTATCATTGCAACAAATTGGGACACATTGCCAGAGCATGCAGACTAAGAAAGAATCCATTAGGAGACATACCAGTCAACCTAGAGGGGAAGGTTGATGTTGAAACCATTTAGGGGGATATGGATAAAACTTGGAAAAAGAAAACTGAAGAGAAGCCACAAGATGTACTGGTTTCTGCACCCAGTGTGGAGATCCCTAAACCGACTATTGGTATATGCACACTCCAATGAGACATTGAAGGTGATTTAAGGTTTTGTCATTGATGGCAACCTTACAATCCTATGACACTGGCAAGACATTCCACCAGCAGCAGTAAGAACAAACTTTACATTAGAACTCAGACTACTGGCACCGAAAGAGAAAGGAAGCATACCGGCACAGAGGCCGACAAGATTTTTGTTGTAATATATTTTGTTTATTATTGTAAAATCTTTGTAAGCCGACTTGGCATAATGTAAAATGACTCATATATATAAGAGATCATTGTAGGACTTTAGTATGAGAGATGGTAGAATGTAATTAGGCAAAATAAGGTAGACCTATTATGTGAATTATAGGTTAAGGGTTTATGTAAGAAGCAGAGAAGAAATCGGTATTGGATCTGGCATTATAGATGCTATTCTGAAGCAGTACAAGACATTGGATTTGTATAATCCATTTTGTAAGTTAGTGAGACTTCTATTTTGAGCAGTGAGCTCTAGGCACTTAGCCTTCCTACATGTGCAGGCCCCTCTTGTAGCAGTAATATTCTCTTATTGGCCAGTAAGTGAATATTGTGGGTAACAAATCCCACCGATTTTTTTCCCACACTGGGTTTCCTCATTGAATCCTTGTGTTATGGTGTGCTTTTCATGTGGTTGCTTTTATCTCCATTTATAGCATTTCTTCTTGCTTACTGGTACATAGTTTTAATATGTTCTACATGTTTTAAGTTAAGAAATTTGATATACCAGTTAGATACTGATTCAGCCCCCCTCTCAGTATTTGTGGGAATCCTAACAATTGGTATCAGATCCTGGTCCTCTATTTTCAGAAGCCTAACAACTTGAGGAAGATCTTGACACCGGTAGAGATGGAAAATCTGATGGAGCAACTAGAAGTAGCTCTCTTAGATTATGATACTGAAAAATTGAAAAATATCAAACTTTAAGATGATCTAAAGGCAACTCAGAATATTATCCAGGCACTTCAAAAATTTTTTACCATTGCAAGAAACAAGAGAAGAGAACTATGTGAAAAGATGCAAAATGAGAATGATGAAAAAGAATCACTTAATGATCAGATAAGCATGCTGAAACAAGAGAACATGACAATGAAGAATGAGATGCAAGATATCACCATGAGATTCTATAAGGAAATTGAAGATAGAAAGAAGAATGAAGAAGATTTGACCAAAAGGCTAAGTGATGTAGCAAATGAGAGCACTAGACTTAGCTATGAAAATGATTTGTTGAAGACAGATATGATGCATACACAGAATGACTCCAATGAGCTGATGAGACAAAAATAGATCTTACAAAGAGAACTGGATATTGCAAATCAACACAAAGAAAAATTCAAGAAAATCTCAGAGGAACTTGGTGACTTACTAAAGAAATAGAAACCTAAAGGTGACACTTGTGGAATTGGCTTTGAAGTTGGAGAAAGCTCTAGTACTGCAAACACACAGGATCACAGTAAATCGGTAAGACAACCTTCTACTTATAAATTCAATGGAAAATGCTTTAACTGTAACAAATATGGTCATAGAGCAAACCAATGTAGATCTAGAAGTTATCAGAACACCAACACACCCACCGGTCAATGTTCAAAATGCAACAAAGTTGGTCATAACTTTGAAAATTGTAGAATGAATGTTAGATGTTATGTTTGTGGAAGATTTGGACACTTATCTAATCAATGTAGAACACAAATTGGCATAGGTTATGGGAAAGCTATTCAGAAGAATAATGTGACTTGCTATGCATGTAACAAGATTGGGTATATTGTAAAATTCTGCAGAAGTAAAGGATCACTGACATACAACAAAAGTTCTACTTTGAAAGGAAAAGAAAAAGTTGAAGAGGTTAAGCAAGAATTATCAAAACAATGGATTAAAAAGTCAGACCTAAATAATGTTGGGAATACTCCTCCACCGGTAGAAACAATCAACACTCCACCAGTAGGACAAAGTAGTGCTCCACCGACAGGACAAAGTAGTGCTCCACCGGCAGGAAGTTCTTCATCAAATTGAAGAAACTTTCCTTGAGGTTTTGGAAATAAAATAAGACATATGCTATTATTCCCTCGGTTGATGATGAGAAGTTGAAAATTACTTCTATACCAGCAAAAGGTTAGTGGTTACCTCACCGACATGCATTAATTGTGGTAGTTGGTGAAATTGACATTATAAATCAATGGCTTTGGCTCCATTTCACTTCACCGTGAATTCAAACACTCGAAGAGTGTGAAATTCCCAGAGCTAAAACATTTCGAGCAAGAGGCAAGCACTTCAACAATCAATCCATCCTAAGGCAGAAAAAGGTATTTATTAACATGGCATCCTCCTTTGCACCTGAATTCATAGATAGCCCTACTATAGTCGAGGTTATCAAATGCCCTAGGCCCGTATTCTAGCTAATTCCTGAAGTAGCTAAAAAGGATGACAATATTGGTGCATTCTCCCAAATCCCCAAAGGAGTTGTTTTTGCAGAAGATCCCAAAATATACATCCATTGCCACATAGAAGAACTAGGAGATGAAGAAGTCAAAAACATGTTCAAAACCGTTATATGTGATAATTTCAGAAATGTGAAGCCTGAACATAAAATTGTTGAAACCCTAGGATTCACTGAGATCCTTAGCATTCTGAACTTTCCTAAGGAAGTCATTAGGATAGTATTGAGAAGGGTACATGGTAAATTCTTTTGGTTAGACTCAATTCACAAAATTACCAAGGAAGCATTGAAAGCTGTAATAGGGTTACCTTCCACCAGCAGCAGACCAGATAAAACCAAGAAGGTCTCAAATGACCTAGTAACAAACCTAACTGGTGCAACATCTGATAGAAGGTCTCTAAGGGTTAATGATGTGACCGATATAGATGTGAGATTTGTCAGCATGATTCTAGGTTACAAAACAACTCATGCAAACTGACTTAACTCAGTTGCAAGTTTATGCATTAAGAGTGCTTATGACATGGTTAAAGACAATGTGAAAATTGATGTATGTGAATGGCTGAAAGATGAGTTAATTGATAATTTAGGTAAAATCAAGAAGGATAAGAAAGGGACTTTTAGATTTGGTAACTTACTTGTATGCTTAATGTTACACATAACCAAACAAGTTCCAAGTATAGGCAACAAAAACCTTGGATTTGATATACCGATAGGAAAACAACTATCAGACCTATTCAACAACATGTGTGAGAACAAAGAAAATAATATCCATGATTATTTTCAAGCACTTAAGGCCAAAATGAACAAAAGAATCAGACTGTCACAAAAACTTGTTGAAAAATACAAGGATGATATATGTTTTGTAATTAAAAAGGATGAGATCTAGATGGAAGCAGTGATCCCTAGAACAATTTGGGTAATTGAAATGGGCTATGAGATTGATGATCATATCATTGAGACTTATGCAAAATCCCTTCTGGAAGCACCTAAGGAACCCAAGGAAGAGGTATTCGGTGGTGCAAAGATGATTGAAAGCCATTAAGGAAGATGTATTAAAACAAACCGGCATCACTGAGGATGAGTTAGTAACTTTACAGCCTGAAACTCATCTATCACCGGTAGCAACTTCTTTAGAGAATGACATGCCAGCAACATTCAAAAGAGTTGTAAGGAAAAGGGATCCTTCATCGGCATCAACACCATCACCCAGAAGAATTAGAAAAAAACAACAGGCAGTGAGGTCACCAGTAAAGAAGTCAACCCCAAAGAAAAAGCTAACACCTAAAAGGAAAAAGACTCAATAGAACATTACCTCACTTGATGAATTACTAAATGAAATCACAGAGGAAGGAAACCTCAAGAATATATAAAAATTATATGATATACTATCAACAGATGAGAAAGAGCAAGTTGAAAGTAGTGTCATTTTGCACCTGGACATCTATAAGAAATTTTTAATGCAAGTGGTAGATGAACTACCAGATGAACTATTCAAAAGACCAGAAGGTAGAAGACAAGCTGTTGTAGAGCTTGATAAGAAAATTAAAATTGAAAAATTACTTGCTGTTTACCCAATAAACTCGCCAAAGGAGATTGATGATTTAATTGTAGAAGCCAACCGGTCAGTATTTTCTACTGCACACTGGCATGTTGCACTTATGGCAGGAAGAGTGAATGAGGTAACAACAAATACTGAAAATGCATGGGATATATTCCTTGTGGAAAAAGAAAAACAGGAAGAGTACAACACCCCCAAGCCTATCAAAGTCTATCAAGAGGACAAAGATAAGGGGAAAGGAAAGGTTGGTGGACCACCTAGTATCAAAATAAAAGATAACTTATCCCCACCACCTCTGATTACTCCACCGGTAATGAAAACTAAAGATCAACTGGTAGATGAGAGTATGGGTATAAAGGATACAAATCCTAATCCTGAGGTACTATACACAGTAAATGTTGATACTCAAACTGTCAACATTGTGGTAGATAAAGATTCAACCGGTAAGACTAACATGGCTAATGAGCCACCAGCATCTGACAACATTGACAACACTAAAGGAAAAGTTGAAGATGACAACATAGGGCAACAAATAGAGACAAATCAACAAATAGAGAGTTAAGTAGAGCAACAGGATCTGGAACAGGAATAGGTTCATGTGGAAACAGTGGCACCGGCAATACGAGAGAAACAAAAGCCTTTGCTTAAGGAAATGGAAACACAAATAGACCTATCAAAGGTCACTACAAGCATGGTTACTTCCTCCACTGGTGGAATTCTGAATATTGGTTCCTCCTCAGCAGGTTACAAATCAACAAATGTAACTGAAGTTCTATTGGATTCTTTAAAGAAAATAACTGATTGTAGTTCACAAGCCTATAAAGCTATAGATGACACAATCCTAGTTTTGAAAAGAATAGCTCCTACCTACAATATAGATAATAAGGATTCTTTGAGCCAACTTGACACTTTGTCTAAGTACATTACTGACAACACAGTGACAATTGAGAAAATAAAGGAAGAGGCATTGAAAGAGAAAATAGAAATTGAAAAACAAAAATTCTTTGATGATCAAATAAAGAAGTGTACAAGAGAGTTTAACACACTTCTACTAGAACTATGCAACTCACTGAAGGAATTTAAAACTCTATATAGAGATATCTACAAGACAAACTTCCTAACAGTTGACATAGATAAGAAAATGAGCAAGATACAAGATGAAATCAATAAACTTGCTGATAGTTTTGTTAACTCACCTGATACATTATCAGTTTTTGAACAAAATATAATAAGTTTTGAGGGAGAATTACTTAAGTTAGAAAGAGAAAAGGAGAGAATAATTAACAAGGCTAAAAACCTGAGACTAAGAATAAGTCCAAGATTGGACTATCTAGCATCCTTGAGAAAGGAAATATTTGAGGCAATAATATAGGGATAGAAAACACCGACAAAGCATATGCAACATCTCACTGGTATAGTGCAAAGAACTAAGGCAGCAATAAAAGACAGTAAGAAGTTTATGGAAAGTATAAATCTGGTTTTGGCAGACATTTTTCAGATTGTAACTACCCAACTACAAGGTTGAGACAGGAAACTACAACTCTATTGACACCTTGACAACCTTTGTCATTGATGCCAAAGGGGGAGTAGTAGTATGAGAAAATAATCGGCAAAGGATTCACCTACTCAGGGGGAGCTCATATATTGTTGGGTACACATTTTTGGAAACAAGTTTTGGATACAGTTTTGGAATTTTCTCATGAGTGTTGCCATCAATGCCAAAGGGGGAGATTGTTGGCATGTGCACACTCCAATGAGACATTGAAGGTGATTGAAGGTTTTGTCATTGATGGCAACCTTATAGTCCTATGACACCGGCAAGACATTCCACCAGTAGCAGCAAGAACAAACTCTACATCGGAACTCAGACTACCGACACCGACAGAGAAATGAAGTATCTCGACATAGAGACTGACAAGATTTTTGTTGCAATATATTTTGTTTATTATTATAAAATCCTTGTAAGCCAACTTGGCATAATGTAAAATGACTCATATATACAAGAGATCATTGTAGGACTTTAGTATGAGAGATGGTAGAATGTAATTAGGTAAAATAAGGCAGACCTATTATGTGAATTATAGGTTAAGGGTTTATGTAAGAAGCAGAGTAGAAACTGGTACTGGATCTGGCATTATAGATGCTATTCTGAAGTAGTACAAGACACTGGATTAGTATAATCCATTTTGTAAGTCAGTGAGACTTCTATTTTGAGCAGTGAGCTCTAGGAACTTGGCCTTCCTGCATGTGTAGGCCCCTCTTGTAGCAGTAATATTCTCTTATTGGCCAGTAAGTGAATATTATGGGTCACAAATCCCATCGAGGTTTTTTCCACACCGGGTTTCTTTATTAAATCCTTGTGTTATGGTGTGCTTTTCATTTGGTTGCTTTTATCTCTATTTATAAGATTTCTTCTTGCTTACCGATACATGGTTTTAATATGTTCTACATGTTTTAAGTTAAGAAATTTGATATACCAGTTAGATACTGATTCACCCCCCCCTCTCAGTATCTATGGGAATCCTAACACCAACAAACAGAGCTTTGAAAAGCTTAGGGGGAACATATCGGTAAAATTTTTTGAACCCACGGAGTATATCGGTAAAGTGCCTTTACCGGTATTGGTTACATGTCGACTGACAGAAGAAACAAAGTGGTAAAAGGTAAAGTTAGGGTTTGTGCCCTAACGGTGATGGATTTATTATGGTAGATAGGAGCTTGTTTAAAAGTGACTTTTGTCATCATTTTTACTTACCTATTTTCAAAGAAGAATTTTTCTAGCTTGAGCAGAGAAACAAGAGCGATTTATCTTGCATTCGAAAGGAAGAGAAAAACCAAGAATAACTCACCGGATTCAAAAGACACTGAACCAAAGGTAGAAATGAAGAAGACAAGGTAATTCAACAAGAAAACGAAGTCAACCGGTAATTTACCAACAACCTTTGCACCGATAAATATAGATATTTCTTCTTACAAGCCTATGACACATTTTCAAAGGACCATAAAGAATATTAGAAGGAAAGTTCTTGATGATTTAAAAGAATATTTTGATGATTTCAATGATAGTGAAAAGGAGGATGTTGAACAAGAACTTATTAAATATTTATGTAATAATGATCAGTCACCTACCGATATTAAATCAGTTACTTCTAAATCTTTGTATGATTCTTTGGACAATAAATGGCTCATTTCCATTGAAAAGGAACAAGAAATCAGGGAGAAAATTTTTGCTCAATATTTTCTAGATGCCTCAAATTCATAATTGTTTGATATTATTGATAAGTTCAAAGGCATCTTTTTCATGTGAAGAAGAAGACTT
Source organism: Cryptomeria japonica (assembly GCF_030272615.1). NCBI lineage: Eukaryota > Viridiplantae > Streptophyta > Pinopsida > Cupressales > Cupressaceae > Cryptomeria > Cryptomeria japonica. Next base: position 292,600,668 of record NC_081406.1, on the reverse strand, counting down.
CAGCTAGTCAGAGGCAAAATCCCTGAAGTGGAAAAAGACACCCATCTGCAAGTTAAAGCAGCTGTCAAAATGCAGAAAGTATCTGAAACTAATCAGCACGCTAAGCAAGAGCTTGACCTATCCACAACCAAACCGGATGAAATCTTCGATATTCTGGGTGAAAGAATAGCAGAACAAAATGACCCCATTGAAATTGATGCACTAGATGTTGAGGACACCACTCCAAAGAAGGAGAAAGATGAAAAGGAGAGAGTGGAGAAAGAAAAAGATGAGAAAGCGGAAAAAGAGAAACTAGAAAGAGAAAAAGAAGAGAAAGAGAAACTGGTAAAAGAGAAAGTGGAGAAAGTGAGACAAGAGAAAGAGTGAGAAGAGAAGGAAGAGGAGAAGAAGAAGGAAGAGGAGAAGAAGAAGGAAGAAGAGAACAAGAAGGAAGAAGAGAACAAGAAGAAGGAAGAAGAGAAGAATAAGGAAGAAGAGAAGAAGAAGAAGGAAGAAGAGAAGAATAAGGAGGAAGAAGAGAAGAAAAAGGAAGAAGAGAAAAATAAGGAAGAAGAGTGGAAGAAGAGAAGAAGAGAAGAAGAGAGTGGAAGAGGAGAAAGAGAAGGCCACCAAGGTAGCCCAAGAAAAAGAAGAAGAGGAGAAGAAAAGACGAGGAGATCAAGGCAAAGGAAGGAGGATAGACTCCTAAGGCAACTGGAGATCAAGCCAAGTAGGTTGATCCCACCGGTCCCACCAATTTGAATCTTTCCTGTCTGACTCAATTGGTTGATGAAAGTGAGATACTGAGGAGAATTCAACTAGTGTAGGTCAGATTGGAAGAACTAAGGAAAAAGAAAGAAAAGGATGTCATTCAGTTTGTTGTTGACACTCTTTCCAATCTAATCCTCAGTACTAACCTTCCCAATACCAACTCCTTGCTGGCCAAGCTAAAACTTCTTTGCACAATAGTAGATGATCAAGTGCAATCTTTAGAAGATGCTTCCCATATTTCTGCAAAGAAGAAGCATGAAAAATCTCTAAAAGTTTCATTAGTAAAGCAAATGGATGCAGACAGAGCAAAACTGCTTAAGCAAAAGGATGATATAAGTTTAGCTACGGGTGAAGGTAACCTACTCTTGAGCAAAATCTGCCAACCTCACCTATTTTGTGAAGATGCTCTGAAATAGAAGAGTCAACTCCAATTGGAGTTACAAACGTATATCGGCTACTTCAAATTGCCATATGATTTGTTTATAATGTATGGACAAGTTGTTCACACTCACAAACATCAACTTGCAAAGATTGACTTAGAGATCTGGAAGCGGGCTCAAGATCTGCAGGAGCTCCAGTTGCTTCTATTACCAAAAGTGTAGGTTCTTCAGAAGTGCTTCTAGAACTTGGAGGCCATTACTGTAACATGGGAGATGAGCACTATCGATGCAATGGAAGAATTAGCCTTCTAGATGAAGACCAAGAGTGAAATTGTTGCCTCACTTCTTGATTCATGGTCTTCAGACATGAAGAATTTTCTGAAAAATTTTAAATCTCTTTTTGTGAAGTTTTACTCTTTATTGTCATGCACATATACTCTATTTTTATGTTCTGCAATATAACTTTGTGAAAAAGGGAGTGTTTGCATTACTTTGTCATTGTTGGCAAAGGGGGAGTAGTATTGAAAATTTCATGCACATACTTGTAATTTTTGCAAAGGGAGTAGTGTATATGCTTAGGGGCAGTAATTTTGATTATGACATCTATTTTTATTTTGTAAAGCCCTTAGATGTCAAAATTTTCCTAAGTGTTGCCATCAATGCCAAAGGGGGAGATTGTTGGTATTTTGATGATGTTTAATTGTGATTGTCATTGATGGACACACACTTATTTTATATATGAGTTATTCTCAAATGGTAATATGTGTTGTATTTTTCACACCAGTATTATATGCCATTGAATGTATAGTCTTTCTTTCTAGAAGACTATTGGTGTTTTGCAGAAGATACTTACCGATCAAAGCATGACCAAAAACCTCAAGCGGTATGAAGACCTCAAGCGAAACAAGGACCCCTAGTGGCAATTAATTTTTGATCGAAACATTGTGTTCCACTTTACCAGTCTTTGTTTATTGGTAATTGATATATTGTGCTAAACTAGTATAATTATAAAGTGTGATGAGTTATCATCCACCGACACTTTAGTGGTGTTTTTGTGCCATGTTACCAAATATGTCTAGATGCACTGTACATAGGAAATTGTAGTCTAATCTTATTGGATTGACATGAAATTAGATTCCTATATGAGGACATCATGTCTAGGGTTTTGGAGAGTTGATGTGTGTGAGTATTGGAGAGAAGATTAGGTTTGTGCGAAAAGGGTATCTCACTACAAAGATTGTGAGTGCAAAGGATATAAGACTAAAGTAATGCTGCAATGCATTAACAGAGAACTGTCAAGGATCTAATCAAGCATTCTGTTCTACTTTCTAGATCATTCACTTGTTGATTACTAATCTCTTTGACAAGTCTGAAACCCTTAATCGGGTAGGCCCAACCAAGCCGATTGTAAATCCTCTAACAAGGTGATTCATAGTTGTCGATCTGAAATCCTTTAGTAGGGTAGTCTTTAACAGGACTTATCTCATAACAAAGATTTGGATTCCTAACAGGATCTGTTCTGGTGAAGAACATTGTAAGGCCTTAACTGGTCTGGTTACTATTCTACAGATAGTTGACTTGTGAGTTCTTCTCATTGTGATTTTTCTCATTTGGGTTTCCACATCAAAATATCTTATGTTATGGTGATTGTTCTTCTGTGGGTGAATGCTCTATTTTTTATTGGGCTTGTTTATGTTTTAACCAGTTTTTTATTTAAACTACTATACCGGTCTGTTGAAAAATTGGTTAAGAATTTGGTTAAGTTTTTAGGCATACTAATTCACCCCCCCTCTTATTATTCATCAATAATATCACACAAAACTTCATCATGATAATTCCACATTTTCTATTTTACCAAACACTGTTCACTTACTAACAACTTATGTTCATCCTGAATCCATGCTATTTGATAAGGCTTTGGGTGTTTCAATATCTCCAATTATAACTTATTCACCATCTCTTCTAAAACATGATTATCTCAACTACCGCTATCAATAACAACTTTACAACACTTACCAGATACCTTACATCTGGTCTTGAATAGGTTCTTCCTTTGCAAGGGTTCTTCATCTCCTCTGGTATGACACAAAGCTCTCCTCATCATCAACAGTTATCCATCTTTCAATTTATTGTCTGATCCGATGGGGTTTCCTCCCACCACTGCTACTCTTCCAGTAGCCTTTGTCTTCTTACATTCAAATGCATGGTATCCTTCTCCTCCACACTTAAAGTAAGTTCCTCTAAATGTCCTCTTGTCTTGTCTTCCAAAGTTCTCATTTCGGTAACCATCCCGTTCTCTCCTTCGGTATAAATTTATATCATCCTTTCGGTCTGAATTACCTTCTTTTCCCACTTCCTTGTCCTTGTTCTAATCTATACTGGTTCCTCTTCCTTCGGTATATCCTCTTCCTTGAAATATTCCTCGGGTAAACCTTCCACCTCTACCTCTTTATCTCTGCTCATGTCTTTTGGTCAATTTCTCTTCATCCTTTAGTGCATATTGGTAAGCCTCTTCAACACTCTCCAATTTGATCATATTGAGTTCATCTTGTATAGACATCCACAATCCATTCAAATATCTTGCAATTTGTTCAACTTCATCATCAAAATGTCCAGATCTGATGTTCAAATTGTAAAATGCTTCGGTGTATTCCTTCACACTAGATTCCTTCTGTCTTAGCTTCTACAATTTTTGAAACAAATCCACTTGATATTTCGTCAGGACAAACTTTGATTTTAACTTAGCAATCATCTGATCCCATGTCTTAATCTTCTCTTTACCTCTTCTTTGTCTATCAACTTGCAAATGCTCCCACCAAAGAGATGCATGACCTTTCAACCAGGTACATGCATATTTCACCTTCCTCGCTTCTGCAGTGTTTTCAAAATAAAAATACTTATCCATCTTCGAGATCCATTCCATCAATTCATCCGAATCTAACTTCCCATCATATTCTAGTGGGGTAAAATGAGGTTCCCATCATATTCTAGTGGGGTAAAATGAGGTTTAGTGTTCGCCCTACTCAAAACACTTAAAAACCTTTCTTCATCCAGATCAATTGCTGGTAGGTTTACTTGTTCTGTCGGGGCTTCTTCTTCTTCATCTTCACTTATATCTTCAATATGTCGACCTCTTCTCTAGGCTATCTCTACAGCTTCTAACAGGGATGTTATTCCTCACAACATCTCCATCACAATAGGGTATGCATTCCCACATGCTCCACCATTCCTAGTTCCTCTTCACGCCATAGATTCATGTTAGTCCTTTGCAATTGTAGGCCAGGTCCGCAATCTGCCACCCTACAACAAAATTTAGGACACATAACCTTCAGAATGAAACTTCTCTCTGATACCACTTGAAGAAGTCACTGGAAAGGAGGGACCTCAAGGAGATCAGTCCAAACTGGCCAACAAGAGTAAACACAACTAAAATACACAGATATGATGGAGGGAATGCAAAATAGATAGTTTTATTGCATGAAATTTGATTATATCCAACTAGTAACAACTAGGTTACAACATATCGACACACAGGCTTGGTAGAATAGGCCACATTAGGACCTTGAATCGAAAGATCTAACTTCTAGGCATAGTCCATCTTTGATTGATCCTAATTGATCTTCTATTGATTACATTCTAAACCATGATTACAAATATATATATCAATCCAAAGGATCCAATCGGCCCAAGAGGATCAAAACCCAAAGAACAAGACCTAACCTACAAAATGAACAAGGTCGGCCTCCGCCAAGAGATTCCTCTAGAAAATCCAAAGGATGAAACGTAGAAGGTCGACCACATGCCAAGAAACGTCGAGATCAACACTCAAGGCTCCACAAGCTTTAGAATGGGTTTCAGTAGATCACCATAATAGGTCTCAGGAAACCGGTAACAAGAAACTATCATGGAAATCGATAGTGATATCTTGCCGGAAAGTGATCCAAATTAGATGCGGTTTGAAAGCAAGAAAGATGATCAAGTCTTCAAGTAGAATCCAACTCCACAGGATCTGGTGAGCCAAAACTAGGACACACAGAAAGGAAAGCTATAACTACAAACAAAATGGAATGGAAATGGTTTTGGTTGATGCAAGATTGTAGTGATCAAGGGATGCTCCTACAATAGTTTGAGAAGATTCTTGTTCGTCCATGAGATGTTTAGAGCTGGCAATTTCTTGTCCATCTTGGAGATGTTTGAAGCTGGCATTGCTTGTCTGTCCATGGGATATTTGGAGCCGGCATAATCAGTCACCTTTTCCTAATGAAAGGGGTCAGTTCCACATGTGTACCCTGGAGGGACCATGTGATGACACTCCTTCCCTAATGTGTACTAGCACCTTGCTCAATTTTTTGGTTACTGAGCCTTTGTTGGTGGTCTTGATGTGGGTATTGTTTCTTCCTTAGGATGGCTGGACCTTGTTGACCTTATTTGTCTTTTAGGAAAAGGTGTCTATCTCTCTGGCACGATGGGGTGGACCTTATAGTTCCACATGTTCGAGTGATTGTGGCTAGCCTTTTCAAATTAGTTTCTCTTGCGGAGCATGGTTGTGGCCCTCTCTTGTTGATGCATCTTGTTTGTGGCTCAATGTCATTTTGAAGATGCATTTATGTCATCATCATATGTACCTTTTTATGAATGTAATTGTATTACTCCATTTGGAGATCCTTGATGTAATGGATCTATATGTAATGTACAAGTGGAATTTGAGTTGTGATTTAGATTGACCGGTGTTGGTATCGACAATCTGTTAAAAGTTTATGAGTATCATTCTATAACTGTTGATTTTTAGCTCATTTTGATTTAAATGGAAATATATGTGGTGGTGTGAGGTTGGATGATTATATTTTAAATGTTATGTTTAGGCATGGTTGTAATTTTTATTTTAATTCTTACATACAATTGGTTATCATTAGTTTGGAGGAACCTCTTGGAAGAAATTGATTAATGGATTTAAATGTTTCCTTATGTTGCATGTGAATGTTTTAAAGAAAAAAAAACCTTACTGCTTATGTTGTAATGCATGTTATTTATCTGTTTCCATGAGGTTCCTCACGGGGGACGTTACATTTCTCTCCCCTCTTCTTTTTCGTATTTTTATATTCAATGAAAGATGATAGTTAATGATGTATTTGTATCAATTAGAAGTAGTGTGTGTTTATGTAAGAGGGTTTTGTATGTAAGAAAAGATTGTCTATATAAATCTCATCTTGGAAATTGGGATCTTTAGTTGCATCTTTAATCTTATCAAATTTCATGATAAGCCAATTTACATGCATATAAGTAGGTAGTGAAATGAAGTATAGTACAATAAAGGTGATATACTTAGGGAAAAATTCATCTTTGTATGATCCTGTTGGTGTACGTACATATGTATGAATTGTTTGACTATCAAATTTTCTTCCTCTCCTCTTTGTCTAGATATAATAGTTCATCGAGATGCTACTAAATGATGCATTTGCTATTAAATAGAAGTATTTAATTCTCATTAATGAATATTATATGTGTAATGGTAAGAAAATGATGAGTGATAGATCAAGAGGAAAAATAACCCTTTCCCTCCAAGAGAAATGAGAGTTTCACTTATTGATTATCCTTCAAACACTTTTCACCATTACATTACAAAGATAAGGGATAATTCACTAGATTCAATCTCCACACAAAGATGATAGATTGAATTCTCAATGAATTAAGAATGTTAGGATGATCCCCTCTTCCTTTGTTTGATTTTGAAAGGAAATTGATTGAATTATGTAGTGCAAAAGTGACAAAGAATCGATTATAACTTGAGATTTGAATATGGGATGAAGCTATGCACCTGGATTTAGCAGTAAAATATTAAGATGAAGTCACCCTACAAATTTGACAAAAAGTTGTCTGGACCGTGGTGGGAATGTACACGGTCCTCCAAAAAGTCCTTGAAATGAAAAGGGTTTTTCTGCCTCTGCAAATGAAGCCCGAATTCGAAAGTGCAGCTGCACACCTACAACCTACACACATAAAAGAGAGCAAAATGTGTTGGGATCGAGGGTTTGCATTTAGGTCAAACCCTAGTTTTGGAATTAACCAAGTAATGAAAGGAAGTACTTGGAAGTAGATGTAAATGAAAGATTGAATTGTAAATCACCTCAAGAGAGGTTTAGTAGCAATGTTGATGGAAATGCTTGTATGAAATTGTATGTTGAAATAAATCTCCTCTTCAAAGGTTGAATCCTTGACTTGAATGCAACACCTAGCCTTGAAGGGAGACTTGAGAATGCTCAATGCTGGAAAAGAATTCTTGATTGCTTGAATTCTTGATCGCTTATGCAACTTGAATCTCTCCAACTTAGAGCTATCCAACCTATGAAAATGAGAGAGATAATGCTACCTTAAAGACATGTTTGAAGGATTTGAATTTCATCATGGGATGACATTAGGGATATTTCCTGCTCACTGCACAACCCACAATGCATTCTTAAGGAAGGTCCTACCCTAAAATAGGGTAGGGACAGGGGTGCCACGCCCCTATCCTGGGAGGACCAGGATGCCACACCCCTGTCCAAGTCCTACCCCTTTCTCTAGGGCAAAATGTAGATAGAGTGATGTGGAGGCCAAGGAAGAAGCTAATTTTTCAAGCCGAGCACTCTCTATTCTTTGATTTGGCTAGAGGATTCAAGTTTGCATGTGTGAGGACCCTAATGTAGTCGTAATCTGCTAAGGTCAAAATTTTATGACACTACATTTAGCCTACACTTTAGTGGGAGTATAAGCATATGTCGATACTTTTGATAAAGTACAAGGAAACAAGATTGAAAGACTTTCACCATGTCAAGGAGGCAATATACACCAAGCCCCAAGTGGACTTGGGATCATATGACTTTGATTGACAAAGTAAAAGGGAAGATCATGAAGGGGAGAACCATGACTGCAAGTAGCAAAGTTTCCTTCACTATGAGTCATGAAAGCAAGGATAAAAAAGATTACAAAGAAAAGAAAAGTTCACTAAGTAATTATAAGTATCACAAGAAGGAAAGTATGAGTGGAGTGTATGCCCCCACGTTAAAGTGATCGCACACGCCTTATCAGGAGCGATTGATTTAAGGTAGGATACACCCAAGAGAAGGAGGGGGCATGTTATCGCAAGGATTTAGCCCCCAATCGATGTATAAACCCAAGGATAATGAGCACAAAACACAAGGTAGTGTCTCTTTCCTCAAGGTTAGTATGTTGTATGATAACTCATGTATATCATGTATGTATATGCATATAATAGTCTCCATTCTCCAAAGGAGGACACTACCTTAGAAGAAAGGGAAGAGAGGATGTCTTTTGAGTCAACACGAAAGAGACCAAGAAGAGATCTCAATGCTTTGCATCATCCCCAAGTAGAAATTAAGGGAACAATAGAAGAACAGGGATACATATACAAGAATGGTCACAAAAGAGAAAGAAAGGAGAGGAAGACCTATAGTGCCAATATTTCTAATCTAGCATGACATCCACCTCCCGATCTTGTTGATCACTATTTCAGGAAGGCGAGCAACATGCCAAAAGAGAAACATTGAGGACAAGAGATGGAGCTATCACAAGATCCAAACAAGGACTATGCTGAGGTTGTAAGTCACTTTGTTCAATTCTAGGAGCTAGGATTAGGGTTTGTGAAAACTCATCTGATAAATGTTTGTCCACATCAACATACTCATATGCACTATCAAAAGCATTAGGAGTTGTGTTACCATTATGAATAACATTTTCACCCATTTCTTCATCAAAGTTTAAAGCAAGAGGAGAAATAACATGAATAGGAGTAAAACCATCACATGTTTTATGCAACTTATGATTTGGAGATGTTGGTTGAACATATTTCTTAGGAGAAAAGGGAATCATGTCAACTATTGGAGTCATAGGAGAATGAGTATGTTTAGGGATAGATTCATGAAATTGAACATGACATCTTTGTTGATGTTCTCTCACACAATGATTCCGTTGAGTCTTAGTAGAAGACTAAGAAGGAGGATGAACACTTGAAAAAGTAGGAATATTTCTCTCCTTGATAGTAGAAGGTTTAGGTTGAGGTCTTTTTGGCTTAACAATAGGAGAAACAAGCCTCTTTTCTTGATAAAAGGAAGGAGGTGGAATTGTGCCAAAAAAAAGGAGGAATATTAGGTGTAGGAAGGAGACCAAGTCAACCATGGGGAGGAGGGATAGGTCTAACCTTAGGAAGAATATTGGGTTCCCCTTAAGAGAAGGTAAAGTCACATACATAGGAGTACGTGGATAAATTTCTTTAGGAGGGAGATTAGTTCTATCCAAGAGGGGAAGAACCTCATCTTGAAGAATAATAGGAGTGTCAAGTGTTTGCGATTTGGGTTGACTTGAGGATAAGATCATATCATTCTTCCATTTTTGATAAGATTGAAAAAGAGCATCACTCCTTGATGGGAGAGATTGAAACTGTTTAACCCAAAAGAGATCAATAGGAACACCGGGGCTTCTTTCAGATGTTCAAAATAAGCTATGGTTCATAGTTATGATTTTTCCATTGTGAGGAAATTTAAAACACTTGTGGATTGGAGAAGAAATAGTATTCATGGAAGATAGATAATGATATCCCAACTTCACATGGAATTGCTCAGAAGAAGGTATGATAACAAAGTCAACATCCATGGATTTAGCATGAACCTCAACAAGAAGAGTGATATAACCAATGGTAGGACAAGAGAAGCCATCAAGTAACTTCACAACTAAATTAGAAGAATAATATAATGGTTTATGCAATCATAAAGTGAAAAGACACTCTTCAGTTATGACATTAACCATGCAAGAGGGTTCAATCAGGGCACCACAGGAAGGAATATCATTAACCTTTGCAACTATGTATAAAGGGCCATTGGGTGCTCTAATGATCTCACTAGGGTTAAATGTAATACAAAGATCCTTAGGTGAATCTTGTGTTTCTACCATATTAACCAAGTTTGGAGCCATACAGATGAATGTTTCAAAAGAGAGAGAATTAGGCACAATCTTAATAATGTTAGAGGTATAAGATGGCAAGGGATCGGTGAAAATCTTAAGATTTTGATTAGGAGGAGAAATTGATTTATTCCCTTTATCATTCACACCTACCACATATATAGTATTATTATCAATCAAGTCTTGAACCTTATTTTTCAATGCAAAATTTCTCAGTATCATGACTAGGTTGATGATGAAATCGGCAAAAGGAATTGTTATCAAAATAAGGAGATGCAAGTTTGGAAAGATCAACTTGTTTCATAGAAGGAAAATTGATAACATGTATATGCAATAACTAAGACATAATACTATGTAAAGATTCATCTAAAGGAGTAAATTGTCTCTCTTTGGAAAAATTTAGAAATAGGAGGCACACCTGTTGTAGCATTCACATGGTTGTTGTTGATTGGATCATTGAACTTGATGAAGCTTTTTGTTGGTTTGAACTTCACAAATAGTTGTTGAAAACTCTCCCCCTTATTACTTGGAGCCATAGGAGTGGATTGCTCTATTTGACTCACAACTAGTTGATAATTATGGAGTCTTGCACACAACTACAGAAAAGAAGTAAACTCAGACAAAAGAAGCATTTTCTTGATATCTTTTTATAAATGAGAAATAAAAATTCTTTGAATATCATTGTCAAGCACATGAAAAGAATCTTTAGCACACAAATGCTTTTATCTACCAATGAAATTGATCACTTTCTCTTTAACACCTTGTTTACAATGCATTAAATCAGTCAAAGTGATTTTAGGACCAATGTTGTTTTGAAATTATTGGATGAAAGATTTTTCTAGTTGTTGAAAGGAAGTGATAGAATAAGAAGGCAAAGAGAAATACCATTGTAATGCTTTATCTCTTAGTGTTCTTGTAAAAATTTTTGCAAGCAATCGTTGATCATAAGCAAAATCAGGACACAAGGTTTGAAATGTTTTGACATGTGTAAGAAGATCACCTTTTCCATTATAGAGTTCCAATTGAGGGATATCAACATGTTTAGGTGACACGACTTTAACAATATCAATAGAAAGTGAGGTTGCAACATCAAAGGTGGGGAAACTAAACTTGGATTGACTCATAGAAACAATTTGTTGTTGTAAGGAGGACACAGTTTGGGAAAGATTGTTGATTGGCATTTCAGTGGAAGAATTCATGTTAGATATAGGTGATTGAGAAGGTGGTGTGATGTTGTCGAAAGAAGGGATGGGCTGAGAATAAGGTGATGGAATGCTATGATAAGTAGTCATTGGTGATGATTGGGTAGGAAAAGGGACCCTTAAAGGAGGAATAAAGTTGTTGAAGGAATTGCCCCCTTGTGTCACATTGATTGGTTGACGAATAGTATGAATACTCATGGAAGACATAGGTATCGATGGAGGAATAAATGAAGAAGATGGATTTCCCCCATGACCTATGGTTGTAGGAATGACATTTTGAGTTGAAGTAGCCACGACGTTGGATGTGAAAGTAGGATTACTAGCCATAGGATTGGTCAAAGGAATAGAGGAATTGACTTGTGTTGAAGGTTGTGAGTAACCTAGGGTTTCAACACAACTCTTGATAGGAATGACATTAGAATCAACAATATGTGTAATGCCACACAATATATCAATTCCATTCTTATCACTTTGAAGCATGCATTTAAGACCTTCAATTAATGGAAGAGCTCCACTATTAGGGTATTCTTGGGACATCCATTGTTGAAAACTATCAAATTGATTTTCCAATGTATAAAGTTGATCTAAAGAAACCCTAGTTAAAGCTTCCTCTTCATCATGAGATCCATCAATGTGAACATGATTAGGATGGGAAGAATTAGCATGATCCTCATTAAAGAAGTCACCCAAATGAGGCTCCATCTCCTTGGTAATTAAACCTTGGGAAGCCTTAATTTTAATGATTCATCTAACGGGGATAGGATAGGTAGGAATAATAGTGGTAAAACTCATGCACTAGAGGGAAAATTTCAATGTGGAATAAACCCTGCAGAAATTAAGTAATGCAAAATTTAAGGAAATAATGATTACACAATTTGAACTTTGTTGGAGGAAGACACAATTTCCAAAAAAATGAAAGGAAATTGAAATTTCAAAAATAAGGCCAAGGGGAGGCCACTTAATTTTAAAATTAGAATTTTTAAAATCATGGCAGACTATAATTAACCTCTTAATTTAAAAAAAATTCTTGAAAGTTGAAATGTTGAATTTTGAAGGTATTTTTGATTTTAGAGGGTTCAAAAATTGATAAAATTAGCCAATCTTTTGGATTTAGGATATTAAATACAGTCTAACAGTCTCCCGAAATTTCAGAAAAAAAGTCAAGGACCATGGTGGGAATGCACATGGTCAGACCAACTTTTTTTGAAATTTTTAGAGATAGATATTATGATGATTTTAAAACTAACCCCAAAAAATTGGCGAATTTTACAATCTCTAGATGGACAAAATGAAGACACAAATGTGAAAATAGGACCCTATTAGGGTTTTGAAGAAAAAGAGGAATTGAAGTGCAATTTTGAAAATGGTCAAACCTAATGGATAGAGACACCTTGGAAAATGTTTAAGAATATGAATATAAATGAAATTGATTTGAAATTCACACAAAATCAAATTAATTTTGATGACCTAACCACTTAATTTTGAATTTTGAATTTTGGGAAATAAGGGGGGAATTTAAAAATTTGAATTGTAGAACCAAAGACAAATCTAAGAACAATAAGAAATCTGAAAATAAAATGAAAATTCAATTTTTGCAGAAGTTCACTATGATTTTTTAAAATTAGGGTTTTAACAAGTGACCTCTTAATTTTGTAAGTTTGAATTGCAAATTGAACAAGACAATGAGGAAATTAAATTTGACAAACAAAACAATTTTCAGATCTAAGATAACCACAAGCAATTTTTACAAATCACAAGTTTAATTTTAATTTTAAAAACTAGGGTTTTTAATGAATTAACCACTAAGTTTGCAGAAAATTGAAACTTGTAAATGAAAAATATGCAATTTGGTTCAAAGGAAAGCATGCAAGATGTCAAGTTCACCAAAATGTAATGGTGGGAAAATGATGAGTGATAGATCAAGAGGAAAACTAACCCTTTCCCTCAAAGAGAGATGAGAGTTTCACTTATTGATTATCCTTCAAACACTTTGAACCATTGCATTACAAAGATAAGGGATAATTCACTAGATTCAATCTCCACACAAAGATGATAGATAGAATTCTCAATGAATTAAGAATGTTAGGATGATCCCCTCTTCCTTTGTTTGATTTGGAAAGGAAATTGATTGAATTATGTAGTGCAAAAGTGACAAAGAATTGATTAGAACTTGATATCTGAATATGGGATGAAGTTGTGCACCTAGATTTGGTAGTAAAATGTCGAGAAGAAGTCACCCTACAAATTTGATGAAAATTTGTCCGGGCCATGGCGGGAATGTACACGGTCCTCCGAAAAATCCACAAAATGAAAAGGGTTTTTCTGCCTCTGCAAATGAAGCCTAAATCCAAAAGTATAGCTGTGCACCTGCAACCTACACACATAAAAGAGAGGGAAATGTGTTGTGATTGGGGGTTTTCCTTTAGGTCAAACCCTAGTTTTGGAATTAAACAAGTAATGAAAGGAAGTGCTTGCATGTAGATGTAAATGAAAGACTGAATTGTAAATCACCCCAAGGGAGGTTGTAGTAGCAATGTTGATGGAAATGCTTGTATGAAATTGTATGTTGAAATCAATATCCTCTTTAATGGTTGAATCCTTGACTTGAATGCAACACCTAGCCTTGAAGGGAGACATGAGAATGCTCAATGCTAGAAAAGAATGCTTGATCGCTTGAATGCTTGATCACTTATGCAGCTTGAATCTCTCCAACTTTGACCTATCCAACCTATGCAAATGAGAGAGAGAATTCCCCCTTAAATACATGTTTTGAAGGATTTGGATTTCATCATGGGCCAACATTGGGGATATTTCCCGCTCATTGCACAACCCGCGATGCATGCTCTAGGAAGGTCCTGCCCTAAAATATAGCAAGGATAGGGGTGCCACACCCCTATCCTGAGAGGAATAGGGTTCCATACCCCTATCCAAGGTAGGACAAGGGTTCCATGCCCTTGTCCTACCCCTTTTTCTAGGGCAGAGTGCAGACAAAGTGATGCAGAGGCCAAGGAAGGAGTTGTTTTCACAAGCCAGGCACTCTTTGGTCTTCAACCAGGCTAGAGGATTCTAGTTTGCATGTGCGAGGACCCTAATGCAGTCGTAAATTGCTAGGGTCGCAATTTTATGACACTACAATATGGCTTTCATTAAGGAATGTTTGATTAATTTTGCATTAAAGACCTAAAATATTTTTATTGCATTTAGGATTTCATGTAAAGTGAGTAAGTAGGTAGAATACCTTTTTTCATATATACTATAGGTAGATCAAATGGTTTAGTTGTTTGACAGAGCATGATAGAGAATAAGTGTTGATTAAGATAAAGTTGTGCACTGCATGTAGAATGTGTACAGAGAATATGAAGTTATTCTTTTGTGATTTTATTTTATTTTGAAATATAGAAGTCTTTAGCTTTGTAAAAAAAAATGCATGGTTATAAAGAAGTTTATGTATGTTGTGTTTGTTTAGTGAAAGATTTAGAAATGATGCTTCTTCTTGAACTTATTCGAGTTGTAAAGGATGTGTTGTTTTATGGAAATTTTAGTATAATAGGTAAATGATGATGGGAATAGCACATCCATATGTTATTAAATTTAATTGCAATTGTTGAAATCATTAGGTGGTTAGAAGTTTATTCTTAATAGCTACTTGAAAATGGTACTGATAGGAATGTGATTACTTGTAGTTGTGATATCATAAAGGATGAGCTATGTATTTAGTGTATTCCTTATATGTGTGAAATACTGTATTTTTCCCTTGCATATGTTTTCTTGCATAAAAGATAATTACATGAACCTTCGTGTGCACAAAAAGATTACATTGTATTAAAAGATATGTAGTTAACTAAAAGGCCTAAGGTGTCTATTATAATTTCTCTAATGCACTTAGGACATGTGATCTTGGGTGTAGTGTAACAGTTACTCCCTATGGTGTGGCTGAAATTGGTCACCATGTTTTGAGATTTTTGTTGCGACAGCGATTGTTTTGAATTGTTTGTGAAATGTGTTATATGAAAATGAGTCTATCATTGCTGTTTTGAAATGTCTTATGAAATGAGTGACCACTAAATTCTCTTTTCTTTTCATTTAATTTATGACACTTTTTTGGTATTGTTGGTTGTTGAAATTGACGATATTTTTTATTATTAATGTTGAGCTTGACAATTTTACTTCTTGGATTACTTTCTTTTTAAGTTTCTGGTGGTCATTCTGAATGTTTGATATAGCTGGCCCTAGTTATGTGTTAAGTGTTGTTTCTATCACGTTCACTTGAACTTCTAATAGTGTATTAAGAGAGAACACTGTGAAGACTGGATCTAGGCATGTTGGGTAATCAAATAGTACTGATATTAGTTTAAGGAAATAAAAGTGTATTTTCTATGAAGAAATTCATTTGTAACAATTTGGATAATAAGAGATATTAGGAAGAAGTGTGAATTGGATTAAGAAGATTGTGTGTTATGCATGAGATAACTTTAATGACCTGTATAATTAGTATTTTGTTGAGTGTTTGAGGATGCCTACATGGATTCTATTTTACTTAAGTTGGTAGTAGGTGGTTGTTGTATGTAATTATATTCACTTCCCCTCTTAGATTGAGATTATATTGTTCTTTATGCTTGGTGTTTTGGTGTTAAGGTTGACATGACATATACCATGACCTTTTCTTTATCTAACGCGTATGTATTATGGACCTTAGATGATGTATGATACATTAGTTATGGCTGAATCCGAGAACTTAATCTGGGAGTATGTTGTGTTTGGCCTGGTAATGTAGGAAGGAGTGTATCTGTAAGGTGTTGTGTTAGATGTATATTTATCATCTTAATGGTGCCTATAGATGTTAAGGAAGTGTTTTCATGTTTGGAAAGTGTAAGTTATGATGTTTTTGTACATTATGATATGCCTACTTCTGGATATGGACGTCGGTAGAAAATTTTTGTCCTACTATAATTGTAGTGTCCCTCCTAGACTTACATTTTGATTCATGATTTGATAGACTTATCTAGACTGAGGATGATGGTTATGACTTTATTTCTATGTAGTAGACATTTATGATGCTATATGGACATGTGTTATATTGATGACTTTTGATGATCTATGTGATGGATGATATGTTATAATTTTTTGATGGATGGTACTTCTTGATGGACTTATATATATTTGAGATTCTTAGGTGATTTATATGATTTCATGATATATGATGATGATACTAACCCTACTTCATGGTGATGATTTTATAAGATGTGTTTGTATTGGGTGACTACCTTCGTGAAAGGGACGATGCCTTATCACCCATCACAAGCATGATAAGGTGTTGCGATTCTCTTTCACTTGCCTGCTACTATTATGTTGTGTGTGTGTGTGTGTGTGTATGTTCTTTTGTGTTTATCGGTGGATGCAAGATTATAGGTATCGAACATTGATTGCACCTGGTCTCATAGGTCTGAGCGTGTCATAATCCCAATGGTAGTTGTTGGAGATGACTTGATTTTCGCTTACCTACTCATGGTCTAGTATGTTCACCTTGTTAGTCATGTTAGGTGTAAGTGTTGTCCAGTCTTGAGTCGGTATCTCATCCCATCTTTGTGCGGTTGGTTGTGTGTCTGTATGATTTATCATGGATTGGATTACTTATGCTATGGCTAGATAATGTTTCTTTATTTAATTAATTAATGTGGAGTAATAATTAATAAAGTTATAATTAATTAATTAATATATATTTGATTTATTATTATTGAATTTATTAATGTTTGATTTATTAATTAATTGGTTTTTATTTTGGATTTAATTGATTGTTATTTATTTAACTGATTTATTGATTATTCTTTTATTTAATTAATTTTATCCTTTTGATTTTTTTAATTTTTTTCTATAATAAAAGTGGATTATTCCACTAAACTTTTTTATTAATATATATATATATATATTTTTACACAGGATTCAAAGAGCATACCAGAGGAAAGAACCCTGGGAAGAAAACCTCTGGTCACAGCTCATAAAATAAACCTATAGTATCTGACAGATCAGTTTATGCACCTTGCCCAAAACCACATACAAAATGCGGTCACAACACATATAATATTAGTTTTGCATAGAGCCCATATGACAATTTGCCAAAAAAACCCATCGAATAATTTTCAAATGTAGATTCCATAGCTGCTACCAATGGAAGAAGACAAAATTTTCCAAAGCCCTATGCCAAATCCCATGAGCCAAAAACCTTCCTACCAAAAAAGAAAGTATCAAAAAACCTTTGGAAAAACACTATTGTATCAAATACCATGAGCTCAAACTCTCCTCTAGACAACGAACATGAATACTTGAAATGAAAGGGGAAAGCAGGAATAATTATCATCATAAAATTTTACATCAACATTACTCAAGAAAATCATATAACTATTGTTGCAAACCTTCCCATACCCTAGAAGGAATTTCCTCAAAACCCACCTCTCGCTGATTAGCATTGCTATCAATGGCTAAATTTGCCAAATAATCTGCAATCTTATTAACTTCTGTGTAACAATGGGATACCAAGAAAGATTCAAACAATTCTAATTTTTGTAAAATGGGATCAAGTATATACTGCAAATTCCAACAATTAGATTTATTTTTCATAACACATTGAATAATCACCATAGAATCTCCTTCAATTATTAAGTCCTTAATTCCCAAAGAGATTGCCATATCCAAACAAAGCATGAAATTCCGCATAATTGTTAGTTTTAAAACCAATAGCATGACATTTAGCTTGAATAAAATTTGCATTGTGATCATAAATTACCATGCCTAACCCAGCCGGCCCAGGGTTACCACGAGAGGCCCCATCAAAATTTAGTTTAAAGTGCCCCTGTGGAGGAGGTTTCCATCTAGGAGGGCATCTCTTACCTATTGCATCATTCTTTTTTAAAATTGAACCATGAGAGGGTAAAACTGACAGCAACTTCCAAACTCTAGTAACTCTACTATCCCAGTGCGAAAAAGAAGTAATATTTTCCAAATTCTTATAAATAAATGACAAAGCAACCTCAGAGATTGAAGACTTAATTTTTAATAGAACCTCAGACACAGGAGACCTTTTTTTTTTAAATACCCTGTTGTTTCTCTCTAGCCAAACATTCCAAATCACAATAGATGGAGATATGATCCAAAGGCATGCATAAAAAGATGAGGCAAACATAAAGGGCCAAGATCTGAAATGGGAAATGAGATCCTTACCAACAACAAAGGATATCTTTAACTTCTCAAACAACCATTGCCAACATTCATAAGCATAATCACAATGTAGGAACAGGTGTGAAGAAGATTCTAAATTTTTGTTACAAAGGACACAAGGGAAAACAACAATAATACCAAGCCTGTCTAGTCTCATACCTGTAAGGACTCTATCCTGAACTGCCAACCAAGCAAAGGCTCCAGCTTTAGGAAGACAAGCCGAATGCCAAAATAACTTATAAGGCTAGGATGATAAATCTTTAGCAACCATAAGAGAGTTGTAACCATCTTTAACAGTGTACTTACCAGAAACATTCTTTGTCCAAATAAGTTCATCCTCAAAATTAGAAATAAATACAATTCTATCCCCCAAAATCTTCTCAAAATCTAATTTCATGCTTTGATCAACATCAAATAAATCAATCGACTTCCATCTAGCTAGCTTAAGGGGTCCACTAGTCACAATTTCAAAATAATCTGCTACAAAAACAACCCAAAGGGAGGAAAGAATAGTGATTAGAGGAGACCAATCCCTAATATTCACCAAAGGTGTGTGTCCATTCCATACTTCATCCTAGAATTTGACCTTTCTACCATTATGAACAATCCATGAGAGATGAGGCAAAATAACTGATCTACATTTACAAAGGAAATTCCAAATAGCAGAACCCAAAGGCAAATTTGAGACTTTAAAAATGTACTCTCTCGGTCCATTATTTAAATATTTGGAAAACATAATCTATGCGCATAAGGAGCTAGGCTTGTCATATAATTTCCAAACCAACTTAGCACCTAAGGGTAAATTTTGATTTTCTAGACTCTAAATTCTTGTTCCCCCAAGTTCCTTAGGCAAACATACCTTATCCCATGCAACTAAAGGGAGTTTCTTCTTGCCGTCTTTATTATTGTTCCAAAGAAAATCTCTAAGAGTATCCTGTAAACTAACAATAGCCACTTTTGGAGACTTCAAAATAGACATGAGATATATGGGAACAACATTCAAAATAGACTTGATGAGAACAATTTTACCTGCCAAAGTTAACCATCTATGATTCCATGAGAGAATTCTTTTAGAAATGACCAAAATAATCTTATCCCAAAAACCAATCTTATCCTATTTAACAAAGAAAGGAATCCCAAGGTAAGTACATGGAAGATTTCCAGTCTCAAATCCCCAAAAGGATTGCAATCTATGTTGAACCAGTTGTGATGTATTAAGGAAAAAAATCTTTGATTTATCACCATTCACTTTTTTACCAGAAAACGATGCATAATTTTGTATTATTCCTTTAATCACTTTTGCCTCTACTAATGAAGCATGTCCAAATAATAGAGTATCACCTACAAAGAGACAATGAGAAATACTTTGGGAAATATTCTGAATCCTTATACCTTTCCAAAGCCTCCCACTTTAGTAGCCCTAATAGCCCAACTAAAGGTTTTAGCTAGGCGAATAAACAAAAAGGGAGAAAGGGGATCTCCCTGTCTCAAACCCCTAGAGGAAGTGAAAAAACCACAAGGACAACCATTATTAAAACCGAGAATCTTGCAGAAGAAATACATGCATGAATCCATTTGACCTAGGCCTTGGAAAAACCTAACTTCTCAAGAACATCACATAAAGCCCCCCACTCTACTCTATCATAAGCCTTCATCATGTCTAGTTTAAGTATCATGGCCGGGGTTCTTTGGGTGGAAATAGAATGTAGCACCTCATGTGCTACAATTGCACCCTCTGTCGTCTCCCTTCTGAGAACAAAACTAGAAATGATCCTAGGTAGAATTTTTGCCAACCTAAGGGAAATTGCGTTCGTAAATATCTTATACAAAGTGTTACATAAAGCAATGGGGTGGAAGTCAGCAAAAGTCTTAGTATCCTCTTTTTTAGGAATAATTGCAATCATTGTAGTATTAAGTTCTTTTAAAATAGACCTATTTCTCCTAGCTTCCTCGAGAGCCAATAAAACATCATTTCCCACAAAATCCCAACATTTTTGAAAAAATAAAGGAGTAAAACCATCTGGTCCCGGAGCTTTATCCGGATTCATGGCAAAGACAAAAATATTAACTTCTTCTAAGGAAAAGGGAAACATCAACATCTTATTGTCTTCCAAAGATACTAAAGGAGGAATATTAGATATAATATCATTGCTGAGATTGCCATTTTCTGAAGATAATAATGACTTAAAAAACCTAATTGCCTCTAAAGCAATGTCCTCTGGCTCTGTCAATAAATTCCCATTCTGACACTGAATACAAGATATTCTATTCTTACATCTTTTAATCTTAGTTGAAGAATGAAAAAAATTTGTGTTCCTGTCACCATTTGAAAGCCATAACTCTCTAGATTTCTGTCTCCAATAGATTTCCTCTCTAGCTAACACCTCCTCAAGCTGTAATTTTAGTGACTTCAATTCATCAAAAACTTGTGGCACCATACCATGTTGAAGCACATGAGTATTAAGACACTCAATCATATCTTCAATCCTTTGTTTCTCCTAAAAAATGTTCTTAAAATGCGAGATATTCCATTCCCTAATATTCAATTTCAAATAACTTAACTTCTTAGCAATCTGAAAAATATGGGACCCAGAACAAAAAGGAGCAAAATTCCACCATTTCATAAGCAGAGGCAAAAAGGAAGAATCCCTAAACCACATGGGCTCAAATTTAAATGGAGACTTAAAAGAAGTCTTATCCTCAATAACTGAAAGGGAAATTGGAAAATGATCAGAACCCGAGACCGGTAGAATAGAGGAAAAGAATTCAAAATCTGAATTAATCCAATTCTTAGATAACAAAAACTGATCTAATCTCTCAACAATTTGAGAAAAATCCCTTCTCATGTTTGTCCATGTGAAAACTCCATTTTGAGACTTACAATAAAAAGGGCTCATATCAGAAATGAAATCCCCAAAGTCATCCATAATCCTTTTATTAGGGAAAACACCTCCTCTTTTCTCATCTAAATTAGTGATAGCATTAAAGTCACCCCCGAAGATAATAAAGGAACCATGTTTTAAGGGAGAAGAAATCCTCTTTAATTCACCCTATAACTTACTCTTCCCTTGAATACTTGATGGAGCATAAATGTTAAAAAGCCAGAATTTAACCTTCGAAATATTGCTTATAACTAAAGCCAACATCCAATTTGTAGCAGATGCCACTAACTATACCTCAATATTATAATTATTCCAAAGTAATGCTAAACCTCCTGAAGCACCACAAGCTGGAGAAGAAAGAAAATTCCATCTTCTCCAAGATGAAAAAACCAAATCAGCAGACTCCTTTGACAACTTTGTTTCTTGCAACATAAAAATATCACACTTAATTAAGTCCATATGGGACTTAATTAAGCATCTCTTGTTAGGGGCATTTAAGCCCCTAACATTCCAAGAAATAATTCTCATTGTCCTCGAGGGGAGGCCGAAGCTCCCCTCTTCCCATTAATTGGAGAATTTTTGCTTTCCCCAAAGTAACCTTGCAAATTATGTTTCATAGCCCCTGATCTTGTCACAGGAGGACTAGTCACAAATCTTTTACTCCTCTTTCTTTTTACTCTTACTAGAGTTAGGCATGTTTTCTTAGGCCTATCAAGAGAGACCAAATGCCTCCTTTGCCC
Source organism: Cryptomeria japonica (assembly GCF_030272615.1). NCBI lineage: Eukaryota > Viridiplantae > Streptophyta > Pinopsida > Cupressales > Cupressaceae > Cryptomeria > Cryptomeria japonica. Next base: position 292,578,550 of record NC_081406.1, on the reverse strand, counting down.
ACCAGCAGGAGAAAGGGACAGAGTCTTTTGAAATACAACATCAATTTCCATTTGAGTCTTAATATTATTTGGAGACCTACCTCTCCTAGGAGAAACCACCGATGGTGAAAAAACTAGAGTTGTTTGGACAATTGGTAAACTCTTGCATGAATTTGGAGAAGCCAGGATAAATGGATTATCTTCAAAACCCAACTCTGTTGTAGCCAAATCCGCAAAAGGATTAGTAGATGTAGAAATTGGAAGGGTCGAGTTTATACCCCCCAAATCATTCTTAATCAAACAAACAACTCTATCAGTAATACCCTCATCCATTTGATGTGCATGATTGTTAAAAATATCATTTACTTGTTGAACCGGATTCTCATCTGGCATAATAACAGGGACAACCTCTGATGGATTACTATTCCCTAAGGAAGATTCATTAGCCATATTAATTTCAACATTCAGAGGGGAATTATTAGACACCAAATTCTTAATTTCCTGAACTAAAGAAGCATCATTAGGAAAACCTATGGCAGGTACCTGTTTAATAGTTTCCCTATCAACCACTGCATTTTTATCTAAATTCACATTCTTTGAAGAATCGAGAACCTCCTTTTGAGTGCATGAAGACAAATTGTTGCCCTTACCCTTTGTGTGATTATTTGGCATCTTAGGGCAATCAATCATCAATGGATGATCTACTCCATTCATCGGGGGATTACAATCCACTATACCCCCGTTATTAGAAAATGTCTTCAGTAAAGATGAAAGTGAGACCGAACCCGAAGTGTGAACGTTGGGTTTCCCGAAACTACGACACAATGAATTATTTTCAAGATTAAAGTGACTTGTTTCTACCAATTGATTTTATTTTCTGTTGATTGATTTATTTGAATTTATTTTAGATATAGTTGTTAAGTTGATTTTGATTAATTAATAATAATAAAAGTATAAAGCCTATTTCTATTTCTACACTCTTAAAAAGTAATAATATTATTATTTTGCTTTTACTATGCATGGGAGATGTAAAAATAAAACAAAGTTGATTTTACCTACCCATCTAATTGATTGGAAGAATTTGGAATAATAGGTAAGAAATATAATAAAATATTCTTACCTTGTAACTATACAAGGTAGGTAAGAAATATTGATTTTTGGATTATTTTGATTGGTTGGGATTTTTGCATGGTTTGCTGTGTATTTTCTATTTATTTGAAATTTCTAGATGGCTATTAGGTTACCAATAGGTAGGATTTTTGATTGAAGCTTTGAGATTTTGGCTTGGGTCTTGGTTTGCATTTGTATTTTGGAAGCTTGGATTTTGGAAGCTCTTCTTCAGTTTTCATCCTTGGATTTGCGATCTATAGGTTGGAGTTCTTCCATTTTTAGATTTTATGAAATTATGTCTTCTCTATGTCTTCCCATGAAATTGATTTAGTTGTGATTGTTGAATGGACGGGGAAAATAAAGACATTATTGTTTAAATCCTTTGGAATTAAATGAATGAAATGGGGAAATTGCAAATTGCTCCTTATGTTTGAGTGAGATTCTTGAGTTATTTTGTCTATGTAAGTGAATGGTGGATAAATGCATATATGTATTTAGATTTTTTGTGTGTTTGTATAACGTTCTTATTGTTATTTAATTTTCATTTGGGTATTATACTCCTTATGAACTCCTGGTTGTAATAGGGGTTGTTTTTCTATGTCTTGAGTGCTTCTATGACTATGTAAGAGCTCATGAAGCTCCCTATGACTATCTATGGAATGTTTTAGTCTATTGTAATCATGTTACAAGTGTGTTTGGGTGTTTGGAGTTGCATCTGTTAAGTCTATTTGGCTTACACAGAGTTAGAGTTATCTCCCATGTACCTAGACTCCCAAAATGTAGTTTTGGCCAGGTTGCTTATCCACTAAGTTGCAAAACTCATTCTTGTGAGTTGTGTTTGATGCATAAAAAATGTGTATACCCTTTTTGATGCTCATCCTACCTCCTAGTCATGCCCTCAGTGTCATTTTTGTCTCCTAAGTCAATCTAGGTAGTTACCTTACCTTCAGGATCCTTCAAACTTGAGATATTGCACACTTTACCAGAAACACCACCATACTAACCAAAAACACTATCATATCAACCAGGAATGCCACTATGTATACCAGAAATGCCATTGTATAGACCTAGAGAGCTGACAAATTGACCAAGAGAGCTAACCTACAAACTGAGAAAGATGACCTATGGACCCAAAACATTGACCAATGGACCAGAAATGCTATGCAATGAACCAATAATTCTATGCTATGTACTATAAATGCCACCCTACAAACTAGGCACTCCATTGTGCATACCAAGAGAGCTAAACTACTCCAAAATGCCCAGAAATGTCAATTTTAGTGTTGTAAAGTCCTAGTATGAATTCTATGAGTTCCCAGAGGCACGTGAAGTTTGTGTTGAGAAATTTTGATTGGTTCATGATGTTATATCATATTTCATGATGTATTTTGTGCTTCGGTAAGTGAGATTATTCCCTACCATTGAGGAGTTTCCTTATGCAGAAGTTGCTCCAGTAAGAGGTTGTTGCCTTGTTGTTTGAGGATTGCTTCTATGACTCCAATGGGATTTTTTTTACCTCACTATTGAGGATTTGTAGTAGTTTATGATGCACTTATGTTTCATGTTATTTCTTTGGTACTATGCCTATGCGGCATTTGCAAAGGCCCTATGCTTGTAATGGTTCATATGTGTGCTCTATGTGTAATATGTGCTCAATGATGTTATGCATTCTTGAATGCCTTCTTGTGAACATTCTTTCATGTGTTGTGATGTAATTTTATATGTTACCCTATGGATTTGCATATGATTAGGTGGAGTGGGCTTCCTTGTGATGACCAGGGTCACGTAAGTTAGGTAGCTAGGCACGTAGACTGCTAGGGCACAATGGAAGTTTTCCTTTTTGTAATTCAGTGATAACATTTAATAATTGATTGGGTTGGGTTTCACCTAATAAGATAATCCTATTTGGCTGGGCCATATGAGATGGCAAGTCAATCTCCCTGGTACTCACATAGGTTGAGATGGCTCCACATGTCAGTTAAGGGATTGTTTTTACCCTTCTTTTGTGAGGGTAGCATGTATGACTATTAGGACTATGGATTGCTCTTCTTTGTGAGGATAGCATACATGTCTACTATGGGTGCATATTTACCTTCTTTGTGAGGATATCATGTAGGAGCGTGATTAGTAAGGATGACCATATTCCCTTGTATATAAGGACACCATGTGATGACACTCCATTCCTATATGTGACCATGTCCATATGCCATGATTTATTGTACGCCTCTGGAAGAGTCTACTATTGATTTCAGCATTGTGAAGTTATGTGATTATTGTTATGTGCTATGATGATTCCCATGGTTTTTAGGTGTTAACCTAGGTCTTGAGTGAGTGTTGGAACCCTATGTCATCTCCTAGAGCCAGGGGTGGTTCCTATTTGGTTCCACATGGTCAGGTGGTTTGATGCCTTCTCTCATTGGGATGTTCTTCATTGGCTGTTGCATGCATGGATTTGGATTTCTATTATCTCTTGATGTGGATGTATATTGGAACATGATCTATGTAGTTATGATTGTTATCACATGGTATGTAACTCAAAAGGATGTAATTCTAAAGGAAACCATGTAACCAATATCTTGAATTATGTGTAATGAGACTTGTAGGAGATTGACTTCGAAATGATATATATATATATATATATATATATATATATATATATATATATATATATATATATATATATATATATATATATATATATATATATATATATATATATATATATATATATATATATATATATATATATATATATATATATGATAAGATAATTGTAAATATATATTAATGATGAATGTAATTGTAATTTCCAGCAAGCGGGAATTAAATGATTGCAATGATTGTGTGTGTCTTGTCGATGGTAGTGAATGTAATAATGATTATGTATACCTTGATTTGAAGGATGTTAATCCTTAGTGTTAGTTACACTTGGAATATGCAAATGAATGAGTAGTTGTAGATTTATATGAATTCAATGATTCTCTATTATGTGTTTGAGTTATGGAGCTGATTTCCATCCATTAGGGTTAATATTGTATCACAATGATTTGCTAAATATGGATACAAAATATGTGCTCTTGTGATTCATAATATCTTATAACATGATGTTGAATTATTATGACTTTGGAATGTATTAAGATAATGTTATGCCATGTGATCTATATCATGGAAGTGGTTATTAGGAATGGGTTTGAGTTAGATTATTTATGTGGGAATCTTGGTGGTATCATGTGTTAAGAAGGTTTATTACTTGTTGTTAGGATTTATGTATAAGAATGTGATTAGTAATCTTGATGCGATGATATGTATATTTAAGAAGTGATCTAGTTCCACTTACAGAGTTGAATATGTAGTTTCATTGTAAATTAGATGATTCTTGAAAGATTGTAAATGGGAAGCATTGATGATCTTAGAAATTGAAGTAGAATGGAAATTGTAATAGTGTGTTGTTGACATTTCATATGGTATTTGTTAAGAGATGCTATTAGCTATGGATTAGATAGAAATAATATAGGTATCTTAGGTGGCATCATGCACCTATAATAGTTAAGCATTGATGTTATACTTCATGTACTTGTATATGTTATTAATCCTATTGTTAAGCATTGCAAATCTTAGATTATGAATCTAATTTATAGGATGTTACTCTTTAAGTGTTGGAATCCAAGAACACTGGGGGGGTGAATCAGTGTTCTACCAGAATGATCAATTTTAACCTTATTAAAACATGCATTTAGCAATTGGTATTACCGATACATATAGAATAGAAAGAAGTAAAGCAACCAATAATCCAATCATGAAAAATGAATACCATAACACACATAATTATATGTGGAAAACCACAAAGAGGAAAAACAACGGTGGGATTTGTGACCCACAATATAAATCCACTGGTCATATGAAAATATATTACAAAATATAGGGGCCTGCACTTGCAGGAAGGCTTACAGCCTAGAGCACACTGCTCAATCATAAAAAGGAGCCTCACTGACTACATACAAATCCAGACTACAATTTGGAGAAATGATTGAATTGTAATGATAACATCTTCTATGTCTGAATATAGTTTTAGTTAAGCTCTGTTTGTTCCTGTCTGAAACCCTAAACCCTTATCGGAATACCCTCTTACATAAATATCCTCACATACATGATCTCTCTCATATATTTTGCATCTCCATTACATATCCATATCCTATATTATATATTGCAAAATGATCTAATCAATTGACATATATATCCTTTTACAATCCATCATGCCTTATGTTGGCTTACAAAGATAATTATAATATGAATATACATGTCGACTCAATAACATAAACACTTGAATATTAAAAACAATTGATGATGCTGGATCTCCCAAATGATGTCGACCTCCAATGTCGATAATCTGAATGTGAACCACGTCAGCCTGCAATGCCAGTACCCAAAGAATTCTTTCCAACTCGTCAGTGCCGGTGAAGTGTCTGTCGGTACACAAATAATCCAAAATATGAATCCAGGACATGTTTCCATGTTGCCATCAAAGACAACATATTGAAACCAACCAATTGAGTGTCAATTTCCAACAATCTCCCCCTTTGGCATTGATGGCAACACTCATGTGAAAAATGATCATGGTTTCCATCTACCGGTTTCATCTTGAGCCTGCTCCCCCTGAGTTGAATATTCATCTATGATCATAATAAAAAATACTCCACATCTCCCGAATAATTTTCACCTATACTCCCCCTTTGACATCAATTCCAAAAACACCAAAAAAATACCAAAAACCAGGATGAAGAATGAAAGGCTATACAGTGAATGTACCAAAATACCTTACCGGGGCTGAATATATTTGAAAATATCTAGATAGGCCTTCTCCAAAAGCTTTAGATAGGTATCCCAACCAGATTTGAAAGTGCTAGAAATAGATACAATTCCATTTAGCATATGGGAAAATGAGTCTTTCTCATTAAGCTCCGCCAGTGTGGTCTTACAAACCATATCTATACACTCCTTCTTATGTACACTTAATGAATCCAACCGAGGACTCACCAAACCTCTAAGACCTTTGTCTCTCCTTATGATTTTATCTTTTTCCCTCTCGAGAGCTAAAAATTGGGCTTCCAAAACTGAAATTTGACCATCTCTAGATGTAGTTAAAGAATTTGATCCATCAAAAGAATTAACTATACCTACAATCTCCTCCTGAATATCCTTAATACTTTTATTTGTCTCAACTGTGAGTAAAAATGTGTTACAACATACTCTATAGATATTAGTACACTTCCTTAATCCATTATCTATCAAATTCAACTTAGCATTAATCTCCTTCCTCTCAGACTCAATCATTTAATCAAATGTATCTCTTGTTTCTTGTGTAAACCTCTCTAGTGCCTTTCAGTCTGATATTTGTTGTAAAGACTAAAAAATCCTTTGAAATGTGCTCTATGATTGTCTTAAGCTTGCTGGATGGGCTTTCTTCTTTGTCAAACTTGCACTTCGAGACTAGTCTATGCAAAATAGTGATAGAATGATAAATAACCTCTTTATCCATAGATCCATTCTTCATCATTTTCTATGCAACAATCATCACGAGTTTAGTAGAACTCATCTCAGTTATGCTTTTCTTTTCAACCTGCAAGGTGTCAATTGACAACAATGATGGACTCACTACTAGTTCCCTACTAGATTCGCCTTTCTTATCCTCTGATGGTTTAACTTTAATAGCTTCCTCACTTGCATCGGTGTCTTCACCACTTGGTGCAGTCTTAGTTACTACCGATTCCTCCATAGGAACAGTATCCTCATCTTGTACATCTTGATTCGGAAGATTGTTGTCCTCAACATTAGTAACCTATACATTTGCAACCTGCACACTCTTTGTGTCTGCTGGTATATCAATATTTTCTTGTACATTAGTCTCTACTGGGGGCTCAATATCCACTATCTTAATATTTTTTAAAATTGAGGGTGAAGTGCCCACAATACCTTTACCTTTTCCTTCAACTAGGATGTCTATAGTATCTGTCTTAGGTTTCGATGAAGTATAAAAACCATGGTTTTCTTCAAAGAACTTAACCCATGTCTTGTGGGTCTCCTTGATTATCTTATTGAGCCTACCTAATATAAGACTGATTATTCTATGATTGCTATTAAATATTTTCCTATCTGCAACTTCAAGTGTCTTGTCCATCTCCTCTGGAGTAATAGAAACACAAATAGATAACAATTCATGAATCTTTATATGCATGTCCTCTTGCATTGCTGATAGTCTTCTAGCATCCAAAATGTCATATAACTATGCCGGTATTTGGTCTTCAATTTCTAATAAGGCTTTCTTATAAATATCCAAATACAACAAAACTGATTCCTCTACTTCTCTTTGTTCAACATCATCCAAATGCTCATAATAAAATTGCACATACTTTAACATACCATCTTTGGTTATTTCATTAACTAATTCTGCACAAGTCTTGGGTGGAATGATAGTTACATTACTGGATGTAATTGCAAGATCGGTGTCATCCTTCTTCTTCCTTCTTCCAGTACCGGATGGGGGTGAAGGTGTTTCTTTTTGTGCTCTTTTCTGTGTCGATACCCTGATAGTAACTTTCCTAACCAGTTGCTTCTTAGCTTCTACCTTAGTCTCTTTAGTTTTCTTCCTCAATACCCTCTTGAATGCTAAGAGTGTATCATTATCAGATCCAAATTCAGCTACAATTGGCTCAATGAATATTTATGGCTCTTTCCTTTTTCTCCCTTTCTCCAAAACAACATCAATTAATTCCTTGATGTCCTGTGAAACTTTTTCAATAAATTTACTTGCCTTGCCCTCCTGCTTCTCTCTCTTCTTTTGGTTGAACTCAGTTTCAACCTCTTTCTTCTTCTATTTAGTAGTACCAAAGGTTTTTACAGATTCATCTATAGGTGCATCAATTAGCATATGTGCATAAGCATCTAGGATCTATGCATCAACTTCATAACCCATTTCCTCAATCCAAATCTTTTAGGGCCTGACTACCTCCATCAAAGTTTCATCTTTCTTGATCATGAAGCATATCTTGGTTGAGTACTTCTCAACAATGTTCTTTGGAACCCTCTCCCTAGATTTAATATCCTTCTGAAATGCTTTAAAGTAACCCCATACTTTGTCATATCTTTGACTACCCAGTGTAGCAATTGATTGTTTTAGTTGTCTCCCTACCAGGATATCGAATTCCCATTGTCTTTTCCCAAAACCGGGAGTCTCATTGATGAAAAACAACATTAAAAAAACAATTAGGTTTCCATATCGGAATGTTCCTTTCTTCTCTCCTTTGATCTTTCCTATGTTAATCAACAATTCATCCAACATCCAACCACATAGATCTAACTTCTCATTCTCCCTCATCATTTTATGAGCTGCATAAATGCAAGAGCTAGAAATAGAATTTAGTCAGTTTGATTGAGTTACCTTGTAACCAATGACCATGTTTTTGAATCCGATATCTCTATTGGTGATAGTACTAATCCTCATTGATCACTTGTCTGATGTTGCGCCAGTGATCTTGTTGACCTGATCATTAAAAAATTTCTTCTTGGGACGTTGTCCAACCTGTCATAAACCAATGATTTCCCTGATAGCCTCCTTTGAAATATTATATGGCATGTCTAACTAGATAAACTCTCCATGCACTCTGCTTAAAACATATTTAACAATCTCATCTTCAAATTCTGAAATATCTAGAATGCTGATAAACCCTATATCCTCAATGTGCTGTTACTCAAGATTAATCTTTCTAGAATCTCCCATTAAATTATTCATGTACATTCTCTCAATATCACCCATTCCTAAATACTCAATATGATAGTGAATGTAATCTCTAACATCTTCGACATACACAACTCCTTCCAGGACACGAGAAAATTTGCCAACCGAATCATCCAGGGTAGCAATATATAGATATCACTTGAAAATAGTCCTAGGATAATCCTTGAACTCAACAACAGTAGGATTTGCAATAAACATAGGTTCAAATGATGATCCCTCTTCCATGATGAAAGATAAATACCTGTGAATAGCTATCGATGAAAAACCCTAAAGACCTCTTCTGATGGCTAGTGAAATTGCTCAACAAGATATCGATTGCACTGAATCACCTTAGACTTCCTCTAAATTTCTCTGAATGTAAACTGATTAGAAATGAAGTGAATTCATCCTTTTAACCTCCAAGAAACTCTAATCTATCATTGATATGAATGACTTCCGGTGGAAGATACTGAATCTCGATCAAACATCTCCATGTCAGATAAGCATCTCCAATGTTTGGAACATCTTCCAGAACCTCTTCCCGGGGCATATGCACTATCTTCATGAATTTTTACTACCCCTAAGGCATCTACCTTAGTTACCATATGAACTTCCTACCGGTGGAGGAGCAGCCTCCTTTATTGATTGAGTAACTGGTGCATTTCCATCTGTTGATTGTTCTTCTAACTTCTTGACCCATCTCTGGGTATGATCTTGCTGAATTTCATTAACCTTCTCTTTCCCTTTCTCATTGGATCCTTCATTACCAATTGGTGGATTTATGTTTCTACAGAACTTAGCAATATGTCCAACCTCATTACATGCATAATATGTAACATTGATCTTTTGAATTGCTTTGCTAAAACTAGTATAATTGCTTGACCTACACTGATAAACCATATGTCCAAATTTTCCACATGCATAACATTTAACATTCATTCTGCAATCTTTTGTATTATGACCATACTTATTACATTTAGAACATTGACTGGGAGCAAAATCAGGGTTCTGATTTGCTCTATTTCTACATTGCCTAGCCATGTGACCAAATTTATTAAAAACAAAGCATCTACCATTAAATTTATAAGCATTGAACTGCCTTACCGGTGCCTTATGGTTTTGATCTTCATTCGTAGTACCGGAACTCTGACCTTGTTCAAATCCAAGTCCACTGGAATCTCCATTCTACCTTTTTTTTTTCAATAACTCATCAAGTTGTTCTGAACTAATCTTGAATTTTTATTCATACTCACTTGAAATAGTCAGATCATCTCTCAGAATTATTATTTGTCTCTCAATCTCTTGTTCATTACTCTGGGATTGTACTAAATCAGTTCTTTGCATATCATTTTCATGAGCCAACCTTCCACATTCTTCAAATTTTTTCTCTAGAGATACAACAAGATTTTCTTCTTATTTCTTTCAATCCTTAATCTCTTTAGACATCCTCATAGTTATAGCTTGCATTACATTCATCATGACCATGTTCTCCTAACTTAGCTTTAGACATCTCTCATTAAGTGCATCTTTCTCTTCATTATCCTTATTTTGCAAAAATTTCCTTCCTCCTAGACTAAAAAATGACAAGAATGAATTCCTGAGCAGAATTCAATTCATCTTGTAACTTCAAGTTTTTCAACCTTTCAACATCATAATGTTCAAGTTCCACCTCAAGTTGCTTCTCCAAACTGATATACATGGATTCCATATTCAGGATCTTCCTCAAGATGTTAAACTTCCTCTGAGGGACAAGGCTCTGATACTAATTGTTGGAATCCAAGAACTCTAAGAGTTGGGGGGGGGGGGGGGGGGAACAATGTTCTACTAGAATGATCAATAACCTTATTAAAAAATGTATTCACCAACCGGTATACTGGTATATATAGAATTGAAATAAGTAAAGCAACCAATAAGATAATCACATAAATGAATACCATAACACACAAAATTATACGTGGAAAACCTCAAAGAGGAAAAACTACAGTGGGATTTGTGACCCACAATATAAATCCACTGACAATAGAAGAGATATTACAAAATATAGGGGCCTGCACTTGCAGGAAGGCTTACAGCCTAGATCACATTGCTCAATCACAAAAAGGAGCCTCACTGACTACATACAAATCTAGACTACAATCTAGAGAAATGATTGAACTACAATGATAGCATCTTCTATGTCTGAATATAGTTTCGGTTAGGCTTTGTTGTTCCTGTCTGAAACCCTAAACCCTTACCAGAATACCCTCTTACATAAATATCCTCACATGCATGATCTCTCTCATATATTATGCATCTTAATTATATATCCATATCCTACATTATATCTTGCAAAATGATCTAATCAATTGACCTATATACCCTTTTACAATCCATCATGCCTTATGTCAGCTTACAAAGATAATTACAATATGAATATACATGTCAGCTCAATAACATAAACACATGGATATTTAAAATAATTATCGATGTTCGATCTCCCAAATGATGTCGGCCTCCAATACCGATAACCTGAATGTGAACCATGTCGGCTTGCAATGTCGGTACCCAAAGAATTCCTTCCAACCTATTGGTGTCGATGTTGATGTCGGTGAAGTGTCTGTCGGTACACAACTAAACCAAAATATGAAGTTGGAACATGTTGCCATGTTGCCATCAATGACAACACATTGAAACCAACCAATTGAGTGTCAATTGCCAATATTAAGTAGTGACGTTTAGATACTCTAGGGGAAAGAATGATATGATGTGTTATTCCTCTTGCGTAGCTGTGTTATGACGTTCTATGCTTGGTTGTAATTAGAAAATGATGTAATTTGCAATGATGCATTTAGTAGACGATGTATTTGATATGCATTAGATGGATGTTATGGATGTATGTGTTGTTTAGTAGATCAACTTTTAAAAAAAAAATCTCTATTTGTAGTTAGATTAGGTGTATTTCTCTAGGGTATTTTGGCAGGAATTACAAGAATGCTGGTTGGAATGAGAGTTTCTAGAAGGTGAATGAGAGAATTATTATGCTTAACCTAGGTAGTGAAAGATGATGTATCTTGTAGTAATTTTTATGTAGCACATAGATTTCAAGTAACTGAGGAATACAAAGGGAAAATTTGTTGAATACTACTTTTCTTGAGTTAGAAAAGGAGGGAGATAATTAGGTTAAGATAGTTAATTGGATGGTGATATCTATTCATTAGTAAATTGATTATGTGGATTGTATTTTCCTAAAGAAAAGTTAATATTTAGCATTATTAAATATAAGTAATATGACTAATGTGTTCTTGTTTTTCCATCTTAGCCTTGCGACTTCGAGGAGTAAGTTGAACCCTAGGGGGGGAGGATGTAATACCCATCCAGGAATCATCCTTATGATAGTTATGTTAGATGCTAATGAATCTCATGTATGCTTTTGGCTTCCTTGTTGATGATTGAACTCCTCTTGATTGAGATATTTTATGATGTTATTATAATGTTATATTTAGGATGTGATCATGATGTTAGGATTTTATGTCGATTCATTCATGATTACAAGTTATTTAGGGGGTATGCTTTACTATCTTAGAATATGATGATGTGTGTTGTGCTAACCTTTTCTTTATGATTGTGTTAAATGAATATGATGTTCAATAATATCTATATGTTATATCTATTCTATGACTGTATGGAGGTGAACGGGGGGATTCCATGTCACTCACTTGTGAGCAAGATGTGATGTTGTGATTCTCTTTCACCTGTTTGAATGTTTTTATATGTAAATTTATTTGCAAACATTTGGTGTTATGTAGGTTCCAGGTACAAAGCATAGACTCCACCTGGTTTCTCAGGTCTGAGCATGTCTACATAATCCTGATGGAAGTTGTGGGAGATAGCATAAGGCCTGTTTGTCCCTCTAACGCTAGCCTTTTCTTGACACTATAGCAATGTTTCCTATCCTATGTCTACCCAATCAGAATGCCACTTAGGCAAAACTTGATAACCTTGCTATGTTACGCGTGAGTATGTGTTTGCAATGCTTTTGGGTTTAATTTGTTGTACTGTTTTGTTAGATATTAATTATTAGTTTTTTATTATAAGGTTTAATTTAAATTATGATAATTTAATTTAATTACTTATATTTGCATGGATAAAAATTAAATACGATGTATATATGTGTATATGGATGGTTTTGCCATATTAATTAATTAACAAATCTATTTTAATGTTTGATTAATCAAATTAATATGTAAACATGAATTATTGATAAATTAAGTTATTATTTAAAATATAAAATGATTAAGATATTAAATAAATATAATAATGGAACTTAATGAAAAATTAAATATCATGTTAGAAAGTTATTAATTAAATAGAAATTTAAAATGAAAAGGATTAAAACTAATGTAATAATTGGAAAAGCAAGTTTCCTTTTGCTAAGAAGGGAATTGGGAAGAAACTTGGATCTATTGGGAAATGGGGAGAGAAGGGATCTTTTCTTTTTTTATGTTTTTTTGGGGGGTTTTGGGGGAAAATTATAGAGGAAATGGGAATTGGATTTTGGGAGGAATTTTGGTTGTGGGGTTTTGGAATGTGGTTTCTGCATATTGAGGTGTTGCTAGATTTTGGGTGAATTCAGTGTGAAGCTCATGCTTTTAATTGGATTTTTGTACTTCCTTGATCTGCAATTTTCCAATAGCGTTTTCGAGGTAGGGTTTCATTTGCCATTATTTCATTTTCGAAAATGAATTTATCTCTACATAATATGTTTGTATTCAGATTATCGAATGAACCCATCATGCAAATCCATGCATGCGGATCCGCATGCATGGATCCATTCAATAATCTAAATCAGCTTTTATGTTTTTCAATCAATTTTGGTTGCATTATGTGAAATTTGTTTATAAATGATGATAATATTAATTAATCATGTTATTTTCATGATTTGGGAATCTAGGTTTTGTGGGTTTTCATGCGAGATCTCTCTATTATAAAATTCCTTTAATCTTGTGTATAAAATTTTCTTGTGCCATTGTAATTTACATATATTTTCCTATGTATATTGGGGTTTGATAGTTTTATATTTATAAATTTAAAACAATATGTGTGTGTGTGTGAATTTGTTGAAGATAGCCAAGATGTAGATCACATTGAATATCACAAAAGAGAGACACAATAGATTGATAAGAATAAACTGTATTCTAATCAAGATGAAAAATACTAATCAGCTAGATCATCAAGAATTACATACAATGTAGATGAGCCTGCTTATAAAGGCAAGGCTGAGAGACAAGAGAGAACACAAAGATGATATGTGGCTCAATGAGATGCAAGGGTAGGTAGGGGTGGGTAGGAGAAATAGTAAAATATTCCACATGAGGTGGATCACCCACCAAAGGTGGAATTATCATCCCACAATAAGTGGATATGATAAAGTAATAACAAGATCACACCATAAAAAGGTGAAAATTCTCCTACATACACACTCCCAATGTATCACATCTCCCTAAGTGTCTCATCTACAAACTACCATGTGGTGTATGTACCTAGGTAAACTTAAGTAAAGTGTATTTATATCCAACATGAATAAATAATTACACCAACACCCCCCTTTAAGTGCAACTTATGGGAATGCACTTAAGTCTACAATGCAACTAAGAAAGGCAAGATGAGTCCCAGATACAAGGCCATGTTAGGTACCCATGTACAAATGCAAATGCAATCTCCCATAAAGCGGGGAAAGAAAGAAAAACCCAATGGAAAAAAACCCTCCCCCAAAAGAGAGATGAAAACTATATACAAAGGAACTCTCAAAGAAGTATGAGAAGGATAAAATCTCATGTGAGGAAAAAGTCCCCCCCATATGAGAGAAGAAGAAATAACAAGTATCCCCCCTCAATGTAGAATCTACACCAATGGTAGAAGCTCAAAGATGAATGAAGAAACTGCTCCACAAACATTGAACAATGTTCCTCCCCATAGGAAGAAACAAAATCAAAGGTGTATCCATGAAGTCTCCCCAATCATGAAGGGAAGATGTAAGAAAAAAAACTCATGATGAATGGAATCCCTGAAAACTACCTAAGAGTCCCATGTCGATGCTCAAAGTTACTCCCTCCAAAGGTGGTGAATTGATCCACACTGTTGAAAAAGGCACTCCAAGATCTTGTGGAGATGAAAGTAGAACAATATCCAAAGACTCACATGTCTCCTCTAAGGATAAAGAGACCTCCTCCAACTGCTGTACATAAGAATCCACAATCATGTCAACCTCAAAAGAATGATCACGTAGAGAATGAACAAGAGGGTTAGAGTGGTCCCTCACAACAATTGAAGAAGGATCATCTTCATCAAAGATAAGATGAATGTCATCAATGATGTCTCCCAAATCTACAATGGAGGACTCCACAAACAAACCTGCAATGTCTATCAAGTAGTCATCCCAATGAAATGAAGCTGGAAGACAAGGAATACCCTGCTGCACTGAATCACAAGGAAAAACTATTGCAACATCTGCATCATTAGGCGCAATAGGTGGTGTGATGTCAATAGGAGGAGATGGAATGCAATGGGGTCACATGTGAGAACACCCAAGTTCAAGTACCCAAAGTTCTCCTCAAAATCTGAATCATCATGTGAAGAATCAACCTTATCAATAGGACCAAAATGTGAAAATGAGTACAACCAAGATGCATGATCAACCACCCCAATCATAATGATAGCTCTAGTCTCCAAGTCTCTTAACGATAAATAAAATAGGTGTGAACTCCACAATTTTCCTTGTTGCCCCATATGTGATTTGATAGATGGAAAGAAGATTGTTTGTCAAGTGGGGTACACACAACACATCATTGAAGGAGTTATCCCCAATGGCAATAGATCCTTTCCCAATCACATCCATGTATATACGATTGCCCATCAAAATTTGTGGCATGGTGCAAGGCTCAAATGAAGAGAGAAAAGACTACGAAGATGCCATATGATGAGAAGCCCCTGAATCTAGAAGCCATCTCCCTGAATCATGACTTGTAGTAGCACAAAGAGCTTGTCCCTTTCCTTTATCTATCCCAAAAGAGTGATCCTTTTCTTTATCCTTTTCCTTGGAAGAAGAAGTTGAAGTAGACATTCTAGAAGGAAAATTGATTTTGTTCTTCTCAAGAAGATGTTTCAATTCATCAATATCATTCTTGTAACAACGTTTTTCATCATGTCTCGACTTCTTGCAATATGTACAAAAAAGATTGTCCTTCTTTGATTTATTCTTAGGTGAGGATGTAAAATCACCTTGTTGTAGAGAGGATGACTATGCTCCATCTTATTTTGGCTTAGGCTTAGGTTGCTTTTGGTTCTTGCCTTTACCTTGATTTCTTTGATTCCCTTTATTAGCCACTAATGTTTGTGACTTTGAAGATTTGAGAATCCCCATCTTGGTCAACTTATATTGCTCAAGTATCAAAGGATGGTGGAGTGTAGGAGGTACCTTGAGCCAATCGATGGGTGTGGAAGCTAAACACAAAGGTTGCATATTCTGATGGAAGCTTGTCCAACAAGTTGTAAACCAATTGAGCATCATTTTTGTCAATGCCACAATCCTTAAGATTTTCTCTTAGCTCATTTGATCTTGTGACATAATCTTGGATTGTATCAAAATCCTTGGGATCCAATGTTGTGAGTTCACTATCAAGCTTGTAGCCCTTAACATCATCAACTTGACCATACAAGTTATCATAAATATCCCAAGCCTCTTTAATTGTTGTACACTTCTCAATGTGAAAAATGAGGTCATCTGATACATACTTTCTCAAGGTTCCAAGTGCCATAGAATTTTTAGTGAGCCATTCAACTTGAGCATTAGGATCAACTTTAAGATTAGGTGGTGTTGTTATTGTTTCATTTGCATAATGAATGAGTCCTTTTTTTATTACTTTACTCCATGCCTTAATCTTCCATGATGCATAATTATGTGGAGTTAAATGTGGAAATTTAGGAGAACCCATAGCACCAAAATGAAAAAAACACAAGATAGAGGCACAATCACACAAGACACCCCCCCAAATTACTCAATCAAAGAACCCCCTGAAAATGATGATTTGACATTTTATACCTAGTGTGTGTACAATGGCCACTTGCAAAATAAGGCAAGGTGGGCTTCTGATTTTAACTTTACAACTGCCTCAAATAGGTTATAAGAGACTCCAAAAAATATTGCAAGTGATCTAAACTGAGATCCAAGCAAAATACAAGTACTAAATATGCCAAGAATGGTCAAATACTAAAAGTACAATTTCTACTCATAATGGTAAAAATATGATGGTACCACGTGAAATTTGATAAAAAATTATGGACTTTCAAAAAAATGGCACCTAAAAAGGAGGTCGTATGACCCCCAACGAAGCCTTTGAAGTTTCAAAATTGAGGATTAGACAAGTACAATCATCAAAAAATACAAATTGTGAAAAATATGTCTATCAACATCATAAAATTCCTCCACCAATATGAAGAGCATGAAAAATTATCCCAAATAAAAATAAAATTGCACTAAAAAAGGAGCCAAAATGAGCAAGATATGGCATTCCAAAGTTGAACTGCAAAACTGAAAAGCTCAATGAGAGGAGGTCATAAACTTTTTTTAAAAAATGCTAATGTAGTGCTAACATTAGCATTAGATGGGCTTAAATTTGATACCCATCTAGCTGTTAAAAAAACTTCATCTCCTTCCCTGCATGGCAAATCTATATAGTATGACTGATGATGTGTCAATTGCTGAGTGGTCTGTATGAATGGCGTGGTGCCAATGTGTCTTATGATGTGGTA
Organism: Cryptomeria japonica; assembly: GCF_030272615.1. Lineage (NCBI taxonomy): Eukaryota > Viridiplantae > Streptophyta > Pinopsida > Cupressales > Cupressaceae > Cryptomeria > Cryptomeria japonica. The sequence goes on along the minus strand of NC_081406.1, from coordinate 292,560,903 downwards.
GTATGGATCTGATTATGTGGCACATTGATTGTGTATTTCATATGCTAACTGGACTATACAATAGATGACGTGGCAACCTAGTTGGTAGGTGACGTGGTTGAACACGTGGCTGTACGAAAATGATGTGGTTGTCAACTATGCGTATGACTTGCTAATGTGGCACGGTACAAAGCATCTACATGTTAGGCTTACATGGATGACAACTAGTCATACAGTCAAATGATGTGGTAGGTGACTGTACTAGTCTAGAGAATCAAATTGTGTTGTGTATCTCTGAGGTGGTGGGTCTTGGTAAATATCTAGCCACCAAGTGTTCGCTGTGGGCACAATGGGTGCTACTGTGTGGGCCAATACAAGATGGCTGCATGGCTATGTGGGGCTGAGTAGGATCAAAGATGATGGCAGGACCAGTAAGGATGCCATCAGAGGTTGGAGCAGTGGCCACCGAGAGGAGCCTGAGAAGGAGGAAGAGCATCGACCAGGGAAACCTGCGGGGGGTCGGCGGTGACTGTGGGCTGCCGGAGAGCAAACAATGCTAGAAAAATGAAGTTGTTGGTGACCGAAACATGATAGCGGGAGGTTCATGACCAGTTCATGGAAGCAAGTGGCGACAGGGCCTACAAAAAGAAACCTGCATATTTCACAAGGACAATATGGTTTGGGGTTGGGGGGTCATGGGTCCCCCCCCCATCCCCCACAAATATAATTTTTTATTTTATTTTTTAATAATAAAGAACTTTTACATAAAAAATTCTGCCAATAAATAAATGAAAATAATATTCACAAAATTTATTATTATTATTATTTTAAAAAAATCCATACCGTATAGCCTAATAGGCTAAAAAAAATTCTCCAAAGAGCCCAAAATTGATTTTCACCAAATATAGGCAAATTTATACTCAAAATTCATGGAAATGACCTCCCAGATGCAATGTTGAGGTCGAAATCACCATAGGATGAACCTAAAATGAGAAGATCTTCAGATCCAAAAATAGAAACCTCCAAAAGTTCTCCAAAATGACTAATCAATGAAGCCCCAATGGCTTTGAGACCATGTGAGTATTTGTTGAAGATAGCCAATATCTAGAGCACATTGAATGGCACAAAAGAGAGACAAGATAGATTGATAAGAATAAACCATATTCTAATCAAGATGAAAAAATACTGATCAATTGGATCATCAAGAATTACATATAATGTAGATGAGTCTTCTTATACAAGCAAGACTAAGAGACAAGAGATCACACAAAGATGACATGTGGCTCAATCAGATGCAAGGGTAGATAGAAGAAATAGTAAAATATTCTACATGAGGTGGATCACCCACCGAAGGTGGAATTATCATCCCACAATAAGTGGATATGATAAAGTAATAACAAGACACAACATAAAAGGTGGAAATTCTCCTACATACATACTTCCAATGTATCACATCTCCCTAAGTGTCTCATATGCAAACTACTATGTGGTGCATGTACCTAAGTAAAATTAAGTAAAGTGTAATTATATCCAACATGAATAAATAATTACACCATATATATATATATATATATATATATATATATATATATATATATATATATATATATATATATAATTTCTTGTATTTGCATGTTTAATTTAATTGTATCTATTACTTAATATATATCATGTTGATAGGGTGTTGTTATTATTTTATATTTATTGATTGATATATTTAAATAATAATTTATTTAATTCCTGTTATTGTTGATCTACATTTTTATTTATTATTTTTATTTTGTTATGGGCGTTATATTTTATTAGTATGGCATGGTGGGAGGGTGCGTTGTGTGTGGCACCTCCACCACAACCATACCATGGGGAGGTCCTCCCCACCATGGGCATGGGGTTCCTACACCATTGTGGGTGGACATTACACCCACGACATGGGGGGAGGGGAAACTACCCACCACGCAGTGGTTCCTTCCACCATGTGGGTGTGGGTGGCCCCACATTATATTATTTTCCATTGCACTATTTAAAAAAATAATAATACCTTGCATTCTTTGAAATGCACAACGAATGTTTGTATCATTAAATTATTAAATAATTGTACCCTGCTATATTTAAGATATATGCCAACAATATATATTATTAATAAATTATTAAATTATTTTGCATTGTGATTATTATATTGTGCTTAACAATATTAATATAAATATGCTAGTGATAATTATTATTAAAATTATTATTAATTTAAGTTGTTAGCAATTTAATTATTATTGGCTATTTTCTTTTTCCTCTAAATCTGATTTTTTTGTGAATTTCCTCTCCCTGAAAGTAGGAATTCCGATAATCATTAATAGGAAAAATTAATTAAACTTTGCTTGGTTAATTAAATTTGTTAGTTATACTATTTAATTACAAATTGGTCATTTTCTTATAGTAGTAAATAATAACTGAAGTCATATGTGTTTGTTTATGTTTTATTAAATTATGTTAATCAATTTAGTGAAGTTAATTTACCAATAATATTTGTGATGCATTTCATAGTAATTAATGCATGTGTATGTGTCCTTATATAGTTGTTAGTTTATTCTTCTTTTTTGATAGTGATCATTATTTTGAAGTTTAATTAAATCAAATCCTTGACCTTTAATGTTTTAGCAACCTAAACCAACAGGTGTCAAGGTTTTGAACCTTTTTATGTGTTTTGACCCTTTTGTCTTTTAAAGGCTCCAGAGGTTGGTATTTGAGCTTAGTTCCTTTTGCAAAGTATTATTTTATTCTTATTTCAATGTGGGATTTACTTATGAATGGCTATGGTGGCATGCCAGTTTCTTGGTATTATTTCATTACTTTACTTATGAGATTGAGACATGTTGTGCTCTTGTTGGAAGCTTTTGTACTTGATAATTATGTGGTTGAGATGCGATGTAATTCCAGACTTGGTTGGAACTCCTTATGTGGTCTATGGTGCTTCTGATCTTTTAATGAGAATTATGAGATAATTTTATGATGATTCTTTGATGATGGTTTGTTGTGTCATGAGGGGGAGTGGCTTCCAAGTGAAGTCCGAGGCCTGAAGTGGTTGCCAAGATAACACATTGAAAGTTTCCTTAAATAAGTGATAACCTAATTAATGAATTGGGGGTTTGGATTTTAAATGCATTAAATAAGATAATGGATGCCTTGCTCATGACTTGAGTGCTCATTTAGGCTCAAGATGATGTGTGGAAGACTTGTAATGACAAGATCAACTATCTTGTCCTCATGAAAGGTATGTTAGTTCTGCATGGGACTTATATGGGGGGTGAGGGTCGGGAGAGGCTGCTAGGATAACATAGGATGGGGGATAGGGCCTATGGAGACCTGCTAGGATAATCCATATCAATATATGCAATGACACTCTCTCCTTGTGAGCACTAGTGTCTAGACTCCGTGTTTGCAGCCTTTAGAGTATTCCTGATTGGAGTTTTGTCTATACCTTGTTTGTGTCTTTACTCGGTGGAAGTGTGTTTAAACCATATTATTTATCTTTGTATGTTTTCATGAGGGCCTTATGTCTATATCCTAGCATGGGGAGTAGTCCTTCGGGTTATACATGGTCGGGTGGTAGTTGCCTTCTTCCATCAAGGATTTTGAACCTTTTTCGGCATGGTTTGGCTTCGTGTATCTTCCAGTTTCTTCACTTGGATTTGGTCAGCTATGTGAGTTAGGTGGATATTTCATTTATCAATTTGTTAGTTAACAAATTTGTCACTTATGTTTTATATTCTTTTGCCCATGTCAATGACAATATAACCAACACTTGAGTCACTTGCAATGGTATTTGCAAGTGCTCTCAACTTATTTTACAAGGCACAACTACCTTCAAATAACATACAATGAATGAAAACATAGGGTATTCTTTTCACCAGAAAGCAGAAAAGGCAAATTAAAACCTACCCATAACCATGAAAGTAGATGTAAAAGATTGATTGTAGAATGAAGTGAATGTAGACAAACAACACAAAGTTTACTTATCCCACACTCACAAATGATATATAGGGAAAGAAAGAGCAGCAAACCCTTTTCAACGGATGATTTATCTATATTCAAAGCTTCAAAATTAAATACATACACAGTTCGATATATCAGAATGACACTTAAAGTAATTAAAAAGAAACACAATTCATTGCAATTTAAAGAAAACATTAATAAATTCAAAGACTTAGAAATATCCTCTTTATTCCTTCAATGTCAAAATGTAAGTTCACAGGCTCCACACCCTTGTACAATAAAACTGTGTTGAAAAGAAAAATATGATGCCTTTACCCCTTTCTTTTCTCCCCTCCATAATTTTGTTAATTACATATTCAAAGACTCTTCAATCAGCCTTTTCAATTTCTGTAACCGCTTCTTTTTTTAAAGAATGAAATAACCCTTTCACATTCCCATGAAGTTGTTGCTCTCAAAATGATTTAAAACATCTTAAAATGTTTTAAATTATCATATATAAACTATAGAGAAACATGGATAACTTTAAGAAACCCCCCCTTGTGCAACAGTGTAAAATCTTGGCGAATCAGACATTAATTTTTTGGGGAAATTTTCATATTGATGGCGAAAAGAAATTTCAACATAGGAAAATAAATTATTTTGTATTGGTGATATTTTTCTAGGGTATGAAAATTCCATATAGTTTTGGTGAATAATACCTTGTTTTATGGGGAAAATATATATTGTAGGAGGCGAATAATTTTTGTTTAAAAGAACAAATATATAATTGTATGGGCAAAAAATTTTACTTCGAAGGAAAAATTATTTAAATGTATTGCCGATTTTTATCCACCGCTTGAAAACTATTTAATTTGTTTTGGCTAATATTTTGTTATTATGGAAAAATATATAATTTTTTGGTGATTTCATGAATTCATTGCCATTAATAGATAAGGCACACCACATCACATCAGTACATCACATTATGTCCGGACTCTGCACGATGTATCGATAAGCACACCGCCTGACCTCTTTGACATGTGAAGTGTGACACATACCTAAAATCCATCCATGATTTTAAATCATTCGATGATCGTAGATCAATGGCTGAAGTTTTATTTCGGCCCAATTTTTTGAAGAGAACATAGCTCACCAAAAAGTGTCCAGAATGGAATTGGATTCAATAGACACGTATCAAATGTCACGAATCTCATGATCAGTCATTTCAATCATTTAATATATATCTAGTCACTAACTGCAATCCACTCTGTCCCCACGACTTCCAATGTTGTACTTGCCAACTTGGTACTGGTTTATAGTTGTTTCCAATTTCACATACTAGGGAAATTATGGGAAAGATTTGCAGAGATACGAAAGAGTTAAAAAAAATTAAAGGAGTATAATACAATTAGATAAGTAATTATTACAATCAAGAGCTTCAACTATTTATATACGAACTCTTCTTCTTTCATCTTCAATTAGCCTTTTCCATTTGGTAGATAAATTGTTAGAGCTCAAGGTATTTAAATTCTACCTCTAGTTTAGGTCTATAGGCTCAAGTTGTTTAATTTGGTAATCTAATTTCTCAAGATAAACACTCCCATCCACTTGAGAAGCGTTTATGTAGAGGACCAGAGGGCCTTTCTGGGCTTCGTTAGAGACCCAACTCTCCAATCAGTTTGGAAGGAGGTTGGGTCATTCACCAATGAGGTTGTGTGAATGGTGCTAGGTAGAGACTTTCTATGAAACAAAATTAGGTACCATGTTAAAATGGATATTACATCTAGGTTCTTGGCATCTCTTCTAGACCTAAGAGGAGACAAGGTGGATATGTTGATGCTATTAAGGAAGGTGTTTAAGGAAGAATTCCTTCGAGACAACATTACTATTGTCATCCTTGCAGAAGTAGGGGTGGGGATCCCTTGGGCAAGTGAATTAACCAGCCTTCTCCTCCTTGACCAAATAGTGCCAGTGGCTAGGCAACTGTTTCTTCTGAACCTAAATGCGGAGCAGTTGACGCGTCATAAGAAATGGGCACGGATTGGCAAGGACTTTCTCTGGAAATGGTTGCTCTTGGATGACTTTCCAAACTACATGTGGCTTGAATAATTCTCTCAGCTTATGTTGTCTAAAGAATTTTACATGGAAGGAGGGCCAGATTCTTAGGGTAAACCATCCACTACCTATGCCCTAGCCCCGACCCCCTAGTAGTTTTTTTTTTTTTTTTTGCCTATGTACTCGAAACCTCAAAGGCCATTTTGGCTTTAAAATTTTTGAGGGACTCAAGTCTCAAGACTCAAAGACTCAGACATGTAAAAATTGTAAATTTCCAAACCATAAATATTAATGATAATTTTTTTAATTCTAGTTTGTTTCAGTCTGCTAGTCATGGATATAAAAATGCTTTCTATTTCATTTTTGTTAATGAATTTTTTTCAAATATTTTTTTTCTATGAGTACGAGCTACGTTATTTCAATATTTCGTTAAACAATGGAAATAAATTTAATACTGTGATCTTTTTTATGTAATGATTCTTCCTCTATATTTAATATATATTAAAAAAATTCATTTCGTTCCATTAATTATTTGTACATTGATTATGGTTGATTAATAATTATAATTTTATAATTTAAAAAATAAATTGTTTTATCTCGCAAAAAACAAGTGAATTAAAAGTCCAACTTACTCAGTTAGTTGTTGTTGAACTAGTGCATGCGTGGGTTGGTAATGGGTACATGTTATGATTTATAGTTAAGATTTTGTCATAATGAAGATATTTGAGACATTTATGAAGGGTAGATGGGATCACTTTCATGGAAGAAACCCAAGGCAAGGATGTCCCAAGTTCACACAAAATTGATTTGATGTAGGATTTAGGATTGATAGCAAAAATGACATCTAAGCACTTAGTACCAACCTTAATGGGAACTTGGAAGTGTAATAGAACCTATAGTAGGACAAGAGAAACCATCAGAGATCTTAACCACTAAATCAAATTTATCATATCAATATGTTACTTCATGCAATTGTAAAGTCACTAAGATCAAATTCAAGGGTAATGCATATTGCATAGGTTCTTAGGAGGTGCAGGTTTATCAATAGGATTCATGACATTATTAGACTCAAGGCCAATGTCATTAGAAGAAAATTCAAGATTCTAGACTCAATTAGAGAAGTTGAGAACAAGATTAGACTCAATTGCCTCAATGACTAAGGGTGAATTTTTCATAGATGCTCAGGCTATAAACTTTGTTGTAAATACAATCATATAATTTTTTTATAGTCTTTATTTGTTTATTAAATTAATTTGAACTAAATTAAATTAAAATTATATTAAATTAAAATTTATATTAATTTTAAACTAAATTTATGTTGAACTTTTATATATAGATTTTGTCTTTATTTATTTATTAAATTAAATTAAATTAAAATTTATATTACACTAAATTTATGTTGAATTTTTATATATATATTTTAAACTGTTTTTTAAAATTATATATCGTAAACATATTTTTAAAGAATTTTGTTAAACTTTAAATTAATATTTTAGATTTAATATTGAATGTTTTATTTTTTATATTAAACTTTCACCTTTCAAATTGTATATCAAAATTTATATTTTTATTTAGTTATTTTTTTAATTCTAGAAACTAAGTTTTATGTTCTATACTATTTTTGAATTCCATATTTTTACAAATAATATTAACACTATATTTAATAGTTACTAAGTTATCTCAAACTATTGCACATCTTTAAATGTCTCTTATTATGGGACCCATGACATCCAATAACAGGTGCCATCATCCTTTGGATGAGCAAAGATCAATGGCTTAGGGTGGATTTCGGCCCGAATGTGGGAAGTGAACACATTTGTGAGAACTTCACCCAAAATTTAACATTTTAAATTTAATTAAATATAATTAAGTCTATAAAGCCTTTTTTTGGGCGAAAGTTTAGAATGATTAAACAGACTTAAAAAATAGTCCCAAAAAGTGACTCAAGTGTGGTGACGTGCCCAAAAAATGGTAAAAGTCATGGGACCCACAACATCTGACAATAGGTACCATCATTTGTTGGATGAGAAAAGATCAACGACTTAGGGTGGATTTTGGCTCGGATGTGGGAAGTGAACACATTTGTGAGAACTTCGCCTAGAATTTAACATGTTAAATTTAATTAAATATAATTGTCTATAAAGCTCTTTTTTGGGCGGAAGTTTAAAATGATTAAACAGACTTAAAATTTAAATAATAGTCCCAAAAAGTGACTCAAGTGTGGTGACGTGCCTGAAAAATGGAAAAAGTCATGGGACCCATGACATCTAACAACAGGTACCATCGTCTATTGGATGAGCAAAGATCAACGGCTTAGGGTGGATTTTGGCCCTAATATGGGAAGTGAACACATTTGTGAGAACTTCACCCAAAATTTAAAATTTAAAATTTAATTAAATATAATTAAGTCTATAAAGTTCTTTTTTGGGCGGAAGTTCAAAATGATTAAACAAACAAAAAATAGTCCCAAAAAGTGACTCAAGTGTGGTGACGTGCCTAAAAAATGGCATAAGTCATGGGACCCATGACATCTGACAACAGGTACCATCATCCATTGGATGAGAAAAGATCAATGACTTAGGGTGGATTTCGGCCCGAATGTGGGAAGTGAACACATTTGTGAGAACTTCGCTCGGAATTGAACGTTTTACATTTAATGTCCTCAGAATTTAGACTGAAGTAATGAATATTTTGTCCTTCGGCATCGAATAGTTATTAATAATAATTAATAAAATTACAACATGATTCTAGACATTTTTCCCTTTAGGTATTACTTTTGTACTTTTTCAGAGTTTTCAAAATAAGAGACTCATAAATCACACTAGTACATTCGGGGCTAATTTACGATAGCCAATTGTCAGAATTGCGACTACTTTTCATTATACTATTGATAAAAGTATTCATCAAAAACTCATCATCAGACTTGTCGACGATGCCTCTGACCGTCAGAAGTACGACAACCCCATGGACTCTGCCGAGGGTAAGCATGATCTCTCTTCTGGTCAAAAAAGTCGTCAGACATATAGCATCCTTGTCAGATGTTTGTTTAGATTGCATCAGAATGTCGATGGAAGTCTGAAACTTTGCACTAATGGGAATGTTGTCTGTCTGATGGTTTTGTCGTCAGTCCATTAATATGCATCGATGACCGTCTGACAAGGAAGTGTCATCAGACATACAACATCCTTGTCGAATGTTTGTGTAGTTTGAGTCAGAATTTTGATGGATTCCATAAAATTTGCACCGACAAGAACACTGTTGATCCGACGATTCCATCATCAGTGGAAAGCTTAGTCTCTATCATAATTTTGATGAACATTTATTTTTATTTTAAAAAATAATTATTATCTAGACGTAAAGCACACCTCATTGATATGTACAATGATTGATATTCTATCCCCATCAGCTACCAATAGGGGCATAGATTTGAAGCTAATATGAGGCACACTGATTTCAAGCTAATATGATCAGGCACACCATGGTTGAGATGGTCCAACTCCTAAGAGGACTGTATGAACCACGGAGTACTGGTAAACCTATTAAAAATGGTGTTGATAGGGAATTAGCTAGCCCAAATACAAGAGCCTTTAAAGCCAATCAGGGAGATGAAATGACTTTATCTACCTTATCTAAGTTAGTTTTTATTGGGAGCTACCAAAACTTATCTACTATATATACACATATTTCTTATAAGTATATCCCAAATTGATAATCTCATATAAAGTGTCATCCTATGTCAATACATGACATATACCTATTGAATGACATGTATATATCTCATACTAAGTAGTCACTTGTTATTCTATATTCAACATATATTAAAAGATGATAATCATGCATTCTGGACTACATGAATATCCTCTTTAATAAAATAAATCACATGTACAAGTTTATTGGGTTGATCGAGTCCAATAGCAAAGTACAATAGGTAAAGATAGTGTATATATATCTCATACTAAGTAGTCACTCATTATTATATATTCAACATATATTCAAAGACAATAATCATGCATTCTGGACTACATGAATATCCTCTTTAATAAATTAAATCACATGTACAAGGTTATTGGGTTGATCGAGTCCAATAGCAAAGTATAATAGGTAAAGTTAGTACTAAAAATAATGTTACTAGCATCTTAAAAGAAAATATAAATGCATTATGACCACCCACTAAACATTTGATATAAAATAGTTCCAACCTTTCTTTTGTTTAAGTAACTAGGGTATTTGAATTTAAATTTTGGTATAAAAAAATAAAATTTTAAAGGTCATCTCTCCCCCTATATAGTTCAACATGCCCACATGTTTACTCCTGAAAATTTTCAACTCATTTAGATATCTTATTTTGTAGTTATGAAATTGATCTTGGGACCTATGGGTTATGGGCCCATAATATACTTAAGTGAAGTTAGCATAAACCATATCAATTATGTTCAATTACATCAATATCCACTTGGAGTGTTTAATATACATATCATCAATGATTACAATGCTTATTTCAATATACATTTGAATTGCAACTTGCAAGAATAGATGAAAGAGAAAGAACCTGTGTTGAGGGAGGTGGAAGTGCTCTCTGAGGTGATCACGAATTGATTCCATCAGTCCCCAATGGTGGTTTGCAATGCCACCTGACCACATGGAACCCTTAGGTCCACCCCATCGTGCTTGTGGAGATAGTTCCAAATAGTCAATCAAAGTATACAAGGGGGATGATAGGCTCACACATGCCATACACAATGCATACATGACACAAGTAATGGAACAATACAGTGCAACATCAATAGAGAAGGATGATACCAAGTCATGAATCCACATAGGGTCACTACTTTAAAACTACACAAGGCATTAGATTCTAGAGTGCAGTGGAGGAAGTGTCATTGTATGTCTCTTCGTACAAGTCCCAACGATCCATGTGCGGGCTTGCCTTTCATTGTATGTGCTCATGGGGACACACCATATGGAACCAAGCATTCTCTCATATGGATGAGAATGACAATCACACAATCCCTATGCTACATGAACGAGTATATCTCTTTGCACAAGTCCCAACACTCCATGTGCAGACATGCCTTTCATCGTATGTGCTACATGGGGATGGACCATATGGAACCAAGCATTCTCTCATGTGAACAAGAACAATGATCACATAATCCTTGTGTGAGTGGGCATGCCTCTTCACACAAGTCCCAACGCTCCATGTGCGAGCATGCCTTCCCAAAACACCCTTGGTGTTGTGATAGCCCTCAAGGCATTCTCAAGGAACCAATTTTCTTGTTATTTGTTTTAACCCAAGTCTATTGTTATGTTTTCACTTGATTACAAAACTCCCCAAACATGAATGCCAAGCATACCACTTTCAGACGAGGGACATGAGTGGGAGCCACTCCCTAGTCTTACTCTAGGACTAAGCTCATGCCATATCTAAATACATGACATCTCAAATACATCAAATTGTCTCAATTGCAAAATGCCATTTTCATACATAATCAAGACATACTCAATTGGGCACAACACCAAGAGAATGAATCCCAATTGATCCCTTATCAAAATTCACATATATGTTATCATGATTCTATAATAGAATATCATCTCAAAATCATCAAATACCACTTTTCAATAATTCCCAAGTTTGGACCAAAAACCAGTCATGAGGCCAATTACCATTGCTGAATGAATGAATGAAAGATTTTAATGATGTCCATGAGACTAAATAGTCTATGGGACCAAGTCAAACACCCTTAACTAATGGACCTCAAAAACCCTGAAATTTCAAAGTGCATAAAATGAAAATGCAAGATTAGCCTTTTGATTCTAATCAATTCAACAATACAATACTCCATCGATTTGTCATTTCAACATCCCAAATAGAATTGAACAACATAACCTCATATATACTTGTAATTTCCAAATTTGGTTCATACAAATCACATAATCATCCAAATGGATAGATTTAAATTGGAATAATACTTTAATTCACTCAACAATTCATTTGAAACAAACTAAAATCAATTCAATTGAAAAACAAAGGAGGAATTTGAGTTCCCACCTCAAACTTGACCAAATCTTCAAATTGACAATGTAATTGAACATAATTGAGATGAGACATGAGTTTCTTAAGTGAAGTTACCCATAAACTATGTACAATTGTTTGAATTATTTGATCATAAACCACAATTAATCTACACCTATAGTCCAAAGTAATCTAGCAAGGCATGTTATCTAAAATCCAAAATCATGAGTATTGGATCCAAGAGTATAGCACAAAAATTCAATTATAGCAATCTGTTATACATAATATATCAAAGCAATTTGCAACCATATCTATTTAAGAACGGTTCAACATATAAACTCTTATCTTTCTTTTTTTTGCTAAGCATTATCAGCTATAATGAATATATAATACTGTAAAGAAGTCTTTATTGTTCATTATATAAATGGGGATATGTATAATATGGTATCATTATATATATTTAATTGTAATAGATAAGATTTGAAAAATATGTTTTATGTTTATATGTATTTATTCAAATAACTGATCTTTTGTCATTGAAATATAAGGATATATAGCCCTTTAGTACTATTGAAAATTACTCACTGAGAATTAAAACAAAATAAATCTAGGATATGGAACAAAATTTTCTTAAGGTTTGACAATGGATGTATCCCTCAAATCAATCACAAAATTAACTATATAGATCAATATCTTACTTGAAATCACATAGAGAAATCTTATTGATTGACTATGAACATGTTACCTTAGGACAAGCTTAGAATGAATTTGGAGTTATCAAAGCAATGTTAACAACATGTATTGGACATCTGGGATAGAAGCATAGAGAAAGTGGAATATAAGATAGGTGAGAGTGAAGTGCCTTGGATGGAATGTTGGAAGAGATGTGTGGGACCCCTACACACCCCATAGAAGCATTTAGAATCCATTAAAAAGTGCCATAGACCAAATATTAATGACTGTCCTAAGGGTTCCAATTGTGACAATCACAAGTTTACCAGTGATATTGCCTACTCAAACAAGTTGTGTTTGGAAACCCCACTAGGTGTGTATATGTAATGGTAATGAAATATCTTAAGAGCAGTCCTTACACTAGTATGCACAAACTTTGGTGTCACAACAGTGTTGGTGTGGCCTTGGGCCAATGGTGGTTGACTATCACAATTAGGACAACGATCTCAAACACAATTTACAGTGTTTATAACTCTAATGTCCCAATCTACTTGTATATATTTTCACAAAACAATTAGCAACCCAATCATAGCTATTAATAATATTTCCCCATAAAATGCATGCAAAAGGTATCATCATTTATAGGATAACTGACTTGCATTTAGTAAGAGACCTCAATGAGTGGAGTTTCATGCTAAAAAGAGTACTTGCAATAAAGATATTGAAATCAACGAGACATTATGCATTCAAAAATCCACAAGGAAGATCTAATATTTATGAATGAAATTGCAAATCAATCTAAGTTACATGTTTGATATCTTACTTATATCATGGCAACATAAAATGTATATATGCACTCAACATACCTCTTCGCTTGTTTATTTGAGAATGTTGCTAGGAATTAATAGGTGAATGATACATTGATCTACACATGAATCACTTGTACTTTCCCGATACTTTCATCCCTTGGTCAAGGCCGTGTACCCCCTAACACTTGAATATTGTTTCCACCCTCATGATTACTTGAAGTCCATGCTCAAATCACACTAAATGACAATAGTTAGTACAAAATAGTGACCATAGCCAAGGAATCCCAAATTTACTCATACTCAACATAATAAGAAATAACTAAATCATCTGGACCATTATTCATAACATAACCTCTTTTTCACATCATGGAAGACCAAAATTACAAGGATCACGCTTCTTCGAAGGAGCCATTATTCAGAGCCACCAAACTATCAAGAAGAGTAGAAGCTATTAGGCTCATACAATTTTAGGACATATAAAGAGTTGAATCAGAAGTGAGATCATGAAGCATACAATAGAGAGGTATTCATGGAATAGACATCTAAAAACATCTCTTTCATGAAGTAACAAAATGCTAAAGAAAATGACAAGTAATAAAAAAACTTACAAGGATGAGGTATATTCATAACTTTTGCAGTCTCACCATGGATATCAACACTAGAAGCAACTCATATTGTTAGTGTACATACAAGACAATATGGGAGTTCATTATGCCCAGCAACTTGTGGTGTTGTTGTTCGTTTTGGCTCTGTTGGACCCTACAATTAAGATTCAGTATACATTATTCAATAAGATTAACTATGCAACATAATTAAATATTGAAAAGTGTGTTACCTTGTTGAGCTTCACTTGGTTTCGAGAATAGTTTAATATTCTCTACTTAACAGGGCCAACCATGCGAAGGTGGAAGCTCATTTGGCCCCTCCCCCCCCCCCCCTAACATCGCTCTAAATTCCCTGTTAACATCTTATAACATTCATTCATTCATTAATATCACATAACATTCATTAACACATAACATTCATTAACATTAATTAACATGCAACATTCATCAATATTAATTAACACATATCATCCATAACCATTAATTAGCACATAATTACATTCACTAACACATAAAAATCAATCATTATCAAATAAGGTAGATTAAAATCATTTCTTTTTTTGTTTTTTCTTTGAAGCTATGAAAAGACTAAGTGGAACATTGATTTCTTCATCATTTTCCCCCTCTGCAGTTGTCCCGCCCTCTACTCGTGATCTCGATGTATGCCTAGTCCTATATTGAGGACAAGGACACTGAAGCGAAGGGGGGTCCTCTGCAATAACAAAGAAATGGGTTAAATTCAAAACATTTTTTATTATTGTTACAAGTATTTCATTAATTTAGAGAACATAACTATTGCGCTCTTTACCTAATGAGGCCACATCATTTTGTCTAGCCTCAACCTCAACATGCTGAACACCCTCTAGATCATCTGAAGTTGAAATACTAAAGGTTACATTAATGTTGAACACCAATTGCAATTATATTTGTTTAAAGGAATAATAGTGGTCCTCTTTACCTAAGTGGGGAACATCACTTTTCTAATGTTGTGTACCTAGATCATGCTCCACTTGGTTACTGCCGACTACATGCTCTAAAATATTAACAAAAAAGGTTACATTAATTACTACTCTAATTACAAATTAAGATGTTTAATTGTATTAATAACTACATTAATAAATTTGAATAGCAAATGAATACCTCCACTACTAGGATGCACATTCGGACCTTCATGTGCAGGTGGTGTTTCACGATTAGCAAGTTGCATTCCAATGTCATGCACATTGTTAGCATTGCTTTCTTATTTAAAACAAATATAGTCACTTTATGTTGGAACTCAACATCAATTAGATTATTGGTAAAGTATTCAATTTGAAACAATTTCCATTTAGCATATTTACCTGTGTGATGGATGCACTCGAATATTGTGTATGCCCACTCAATTCTCATAGTCGATCAGCCACAGCTGAATAGCCTTGCTGGTAGGCAATTGTCTTGCCATCTTCTATGGGTGCTCTATTGAATTCAGAGCCCTGCATTTTTGCTTGGTATCGTGAATTTTGCTTGCATTGTTTGATAAAAAAAAATCGTTTGCAATTTATTAATATTTTGATGCAATATTTCGTTTACATGAGATCCCTACAATTCGTGCAACAAGTTTCATATAGCCACCAGAGCCAAGTTTGTGTTGCCCATGCTTTTCTTGTCTTGCCTTGGTTGCCTTTGACGTGTCACTCAGTCTATAAAAAGTTTGAAATGTGTTAGATTATATAAATATAAAGAGTAATTAATTAGTACATAACTACATTCTTAATAGTATCCCATACCTTCTTCTAGCGTCTGGTGGTGTATTTCCTTTTTTCCTTTCAATTCTCTCTTTGGCATCCAAAATTAGGTCCTTCCACTCCCTCTTTGGAATCATGGGGGGACGCTCATACTTTAGGTTCCTCTCTAAATGGGTCCTATATTGGTCCCTCACATACTTTAGATATGTGCCATCTTTTTCAAGGAGCTTGGTTTTGTCAAAGGTGTCATTTCCAAACCACTCAATCATTTGGTTTGTCAATTCATCTTTTAACCATTTTTCTTGGTCATTCACCTTTTAAAGCAAAAACAAACCTGTTAGATTTAGAAATGAATTGAAGCTACATTTATTACAGTTCAAGAAATGGATCAAAGGAAAACTATTGTAGAAATGATATGAAATCAAAATAGTGGATTAGGGTTAGTTCATATATGATGTACCACCTTTTACATATGGTGGGCCCAAATATTTGCAATGCAATGTCACTAAGATGTTTATAGAAAATATCATTTCCTGCGAAAAATTCATGGGATCATTAGTCCAAAACGAGTGATCATAAAGTAAATTAAAATTAGACTATATATAATAATAATAATTTTAAAGTACCTAGAACCTTTTGTATCTTTAAGGGAATCATTTCTTCATCTCTCACCACCAATGTGGCCTACAACATTCCCGTACTAGCAATATGAGAAGATCCAGGAAATGATGGTATGTTATCAGCAGTAGTCGCCTCTAGCACATCCTCATGTGCATCTCCTCTTGCAGAAAATGAATCCACTATGAAATGCCCCCAAGAAAGAATGCTTGAAGGGAAATAAACACATAACAGAAGATAGAGCAAAAGAGGGATCTACCAATAGTGGGTGTACCAGTATGATGTGCAGTAGAGGATGTATGCATGCTACGTGTTGCTGACATTGCAGTCAACAATACAAGTGGGGCTAACCTTTGATGAGGCGGCGACTAGATTTGCATAGGAACATTGACAACACTTGAAGAATAATACATTAAATATATCAAACATTAAATATATGAAAATTTCAAGAATTGTAAACAAGGATGAACCTTTATTTTGAAGATTGACAATATCAAGTATGATGTGTTTTGGGTACTCAAAGTGATAAGCCAAGAAAATTGTCATCACTTGAAGTACCTACAACACCCTGATCATGGCAATGACTTTCATGAGGGTGGATAAATTGTTGTAAAAACAACACGTACATATTTTAGTTCATGACATAAAAGAGAATATAATATAAACCATTATTGAACTTTTGTTATAATTAAAGCTTTCATTACTGCTTACTTGCAAGTTTTATGTTGTCCAAATCAATACTTGCACCCTCTCTCATATATCATCAATCATAGGATGCACGACTACCAAAGCAACAATCTCTTTAGTCATTTTTTCTAAGAGGCTTTTTTATGAATTCCATAGGGTGTGTGGAATTTTCAAGGTCATCATCACTTAATCCTATTGAGTCCACATCCCTAGAGAGGTGCCCAAGTACTGCATCTCCCTGTCCCTTTCCCCAAACATCCATCTGTGTCAAGAATATCATTAACAATTACAAAATTAGTCTAAATCACTAAACAAAAGAACATAATAATGTAACAGTTTGGTTCTATCTAATTTGTACAATTACAATGAGGTTTACCTACTCGGTAGAAGTTTCGCAGCCTACATCCCTGTCTGTGATATGTGATCGATTCATGTCACCCTGTGAAAAAAGAAAAAATATAAAAAACATTAGCGAAATTAAACCAATAGGCTTAGCAAAAAAACTTCATAATAAAATGGTATATTGGATTCATTAATTGGAGGTTGGTTGATTTAAATGGTATATAGTACATACCACCCCCATGATATTAACTTTGTTTGTATCTATATGATTCAAACTGTAATCTATTAGAAGCTCTTTGCCTACACTTATTGATTTTATCGCACATACAAATACATGATTTCCCTCGCGCACCTCAAATATGTAATTGGGTTGTTTATTAGTTGACCCAAGCCGCGTACTATTTATAAAACCTGCAATATTCCTTGTTGCTTTTGGCCGACCATCAATGTATACAACCACTCGTTTACTTTGATCATTATCTTTTTGTTGTATATAATTTGCTGACAGTGCATACCTACGCATACTTTTTTATATTGAACAATCTGCATCCAATTATTATAATTGTAACAAGGTCTGACAAACTCCATCAATACAACAACTTTGTTGTAACAGACCTTTATGTCATCCATGGAAATTAAGTTGAAACCATGTAACGACAAAGGTTCTATGTGATATATCCTATCATTAACACAAAAATCGATGTTTATTGGAGGAAGTTCCTTTGGCACCCATTGTTTTTGTAGATGTTTGTACCTCAGTGGCACCTCAATGTTGCCTTTGGTCTCATCATCATAAGAACATGACCCCCCTTGAGCAAGGAAAAATTTCATTCATTTATTGAATTTCTTCTAATCTTTTAACCTTTTGTTGATCTCCCTATTGTAGACCTACTACATGTCTCACTTTTGTTTTCTATTCCTACATTTCCCTCAATCAACGAAGACAGATCTGACAAATACCTATTTGGGGGTACCTGCACTCCATCAAATGAGAGAGTTAATAGGTAATGAAAGAGAAATTTTGCAAATGAGGGTAATGTTGATGAAGAAGTTGGTCCTAAAGTTGATTTTGGGATTAAAATTTGAATAAGTCCAACTGGGGCCTCAAGTCTTGATAACTATATTAGATTTGCTACTAATGTCGAGGTTTGAAAAACTAAGGAAGTTTGTTTTCCAAGTAATTTAAAAAAAAAAAAAAAATTCTATAGGGTGTATTGACTAGTTATACATGTCCATCCATGAGACTGTGCAGGATCCTCGTCAAAGGGGTTCAAGTTCCTGTACATGTAATTCAATGATCTTATGCTAGCTAAAAATTGCATAGTACACAACATGAACTTTGTAGACAAAAAGAGTATTAAATAATAAAAATATGTTATCATCAAAATCATTGTAAAATTTTTAATTCCTTACCTTTACTTTATGTAGACTATGCAGGATCCTCAACTAAATGGTTGACAATGTCTGTAGTCAATGACCCGTTCCCACCAAGGGTGACAACATCACACATGGACTATACATGAAATCAACACCATCAGTTGAGCATCATAAGCATTACTACATTTGGAAGTTGATAAACAATAAATACATAAGTATCATAAGCATCATAAACATCACATGATGTATCATCATATATGTAATTGAGTATCATAATTAGCATCACATATGTGTCATCAGAAACATGTAATCCATCACATATGTATCATAAATCACCATCTATCACATAGGTAATAAACAATCCACATTCTATAAATAAACACAAAGTTAAAAAAATGTCACATGTATCATCATAAATATGTAATCCATCACATATTTATTTTAAATCAACATCCATCACATAGCTAATAAACAATCCAAATTCCATAAATAAACACAAAGTTTAAAAAATGTCACATAAATAGTCACTCTCCCTATCTCCATCTCCATATTAAAAGGTGCATCGTGAATTAATTATGTAATGGCATTAGAATTCAAAACATAATGAATTAATTATGTAAAAAAAATTCTATCAAGAAATCAATATTAAATAGATAATATACTAATCACATACCTCATACATTTCATTCATCATCATGAACATCATGATCATCATCACCATCATCATCATGATCATCATGATCATGATCATCATCATCATCATCATCATCATCATCACCACCACCATCATCGTCTTCGCTATCGTCATCACCATCATTACCATCACCATCACCATCACCATCGCCATCACCATCACCATCACCATCATCATCATCATCATCATCATCATCATCATCACCACCATCATCATCATCATCATCATCATCATCTTCTTCTTCTTCTTCTTCTTCTTCTTCTTCTTCATCATCATCATCATCATTGAGAAACTATCGATCGTGATAATCATCTACTTCATCTTCTACTTCTTCGGTATCTTCTTCTTCCATCACATTATACTTTATCATCCTTCCTCTTGGATCATGTCTAACAACAAATGACCAACCTAGTTTATGTGGAATCTCTGAGTAAAATACTTGCTCACATTGTCTTGGAAGAACATAGGGCTCATCCCCAATTGGTTCAAATGACCTTGTATTAACCATTGTAAAACCATTATCATGTTCAATAATAGTTCTATCAGGATCATTTTTATTCAATCGTAGCCTGTACCATTTGACGACGAACAAAACTAATTTGAAGGAATTAAAGTCACACTCAAGTATATCATCCAAAATGCCATAGTATCGATTTTGAGACTGTTGAGGATGTATGTCATTTCTCAATGAAGTATTTGTCACCTCAAAGATTGCAGTGATGCCAGAATCACAAGTTTTCTTTGTGTCATCCATTTTTTTTATGCAAAATTTATGACCATTGCAGCACATAGTGTTGTGGTGTTTGACCTGTGATATGTCAAACATGTAAAATTTATTGCATTGTGAGTTGATAAACATATGGGTGATTAATAAATTTATACGTACCTGTTTATCTCTTAAACCATATGCTAAATCAATATCCCTTTGCGTAACATTGGAATCTCCATTACGATGAGCTTCTTTAACCAATGAAGCCACACCTTCCCATGTTAATGTGCATCCAGAATTTTGACAACGTTCAATCCATACCGTCATCCAATCAAGATTGTTTGCAATATACAAATGTAGTGCATCCCACTCTCGACCAACTGTACAAAAAATAAATAGACGTCTTACAACCAATTTATTTTAAAGATTAAGAATTAATTAACTACAATAACATCTTATAATTACCTCTCACTGTCCTCAATCTACCTTTCCCCATCAAGTACTCCCCTTCAAATTTGTTAATGGGGTTGGGATCCCAAATGCGATCCACGTGGATCTTTGTTGCAAACTTAGGAAGATATTCAAAAATATACACCATAGTCCGGTATACCATATATCCCTCCACCATATAACCCTCAGGATGTGCTCTTTGTCAAACCAAAGCCTTCAAAATTTTCAAGTGCCTCTCAACCATCCACATTGACCTAGTGTGTACAGGTCCACACAATTCAATCTCCTCAACTTGGTGTATGAGGTAGTGTTCTTGTGCATTGAAAAAAGTTGGAGGTAGACACTTTTGCATTTCACACATTATATGAGGAATTTTTCTCTTCCAATATTTTATATCTTCTTTATGGATTTCTTTACATGACAACCACCTACAAGATATTCAAGATGCAAAAAAATATATTAGATAACAATTAAAACAAATCACAAATATAATATCTATACAACGAACTGAACAAATATCACTACTTACCTCATGTATTTTCCAAGATCATATATGACTTGCTTGACATTATTTTCGAAGTCATCTAGGAGAGATAGAGGTAGAATGTACTACAACAATTATAAAATTATCTTTTCATTTTTTTCTAACATAATACAATGAAAAGTACACGTACGTGCAGTACTTAAATACATAGTAAAAACATAAGAACATGAATTACCTTAATGAAGGTATGCCAATCATGCGTTTTCATCCCTGGCCCAAATTCACTTTTCTTTGATATGAGATTGTTTATGTTCGTAGCAAATCCTATGGGAAATCAAATTTTTTGTGTGACTTCTTTTATATCATTTCATTGCTGGTCCGTTAATAACCAAGGAATCTCACTTATATTAATCTGGTCTCTATGGCTATTTGATTGAATGACATTTATCATTGCATGATTGGAATCTTGAATGTCACTACATATTTTGATAATTTTTTCTTTGTCACACCTTCCATCCAATATTTTCCATAATGTCTCTGTTATATTCTTTCCAATATGCATAGTATCAAACAAATGCACAATTTGTAACTTCTCGTAGTAGGGCAACCTACTAAATTATCGACGATAAAATTTTAATCCCTTAGGAAGGTGGTCATTTATACCTTCATGACCTTCATGATCATAAATCACATCATCAGTAAACAAAACAAAATAGAAAAGATGTTTTATGACATAAACCATTAGATGGAATGGCATTACCTTGATGATTAATTCTATTATTTTCCAACTTCCACAAGTGAGGTGTCATTCTTTGTGGCTTTGATGTATTCTCTTCTTTCCCATTGAAAAGATTTTTTCAGTATTTTGATACTTATGATTTTTGTGGAGAAAGTGCCTATACTCATCAAACACCTTCTTTTGTAAACTTTTTGAATGATGAGATTTCATCTTTGGACCACAAACTGGACATGCAAATTTTCCCTCTGTTTGAAGACCTACAAGATAATGTATAATTGGATTAAATATGATAATTTTTTGAATTATAATGTTCATGCACAACTTAAATACTATAACATACCACAAAAATGTGTTAGCCCTGGGGCATCGTGTATTGTCCATAGAAGCATCGCATGGAATTGAAATTGTCTTTGTCCTATTGGTCTAGAGACATCATACATAGTGACACCATTCCATAACTCTAGCAACTCATTGATAAGAGGCTCGATATATACATTCATATCTTTAACTTGGTACTTACCCAATCGAATGAACAAAAACATTACATAATTATTATGACCATTTTACTGCAATATTTATAATTAAATGTAGATGACTATATTTAAATAATAAAATACTTGGAACAATCATTTCCAACATTATGTGCTCCCTCTTTATTGACATCCATGGAGGAATGTTATTGTTGATAACAAAAATAGGCCACACTAAGTAAACAAATCTCATCTCTCCAAATGGATTGACACCGTCCATTGCCAATGAAAACCTGAGATTACGAGGTTCTTCTTTAAAGTGTGGCCATTTTCCTCTATATCCATAATTGCTGAACCATTTGTAGGCATTTGAATAATGTCATCTCGACTTCTATTGTGTGCATGGTAGTCCATAAATTGTGCCAAGTTAGTGCACTTGAATAATCATTGCATACGTGGAATAATGGGAATATAGCGAAGAACCTTGCGAGGAACCCTTTTTTGTTATTTGATCTATTTGATATCTACTGATATGACATTCAGGGCATTCAATTCAAAATTCATGTTGTTTGTGATATATAATATGATCATTGGGACAAGAATCTATTGGTTGATACTCCATTCCAATATGTTTCATAATGGTAGATAATTCTCACAATGAGCGAGATAGAATATTTGATGGTGGTAACAAAAACTCACCTATCAATCTACAACAAAAAAATATAATTTGTTAATATAAAGAATATTAATGGTACAACATGATTCATCATTTATTATGACATATATGGCACACCTTAACATACCTGAGATTGTTATGTTGGATAAACCATTTACAACCTTCAAGTTCACCAACAACAATATAATGAAGAGAAGAGTTGTCTGCGAGCCTTCGTAAAGGGCCTTAGATGCCTTCGCAAGTAGAGGGACATCATGAACAACATCAAGGTCATCTTCATCATCATGATCAACAGCGTGAGTACTAAATGTGTCATGGATCAATGTATTTATACCATCATCTTCAATTGTGTTTTGTGTCTCATGATCGTCATCTTCCATGGGATCATTATCTTCAACTTCGATATTCACACCTCCATGTTCATCCACTTCAAAAACCATATTCTCTGGGTTGTGTTGATGCATATCATGTGCTCTGGGGTGCTCGATCTATATAAAATTGATAAACATAAATAAACCATGATCATGATCTCATCATCAAGTGATTTATTATATATATAAATTGTTAAAATGATATAATGAAAAACTTACCAATGGATGATAATCATGTCCACCTTCAATGTGACCATGCAACCTACAATGTTTCTTAGTTGTTTTGATTAGAAGTCTTCTAGTCTTTAACCCCTTACAAATTTTGCAGGGACAATAACATTTTCCATCACCTTTTTTTTTCAATTTAGACCACAATCTAGAAATTGTCTCCTTATTTTGTTGTTCCCTAATATTGTCTGACATGGTCTTTCTTCACAGGCAAGAAAATCGGGCTATAGAACTAGTTATATAGAAGTTGAAATTTTAATTATGAAATCACGTTTCGGTATAATATACCAAATTAAATTACGTGAACATAGAAATTATCATCATTTAACCAAAACCATTTAACTCTTCTTTTTCATCTCAAAACATATCTAATGGCTTTGTGGTATGCAATCCTTGTATCATATCTTAAGTTGACTAATGTCTAATTGGGGTAATCCATGAGTGTCTAATGTGAATTCATTATCAATATTGTGAAGCCATTGAGAGTATGGTGATAGTCATTCCTTATAGGATCCTCTCAATACTATCCAAATCAGTCTAAAAGGAAAGAAACTATCCATTCCCATGCTCATGCATACTTACATGACTAATGTTGCCCTTGTGTATCCTAAACATTGGAGAGACCTTATCTGACTTGCCTAATCAATGTGGTTATTGTCCTAATATGAAATACTAAATTCTACCCTTGCCTCTGCAGCAAACTTCTCACATCATGTTTCTTCAACAAAACACACTAATATGAATTGAGCCAACACCATGAGGATAGGGTCAAGTATCATGGAAACTAATCATAATATGTGAAGATGGGGTTCACACATAAGTGTTGGCTCTTAAAAATGACACACTTCCAAAATTGTCAGTCTCAAGAGTTCTCCTATTGGGTCAACACTCATTGATGGCCACAAGGCCAAATCAATGTATCTAGGCTTTGAACTCCTTACTCTAGGCTTGGAGGACCCTACACAAGGTCTATGAACACTCACTTGGTATTACAATAGAAAGAGCCTTCCTCTAGAACATTGTTTGTAATGCACACATCATTGGTAATCATTGTTATGATGGATGGTCTATTAGGATGGTAAATAAAATGCTTATTCTTTTTCCACCCTTTGAAACTACAACAAGGTATTTAACTTGGCAGGGTCCCCACACATCACTTCAACAACAAACATTAGGCAATTCAAACTTTTACCTTCTCAATGCATTTTTTTTGTCTTTCACTGGTTTTCTCAGTCAGATACATAGGGATATCAGACCTTTCATGGCATCATCACACATGTCTTCCAATATGTAGTCCTTTCATATTTTAGGTGCCTACACACTATGTTGTTGTTAAGTATTGATGTAGTCTTAAGACATCTCATGACTCCATTACATGTCCACACTTGGGTTTACAAACACAACTCTGTCAAAACAAAAACAATATCACTAGTAAAACTATGTCTGTGACAATCAATACCCTTAGGATAGTCATAGAAATTTAATCTATTTCATTTGGTTTTGATCCACAAACCCTTCTAAAGGTTGCATAGGGTTTCCTCACCCCTCTCTCTATCATCAACCACTTCAAAATACCAATCGCTTGGTCTTCCCACCAAATTCTTCACTCAAACTGCCTTTTATTGTCTGATACATATAGATATCAAACTGTCCTAATGCCCAAACATGTACCAAATCTAATTTGGAGCCCTGCACACAACATAATATGATACATAGCATGAAAAAAGGTCTTCCCAAATATTTGGGTGAATTTATATGCATGGGAGACCAAACTATACATTATTTACTCCTCTCGGTAAACACTAGGTAGGGTTTTAACATTTTTTGGAAAAACTATGATATCTTTTTTAAAACACTATGAAATTCAATGCCACAAAAAGATAAAATAAAGTTAACTCTATAAACTGCAATCTTGTATTTATTTTTAATCAACGCTTTCCTACATTGTTTGATCTACCATCTTGTTAGAAATCTCATCTCTATTATTCTTTGATGGATGTCGCATCCTATTACAAACCTCACATTTTGGCACTGACGGAAAGGATTTTAGCAAAGGTTGTGGAATATGGCTTTTAAATCTACCAATTCTCATTCCATCTTGTGCATATGTCTTTTACATGTAGAAGAAATAAATTTGATAAATATGCCATATGGTGGATGATAAGTGAAGGATGTAAGTACTAAAGGTGTGGCACTAGTGGCTTTGGTACATGAAGGTGACTAGAGGTTGTGGAAGGAGAAATGGTGGAATTTGTATATATGGTAGAGGTGGAAGTAGATGTTATTTACGCATGAAAATGTTAAGCTAATACTCATAAAATATCTAGGAATCCAACTTAAGTCATTCTATTTGTTAATAAATTTCTCTACCATTGAGCTACTGCCCCCTTTCTTACCATTCCATTGTTGGCTTGAGTGTAGATTATTTTCAACACCCATTATAAGGCACATTATAGGTTCTTGGGGCTCCTAACCTAACCTAGCTTTGATAACATTTTGAGCTACTACTCATGGACTAGTTAGATTACCAAGATATGACCTTGTATTTGTTGTTAGAATGTGATCTATGACTAAGTATTAGAGGATCTTACTAACGTGGGTATCATGCTTTTATGTGTCTCTGACATGACTCCTAGTAACTATATAAGGATCTTACTAGTCCTAGATCTATGCCTTATCATTTTGATATGGTTCCTAGTGAGAATATATGAATCTTACTAGTTCTAAATGTCATAACTTTGTGTTTTGCATGCTCCATGCGTGTTACCAATGTTACTCATATTACTCACTTTGTACTTCCCTTTTATCTCAATATTGTAGATTGACAATATAATAAGTCTTGGGAGCTACCACTTTTCCAAACTTGTAGTCATATTGACTCTTCAATATCTTGGTTTCAGAATATTTAGTTTCTCCATATTTTCCCAAGAGTACATGAACATAATTTCATACTCTTGCTAAGAGGGGGCTAAATATTGCATCATAAGTTGTATCTGTTTATAAATATACACTAGGCTTGGACTCACTTTAGTGGTTATGCCTTATTTATGCCTAATTTTACTTAGGTTTTAGAATGTTTCCATAAATTTGGTTCATTTCCTTATTCATGATGTTCCTCATGGCTCAATTTTCTAGGACTAGGGTCTTGGGAACCCTTATTCATGGAAATTGGACCTAAAATCTGAAAGATGAATGTTGGATTCACAAATAGTAGGAATTTTCTCTCCAAATTTGGACTTTTCCAAAAGTTCAATTTGAAAAGGTGCAAGCTGCATATAGATACAAGTCTATTTCTCATTTCAAACCCCTATAAACTCCAACCCACATCTACCAATTTTTCAACCAAGCAATTCAAATCAATTGAGCATACATCTATAATCAAGGAACAAGGCATTCAAAGATATAACTTTGTTACATCAGTTATGATCAACTACATTATGTTTTTCCATGATGAAAGCATACACTAACATGTTCTAGAAACATTAAAGCATTTCAAAATTGAGGTATATCTATCAATTTTTTATTTACATATATGTTTGGAACATATTAACACAAACTGTAATGTTATGAAGCTTCCTCTGTTAGATACCTCCCTAAAACTGGTTTAAGTTGACTCTCACACACATTTGTAAATGTACAAGGAAACACAGATATGCCTAAGTCTGAGAGCATAGTATAACTGCGGTATGTAGATGACAATGACAAGCCTTATGTATAGGTCTAAGGAAAATAATTGTGAGCAACACATCACTTTGAAGCACACATTAAAAGAAGACATAGAAAGGAATAGCTACACCAACAAAATAGTGAATAAGAAGTAAACAAAGCCAAGTTTCATTGAAAATATAGTAAAGATATTCTAGGATTGTGTTAAGAGCAGACACAAAGCCTCCTGAAGAAGTCATGAGAAGATGATACACAATAAGAACCAAATACACATGGCAAAGTACAACTGATAATAGTCCTAGCCAAATTAATAATAGTGAGATCATGGGTAAAGATTTGAAATGTAAATCTCAATGACAACCCAACCAGAGAGAAAAAGCTAGGACAAAGCCTATAAAAAAGAGATAGCCACAAAATAGTAACAAGTAGTCTATACACAAGTAGTATATATATTATTTTTTCTATCACTACTGCTATGGTACTCATTGATGTTGATATTTAACCCAAATCACGAGCCTAGGTTGTCCCTTTACTTCCTCTAGGACTGTGTAGGAATTTCATTATCATTGTGATCTTTGACTATAAATGAAAATTTGTGTGTTGTAATCCTAAAGACTGTTTACACATACAATGAAATTCTTGTATTCCTCGCACGAGGACCTCTGTCTTGGATATTCTATTTAATGCTTCATGAATGTGTACTTTGTGATAGTTAAAATAACTGTGACTCCCATCTGAAACTATTTTAAATGTGATCTAGCATTGTGATGATGTGATTGTTTTATTTGAAGTTAATGATAAATGACAATCATTTTCATTGATAAGACTATTGTGATAACATGCACTTCATTTCACTATAAAATCTAACTTAGACTATCATTTACTCCTTTTAATTCTTATTCATAGGTATATATCCTTGTTCTTATGACTGTTGTAACTTATAGCTACTTTTTTTTCTTCTAGGCCTAGATACATCTTCATGAAACTAATTCTTTGGAAAGATGCATGTTGTGTTTGATCATGACTGTAATAATCAAGTCTCTTTAAATTAGATGCTTTATAGTAAGCTCTTAGACTTAGGCATATCTACTTCTTCTGCTAGATACCTCCCTAGAACTAGCAAGCTCATTATTCGCTGTGTATACATCCTAGTACCATGGTAGGGGCAGGGTAGGAGAAAGAGAAAAGAGAAATAGAGATCAATTGCCCTCCAGGGCATATATAATTCATGGTGGCAAAAGGGGAAGACTGAACAACGACAACCGAGGCATGGGGGCAACATTAAAAGACTTCCGATGACTTAGGAATGACAAAGCACATGTAGTTGTGAAATGCAATGGATAGCTCAAGCAATGGGTGGGATGCAAGAACTTCCTCATATATGTAAATCAATGAATGAAGGTGAAGATTCAGCTACCTCAAATGGTGAAGATTCTACCCAAGCAATTCCATAAATTATGCAAATATTATGCAAATCCAAAATTCATCATGAAAATATTATGCAAATTCGAAGATTCAATGAATGAAGGTGAAGATTCAGAAATTCCTCATATTATACAAATCCGAAATGAAGGTGAAGATTCTACCTTGAATGGTGAGTGTGTCGTTTGATCTTGCTAGGGGTTGAGCTCGATGCGGAACCCTGCATGGGATTGCAAATGTCACAAATGACTTGCCCTCTTTTTTTTTAAGTATAATGCCCATTGTCATCGCAATTGCGATGAACACAGACACTTTTTTGAAAAAAAAAACAAATTTCATTGCTAATGTCTTCTCTGTCAAAACCAAATGTGAAATTATCATCAGAATTTTGACAAATTCATGCACTTCTTAAAAAAAAATCAAATTTGGTCACAATATACCTTCTCCGTTGGAATTATAGACCAAATGTATTAGTGTCATAATTGTATTTCATTTCATGGACAAACCAATAAATTGAGGGAGATTCAGAAATAACTACTAGATTGAGGAATGCAAGTTGCAACAAAGATTGTCTACTCCAATCTAGTGAAATAGAAATTTTGGGTAAAATCTAGAACACCTACATCCCGCCTTTTTTGCTTTTTTTAATCTTGTGGTCCAATTTGAGGGTTAGAATTTTTAGGTTTTTATCTAGCAATATTTTGAATTATTAACAATAACAGTGATGGGGAAAACGGGAAGCAGTAGTTCAACAGGAAGCCAAGTGAAAAAAAAATGTACCTAACTGAACTGGTTAAAACACTAGGTTTCACTGATGAATACCATGATATTTATGACCCTGCTATCCATGGTGAAAAGTGTATCATAGATATTAGATATGCATTGTATAGTAAGGTGGCAGATGCATCCAGGGTAAAATTTACTATTTTCAACCCAATGTTAAAACAAAGAACAAATAAAATTGCATCGTGGGATGCCGGATTGGGAAGCATGGTGTTATCTGAAGTATTCCCTTGCCCTGATTTTGTCATGGTCTGTGCCAAAAATTATGATGAAGATAAAAAAGCGATTTTCAATAAAAATACAAAAGAGGAAATTCTATTCATAAATGAGGGAGAATTTGCTCGTTTGTTGAATCTAGGATTTGAAGCACAAAACTCAAACATCCAAATTGACCTAGGAAAGCTGGCAGAGAATTATGAGAGTCTCAATCAAAGTCGTAGAGATTCATTTATCAAAGCTCTAATAAAGAGTGGTATTCTATTGGATCAGAATCATAAGCCTCCTTATGATTCTAACCTTTTTTTTCCATGGGTTGGGGATACTATTTCCTTGCTGTCATTTTTCTTGGGATTGGAAAATGATAGGGAAGTGGGTGCAAGCCTTCTTCAAATGATTTATAATATCCATTCTATAGGTCAGCCAGTAAGATATAATTTTATTGAGCATATTGTTCAATTCAAGAAAAAACAATTAGTAATGATCAAAAAAGATTCCTGTAAGACATTTAGGTTATCATCCTACTTGTGCTATCTCCTTCTATCCAAGTATCGTGCAATATTCGAGACCAAAAATCTTCAAATTGTGAACTATAAGATTGATGATAAGACTTGGAACATAATAGATTGCCCAATATATGAATGGAAACCAAAGATAAGAATGCATGATAATAGAAAGAACTACAACCATGTTGTAGACTTATTTTTGGCACCAATGTATAATGAAATTACAAGCACTCCAATGCCTAGGTTGCCTGTGTCTTGTAGAGATTGCATTCAACTCGTAAGTCAAATAGAATTGGCTGACTAGTTCTTCATGAAAGAATTCACTGTGTTAAGGTTTTACGGATCAATAGTAAAACCATACAGACTTCTAATACATGTGACAAAGAGGGTATTCACATTGGAATATGAATGATAATTGGAGAGCACAGTTAGGCCTTTCTCATGTGGAGGGTTCACATTTGAGAGAAAAAAATTCAATGTGGCACATGATTTTTTGATAGTTTTTAACTTTGGTGATGATGGTCTTCAAGCAAGGCTTAAGAAAAATGGGAACTCTTCAACGTTATGTCAACATGAAAGTAAACCATTGCTAGAAAAGCTTAGAAACATGGGCTTCTAGGATGAGGTAAAACAAGAGATGGAGAAAATTGCAGCTAACAATAACATTTCAAGAGAAGAAATTTCATCACAAATTATGGCATTGCACACATAGAGGACAACAGAGGAGGGCTAGGGCATCCAAAATAGGAGGTCCTACAATTTCTACCAGAAATCTACTAATACATCTAACAAATCTATTCCCAAACCAATTCTGCAAGAATGTAAAGATAGTTTTTGGACTCAAACCAAAATAAATGATTTTTGGACTATGAGGAAGAATCTTGGTGAACCAAAGACCAATGCATAATTTGAGACCATTGACGAGGATGAAGAGTTTAGAAAATTGTTGAATATGGAGCATCCCACAACAACGTATGAGAGGAGTAAAGATGATGATGAGTATGAGGTTGAGCCCACTCCAACAACTACTACAGTTCCTAAAATATTAGGTGGAATAAATGAGTCCATGAAAGAAAAATATAGCAAAGGGGCAAGCATTGTTGAAAAAATGGGTTTTGAAGGTGGTGGTATAGGTCCCAAAGGAGAGGGCATTTGGTATCCACTTTAGGTACAACTTCCATCAGATTCAAAATCAAAATCTCATGTTAAACTAGTCATTGAACTTGATTCTTCAGATTCATCATGGATAGGTACTACTCATTACCCTCAAGGTCCACCTACATTTGTTTCAGGTTCAAATCCACAACCACCACCACATCATGGTATTCCCATTGGTGGTGAATCAAGTACCACTGCCACAGGTGGGGAATCTAGGGATAGTATTCCCATTATTGTTCAGTCAAGTGCCATTGTGATTGGTGGGGTTGGCATGGGTACTACTATTGATACTAGTTGTCTTGGTGTTGGACAAGGGCTACAACAAAATATCTCTCACAAGAGGCCACTAGTGGTAGATACTCATACTATTCAAAATCCTATATCAAGTGCCACTAACACTACAAAACTAACATTTGCAGCTTCAAATCACACACCTCAAAAGATTATGAAAACTACACATGAAAGTGTTAGTGGGAGTGGGACAGGATCAAGAATCATTGTTGGTAATCCTAGTCAAGCATTAGTTAAAACCACGGGCATAAGTGGAACTAGAGCCTCTGTTATTCCTATGTCACCTTTCAAACATTCAATTGCTTCAACAAGCCCAGATTTTCAATTTCATGATTACTATGAAAATATGAACACACAACAAATGCAAATAAAGAAAAAAAGAAAGCATTTCACAAGGTTTCCCTAACTGAAGTTTTAGACAAACAACCTGCAAGGAATAGGGTATTTGCAACATATGACCCATAGAAAGATATGATGGAGTTAATGGTTGTTATGCCCTTGGCCCCAACTAAAGATAAAAATCAACCACACAGTCAGATAGATCCCTCTAAATTTCAAGTTAGCACCCTCCAAATGGATTTTTACAAAGTACATAATGTGCACAAAATTAGTGTGTCAAAAAGGACTAATGAAGTGGTCTACACTTCACTTCTAAAGGTGGAGAGAGAAAAAAATAAACTGGAGAAACAAATAGAAAAGTTATAGGCAAACCTGGCAAATAGAAAATCAAGGAGGAAAGCAGTAGATAACAAGTGAAATGATTTATAGAAAAGGATAAAAAATTCAGGCTCTACAATAGAAATTGTAGAGCAGGAGAAGATGGATGTAGAACTGAAGGACCTGAGAGAAAAACTAGGTTAAAGCAGTAAAAAAATTGATGAGGAAAGAGCCATTTTTCAAAAATTATACAAAAGTTATGAGTCTGTTGTTGCCAAAATAAGAAAAATGCAGGACCTATTGGATCGTGGGAAGGAAAAAGAAAAACATTTACAAGAGGAAGTAGAGGAAGAAAGAAAAAAATGTGCACAAATGAAAGAAGACCTGCACAATGCAAATGATAAAATAAAAACTTTGGAGGATAGATTGAAAGATAATATGAAAAATACAACAAAGTATATACAAGAAAACATTTGGTAGAAAATAATACAAAGGAGTGACAAGTTGCGTGAATGGTTTGAATTGAATGAAAGTCTGAGAGTAATTTATATGAAAATCAAAGGGCACTTTGAGAAGAGCATACATGTTTATTCAAAAGAGGATATGGCAAAATAGATTCTGCAAGTAGTCTACAGTACTAGAGACAGCTACTTGGTATCCACGGAAATTAAGAATCACATTGATGCCATAGTTAAGACATCATCTATCATTTAAAAATGCCAGAAACTAAGGGAAACATAAGAAGCTATGGAAAAATGTGGCAAAAAGATATTGAAGCTGCAAGAAAAGAAAAATAATTTGATTAAACTTGGTTTGCCTAAGATCGTTGACCCATCAAATAAATTCATTGGAAAAGAAGCTTACAAAAGAAGTATGGAGAAAAAAATGAAGTCTGATTTAGACTTGCTTCCTAAGGACACAACTCCCCAAATCTTTTTGGAATTCATGCAACCATTTACAACTCTAAATTCGGTATTGGATGAAACAATGATGTTAAATCAATCTTCTAAATATGGATTGTTGAGGAATTTGGAGTTGGCTTTCCATAGTTTATAGAATATTAACCTTCCATTAGACGAAGAGTGGAGCACCCTACAAAAACTGGTAGAGAAATCTTAAGAATCATAGTATGTATTGCACAATTTCCTCCTTTTACTCTTAATTTCAAGGTTTTATGTTTTTTCTGTTTGGAATTTGGCATCGCTTGAAATAACTTTGTTTTGTGAATAGGAAAAAACCAGCATTCGCTATTGCTAATTTGCTAATCCAACCTATGAATCTAGGATGCACAGTGCAAAACTTCAGCCAGTAAATTTGTATTCTCAAATTCTCCCAAGCTTTAACATTTATGCATTTCTCTATTTCTAATTACTAGGTTTTAGGCACTACTATTATCCATATTTAATTTATCATGGTGTGAATTAATATTTAATTTTGAACTCTATTTTTTGAATAGGAGACATCAGACATGTAGCACATGTTAAATTGCTAATCCGACTTGTGATGGCCACGTAAATCTATGTTGAGTTTGTGATTTTGATGTTGAGTCTTCACATGTTGCAAACTTGCAATTTGACCTAAAGTTGTTATTGCTCCTTTGTTTCTATAAAAGGGAATTCAGGTTCATTTGCAAAGGGTTCTAAAACTTTGTATTCACTTTTGCATGGACATTGGAGAATCATATAGGAGATGTTGTTGCTCCCTTGTTTCTATAAAAGGGAATTAAGAGTCATTTGCAAAGGGTTTTGAAACTTTGTATTCACTTTTGCAATTTGCATGGAGAATCACATAGTTTGGTGTATTACTATTGAATGAATTGTATCATATAGCTATAAGCTTATATTTTGAAAGAATTAATAAAAATATAAGTTCTCAAACATGTCTAAATAAACATATCTGTATCAATAAACACATTATGGTCTTTTATTATGCTATTTTAAATCTGGGAATAGAAAG
The DNA here is from genome assembly GCF_030272615.1 of Cryptomeria japonica. NCBI lineage: Eukaryota > Viridiplantae > Streptophyta > Pinopsida > Cupressales > Cupressaceae > Cryptomeria > Cryptomeria japonica. The sequence continues at coordinate 292,526,583 of NC_081406.1, read as the reverse complement.
TTGAAAAATACAATTACAAATCAATATTAAATTCTAAATGCAAAAAGTTAACAGACTCATAAAATATCATCAAGTTATTAACCATGATTATTATATTATATGATTTTGTAATATGAATGATGAGATATAGTAATAAGAGTAATAAATACCAATCTCTTACAATTGCCATTCATCCTCATCAAATTCAGAGCTTTCTTGATTCTTGTCTATGGTTTCTTCACTCTGAGTCAGCATACCTTCATTGAACTGCATCTCAATGCAACCAGTAGGTCCAGTACATGAGTCAATAGTCCCATTGGCACTTTGATTTGAAGTGTTTCCCAAACCTATTCTTTCACATTTGGACCTCCAGATTTGTAGTGCCCTATCGTAAGGAAAAGTGTGGACATCATACCTAGATGTATAGAGCCTCAAGCAATTTTCCAAATTTTTGTCTAGTTTATTTCTTAGCTTTGATTTTAGGAACCCCAAAGCACTGAAAACTCTCTCATCTTCCACCAAACCAAATATCATGGTAAGACATATAATTCAGCAAGCTTCAAATATTCTGGCATTGAATCACGCAACACTGCGTTCTCAGCTATATATTTCCAAAGCCTTGTTACTGATCCCTGTTTGTAGGGGTTCTCCATTTTGCCATATTGTTCTCTCATAGTGTATGCAAATCAAGATGATTTCTCTTGAAGATGAGTTTCATCTAATATTCAATTTATAGTTACTCCATTCAATTCTTTGGATATGCAAAATTGCTTGATCAAAGTCAGTAGCTTCAAAAATCAGCTACACTATTGAGGCTCCAATATTGAGGAAACCCAATAGACATGGCTTCGAGTAGGTTGTCAAGAGGGAATCTGCTTCTAATTTGTGAGGAAAGATTATAGACAATTTTATTCATAGAAGTAGTTACAGTCTCAACAATCTTGTCATTCCCTTGTAAGTCTTGCTAGTTTCTTCCTAGGGCGCTTTCCTGGTTCCTCGGGGTCGACCGTGGCATAGAAGTGCATTGGTATCTCAACTCCCCATACATTGGCACATACCTCCCCATTTGCACCAATTTGTAAAACATTATTAGGATTGTTCAAATATGTGAGTGTCTGCCACTTAACAAATTTTTCATTAGATAGTGTTGGTTGATTTCAATAGAGATTGTCGAGGGTCATGCATGTCATCTTATGTAGCGTAGCATATTCTGCAATATACTGAGCTCTTTTTTGAGCAGTCTTCATAATATTCCTCATTTCCTCTAGCATGGGTGGAAGAGCTGCTAAAGTTAAGAGTGTCTCTAGATTACTTAACCTCCGAAGAAGGTTAGGAAATTTTGGTTGCTCTGATTCGTCGCGAGTTGTGTGAAATAGTCCAATCAAGGATGGATATTCTGAAAAAAATTGATGCGTTGGACCATCCAAAGAGATCCATCTGGTGTCATTATCCTTGAGAAGCTTGTTCCCATCAGTTATTCCATCAGCAAAGTGATGAAATTCCATAAATCACTTGGGACTTTGACAAAAGTGTGAGTAGAGCTCTTTGATTAAAATTTCAATTTTTTTTACCAAAACATACTTGCTCACAATTCCAAAAGCTAGATTCATTCTGTGAGCCATACAGTGAATTGTAGTAATGTACGGTGCAAATGAAGTTTCAATTTTGTACAAAGACCGTTCCTATGACCTTGCATTACTGAAGCTCCATCTGCTCCAACACACACCAATTTTTTGGCAATCGTCATGTCATCCATACCTCCATATTCAATTAAACTTCTCTTTACTAGTTGAAATAAATTTTCCACTATCAGACTCTCCCTCATTTTAGCAACAAATAGTATATGAGGTTGGCGGGTATGATTCTATACAATATAAACATGCATGCATACCCATGAAGTATTGTCTACTGCCATAGCTTCATCTAAAGAAAATGCAATAACGTTTGACTCTATTATTTTTTCCTTTACATCTTCTTTTTCAACCTCAACAAGACAACTTGCCCATTCCCATCCACTGTTTACTGACCAGTGTCTATTAGGATAGTTAGGAACTTTCAAAAAGTTTAATAAACCACTAATCGATGGGAAATCTGTCATAGCATGCCCTCTGCTCAAAATATAAAAAACAATGCTTAACTAAAAAAAAATTCTCAGTTGTTCTATTTGCATTGCTTTTCCAAAACTAGCTTCAATAGAACGTTTAACTTCAACAGTCTTCATCTGTATTTTCTCATGAAAATAATACTCTTCGAAATTCCTCACATGCTTACATTCCTCCTTTGTTTTCCATCTTATCATTGATTTTTCAACTTAGTCTATCATTTTTTTTCATAAACTTTACCCATATGCTTTTCTATGGTGTCAAATTTTAGCTGCAACCTAATTTCCTTGTTATGTTTCCAAGTGCAAATCTTACACCTGCATTCTATTGGAGGCTCTCCTTCAATTGGATTCTCCATTGGTTCAATGAATGGATACTTTGATGCCCAATTAATTTGAAAATTCCTCACTGACATATCCCACTCCCGATCTTTTTTTGATTGTGGTTCACCCTTTTTTGATCTAGCTTTTCTTTTCCCCTTCCGTGCATTATCATCAATGGCATTATCACCCAAGTTGATTATATCATTCTAGCTAACTTGGGTATCTACCAGATAATCTTCTTCAAGATCATCTTGATTTGAGATATTAGGTTCGCCGTCGTCTTCAACATGCGGTGTAGGTGGTGAATTTTGTACTTGTACTTATGATGGCGTACCTTCCTGATTTTCACCACAATCTTTTCTAAAGCCAAAGTACAAAGACAATGTTCTACTTTATGTTGGCCTCTCATGGCCTTCCCCATATTCAGGTTTCCTACCCTTCTTCCTGTTCGACATCTCCAACAAAATAAAGGCTGCCAAAAAAATATCAATTTGTTGAAGAAGAAATAATAGACTATAATGTATAATATATGTTTCATTGGCCCTATGACCTACAATCTAGATGTCCGAGGTTTGAATGTCCCCCTTGACTAGTTGGCACTAACAAGTCACCACTAAATAAAAATGAACTCAACAGTGCAAACAAATATAGATAAATTTAGAATAATATTATAGCACTTCAAAAATATGATCGCTCACCTTTAGGTCACTAGCAGTCGCCAATTCAGTCAACAAAAATGATTTTCCTTGGTTTGAAACTTCACTATTGATCATAATTCAGAGCCTAGAACCCACCAGTTTGTGTTGAGATAGATCTGATCTTTGCATGTATTTATATCAATCCTTATATGGTGAAATCCATGGGAATTTTATATGGTATACAAATATTTGGCGAATCTCGCATAACTATAACATGACTTATGTAATTTTTGAGGCGATTATAGGTTGTCCAAATAACTGGCAAATACAATATAGTTGGCAAAAGTGGGGTGAATGGAGACGCGTCGGTAAAATGCTAGGAGAATTGGGTCCTCTTGGATAACAAATCTTCACATTCCTATAGGCGAATTATGGCCATCTATTAAGGCAACCTTAGAGAGTGTAGGCAAAAAAATTAAATTTACCATGTGTCCACCATATATTGTATTGGCAAAATCCTCGCATAGAAACATTTAATTACATAAAACATATGGCGATCGAACCATGAATTTAATGTAAATTGTTAATGTTCTAGCCACATGGCCACCCCCAATCAGTACAAAATATTTTCCATTTCCTAGGTCGCCAATGTGAAAAATTCTCCATTGGCGAATATTCGCCACTAAAGTAATCTCTAGATTGATAAACACAACAAAGCATATATATATACAACACCATAGTAGTAGGCAAGTGAAAGAGAATCGCAACACCTTATCATGCTCATGATGAGTGATAAGGCATCATCTCTTTCATGAAGATAGTCACCCAATACAAACACATCTCATCAAATGATCATCATGAAGTAGGGTTAGTATCATCATCATATATCATGAAATCATATAAATCATATAAGAATCTCAAATACATATGTCTATCAAGAAATATTGTAATGCCTGCCAAAATACCCTAGAGAAATACACCTAATCTAACTACAAATAGAGATTTTTTTAAAAAAAATCTCATATACTAAACAACACATACATCTATAACATCTATCTAATGCACATAAAATATATCATCTACTAAATGCATCATTACAAATTACATATTTTGCTAATTACAACAAAGCATAGAACAACATAACACAACTATGCAAGTGGAATAACACATCATATCATTCTTTCCCCCTAGGGTATCTCAATGTCTCTACTTATAAGAGTAACATCCTATAGACTAAGTTCATTTTAGAGAACCAATTCAAATGTTCCTAATCCCCCATCATTATACATCCATTCTATTCATTATGAATCCAAATGCATATCCCTTCATAAGATAGTACTAGATCATATTGTAAGATTCACAATGCTCAACAATAGGATTACTAACATACACAGGTACATGAAGTATAACATCAATGTTTAACTATTATAGGTGCATGATTCCACCTATAATACCTATATTATTAATCCTATGCATGATTCCACCTATAATAGCATCTCTTAACACATCCCATATGAAATGTCAACAACACACTTTTATAATTTAATTCTACTTCAATCTCTAAGATCATCAATTCTTCTTGATGCTCTGCAAAATGGGAATGTTAGACAAAAATCTGTGGTGTTATAACACATATGAGAAACACAAGAAACAAATAACCGTTAGTATTAATCAACAAAAGACTAGTCTAAGTAGGCATACCAAGAGAGACACTAAAAACACAATAAAGCATTTAACTATGAAAATAAATGCAAGAAGACATCTCTAAATGCCTTCCACCATGCTTGTAGCTCCTCCTCCCTTGTTCCTCTCCTCTCCAAGTTCCAAATTAGTGTAGCTCTCAGCATCTTTTTGCACTATGGATGCCTTATGGAGGCTCAAGATTGAAAAATGATTAATCTAATGCTATGCAAGTGCGAACAAACTAATATTTAGATGCTATGATATTGGAATGATTTATTTTAGACCAAAATAACAATATATTAGTGTTTTATGCTAAATTCTCTTCTCTAAAATTCACTATAATGCAAATGCATACAAATTTTGAGGATTATAGATGTGCTTGAGAATGCTTGAGGATTTGAAAATGAGGAATGTGAGCTCTATTTATAGGTAAATGGAGCAATGGATGGTTGAGATTGAGTAATCTCAACAAGGGTCAAGATTGAAGGGTTTATGATCCATGTGAGGACTTTCAATCCAATCCCAGGATGACAAATGTCAACATGAGATGAGTTGAGAGATGGAATAAACATTAAATGCTTGACATGACCTGAGGGTTAACTTGGGAGGTAAGGTTAATGTTGAGTTGATAGAATAAATTCATTATCCAAAGAATAATGCTTTTATCCAATGGATAAACTCTTGTGCAAGAGTTAGTGAGGATAACCATGGTCAAAGCAATAAAAACTTGAGGAGACACATGGGTCACATGAAGGTTGAGTTAGGAAAAAGGTCTCTAACCATGGGAGCAAGTGGATTTAGCCATAAATGGTTATGTAAGAACCATTAGTGGTTTAGAAGACTTTAGAGGTTGGCTTGCTAAACACATAAAGCATTAAATGCTTTTCAAAGACTTTGGAGTCTTTGAGAAGTGACTTCAAGTTGCTTTGGAATGTGACAATAATTAGGGGATGGATTAGGCTAATTAGGAAGGGGTTAGAAGAGTCTAGAAGGGGATTTAGAATTGCAAGTGGGTTTGGTGGGTGAAGGAAAATAGGATTTAAATTAAAATAAAATTAATTTATCTCAACTTTTAGTTGCAAGTTGCATTTTTAGGAGAATGCAAGTGGTGGGGGGTTTAATGATTTAAATAAATGTTTTATTTAATCTATTTAAAAGAGGAAAGGGGGTTAAATGAAATAAATAGAATTAATTTGATTGTGAATTTGGTTTAATCTATTAATTAAAATAAATTGAATAATTTATTTAATTAATAGGAGAATGATTTGAAGATGAATTAATTAAATGTTAATTTAATTAACTAATGGCAAGTGGATTTTTGATCAAATAAATAGCAAATATTCATTTAATTAAAATGGACAGATTTATGTGACTACACTTCTCGTTCACAATCTTACAAGAATCATCTAACTTGCAATGAAACCACATATCCAACTCTATAAGTGGAACTAGATCATTTCTTAAAGATACATATCATCACATCAAGATTACTTTAGTTCATTTGCTTCTACAATCACACTCAATGCCAAGGCAGATCCACTTTAGTTCCTTTGCTTTTGCAATCACACTCTGCAGGTATCAACACACTTCTTTGGTCTGGCAAGAATCAAGTATCTCTTCGCTTGGATACACACATAACATTTTCCAACAACTTCAAATGAAAAAACATCATCAACCTTATAGACAACAGATAGGTCGGTGGCATAAACCCTAAACCGTAAACATTTAGGTTATCAATATAGTCGGTCCAATCCTAACCGTTCAAACACATTGCATTGAATAAAATTGTCTTGAACAGATCTGAAGACGTTCTCCATCGCTCATTCTTTGCTACTTCTGGAAGCTGATAACCCATCACATGCTCTCCACCATTTACTGAGACTTCACACATTCTCGAGGTAGATAGGATCAATATTCTTCATGCAAGATCCTCAAGGAAATCCTTCACGCACACAAGGCTGATGTGGCAACATGATCTGATCTCCATTTCAATGCTAACCCATCATAGGATGTCATTGGTCGAATCACACATGTATGAAATGCATCAATCGGAAACCCTGAGGCTGAGACTACCAACCGATAGTCATACCAAATGAAACCCCAATACAAAACTTTCCATATACTAGTTCACATTCCAACATACCATTTCACTTTAACAAACCTACCGCTTCAATTTTTTACATATACCAGTTCGCATCATCATATCGGTTCTCTTGCCAGTTTGCTTACTTCAATATACCAGTTCATACTTCAGCATATTGACATCAATGACAACATACAATATCATCATGTCATCATACTCTGCACATATGCCAATAATCTCCCCCTTTGGCATTGATGGCAATATACAAAGATATCTCTTTGCTTCACATCTTCTCCCCCAATACTATAGATATCTTCTCCGCTTCACATATTCTCCCCCTTTGATAACAATGCCAAAGTGGAGGCATAGACATCCATGTTCCACTATGCTACTCCCCCTGAGGAGTACAATCCTTCAACACACCAATCTTGAAAAGTTTTGACAATGCAATACCTGACTAATGTGGAGCACATACCTTTAGTTCACCTCTTGAAGGGGAAGCACCCCTAATTCACCTCTTAAATAGGTAAATGTAGCCTTCGGTAGAGGCTTGGTGAATATGTCTGCTAATTGCTCCTTACTGGAAACATGTTCCAATACAAATTCTTTGTTTTGAACCTTCTCTCTCAAGAAATGATACTTGAGCTCGAAGTGCTTGGTTCTAGCATGCAAAACCGGATCCTTGGAAATATTAATTGCACTTGTGTTGTCACAAAAGGTACTCACTGATTCAGATACAGGGACTTTGAAACCACTTAGTACATGGTTCATCCAAATTATCTGAGTGCAGTTCATAAATGCTGCTACATATTCTGCTTCTGCTGTAAACTGAGAGATACAACTCTGCTTCTTACTCATCCATGAGACTAGTCTACCACCGAGAAAGAATGCACCACTGGTTGTGCTCTTTTAGTTGTCCACATTACTAGCCCAATTGTCATCTATAAACACTTTGAGATTGAAGTCATTATTGTATGGATACCACAATCCATAGTCAATAGTTCCCTTCAGATATCTAAGAATTCGCTTGACTGCTACCAAGTGGGATTCTCTTGGAATTTTTTGGAAACGTGGAGTAATGCCCACTGCATTTGCAATGTCTGATCTATTGTGTACTACATAGTGCAACTTACCAATCATTGATCGGTATTCCTTCCCATTCACCAATGCTGAGTCATCTTCTTTTGATAATTTACAACCGGTCACCATTGGTGTACCAACCGGTTTGTTGTCATCCATGCCAAAGGTTTTCAACATCTCTTTAACATACTTGGATTGAGTGATAAAGATACCATCTTTCATTTGTTGAATCTGTAGTCCAATGAAGAACTTAATCTCTCTGATTAGTGACATCTCAAATTCTTTCTTCATTTCATCTACAAACACATGGCTCGTCTTATCATCTCCACCAAAAATTATGTCATCAACAAACACTTCATGGATCAGAATCTGATCTCCTTGTATCTTCAGATAGATATTTCTATATTCACTTATTCTTTCAAATCCAATCTTCACAAGATGGGAGTGTAAACATTCATACCATGCTCTAGGTGCTTACTTCAAGCCATACAAGGCTTTATGTAGCCTACACACCATAGCACTGTCTTCTGATAGGGCAAACCCATCTAGTTTCTCTATATACACTTCCTCTTCAAGTTTTCCACTCAGGAATGCAGATTTCACATCCATCCGATACACTTTGAATCCCTTGAAGGCTGCATATGCAAGTAGCATTCGAACTCCTTCCAATCTAGCTACTGGAGCAAAGGTTTCTCCATATTGTTCTCCTTCCTCTTGAGCATAACCTTTAGATACCAATCTTGCTTTGTTTCTTACCACAGAGCCATCTTCATTCAGCTTGTTTCTAAAAACCCATTTGGTTCCAATAACATTTTTGTGCTCAGGTCTGGGTACCAAAGACCATGTACCATTCTTTTTTATCTTGTCAAGTTCCTCTTCCATAGCCTTGATCCAGTCTTCATCTTTATGTGCCTCTTTGAATGTTTTAGGCTCAAATTTAGAGATCATGCAAGAATTTTCTCTTACCTTTCTTCTTGTAAGGATTCCTGCACCCTTATCCCCTATGATCTACTTTGGATCATGATGCAGCTTTACATACTAAGGAATTATCTTAACTGACTCCTCTTGCTTTTCCTCTTCATCCTCATCTTCATCAGCATCAACAACTACTGGTGTAGGAGTATTGTTACTGGTACTTAGTTGTTTTGCAATCGGTTCCTAGAAGGTTACAACTGGTTCATCTACCACTTGCTCACTGTTGGTTTCCTTAGATTTCTCAGAGGTTTCATCAACTCTAACATTGACACTTTTGACAATTCTCTGAGTCCTATTGTTAAAACACTTGAGAGCTTTGCTCTTTGTGGAATATCCTAGAAATATTCCCTCAACACATTTTGCATCAAACTTGCTCTGGTGTTCACTCCTTTTGATATAACATTTGCTACCAAACACTCCAAAGTAGCTTACTACAAGAGTCTTACCGGTCCAATACTCATAAGGTTTTTTATCCTTACCTTTCTTGATGAGTACCCAGTTCATAGTGTAGACTGTAGTGCTCACCGCTTCCCTCCAAAAGGTGTGAGCAACCTTCCCTTGAATCAACATTGTTTTGGCTACTTCAACTATAGTCCAGTTGTTCCTTTTTTCTAGGCCATTCTGTTGTGGAGTCCGAGGGGCAGACAGTTGCCTCTTGATGTCATTCTCTTCATAGTATTTGTTGAATTCACTAGAAGTGAATTCTCCTCCTTGATCGATTCGAAGGCACTTAATCCTCTTACCACTTTCCTTTTCAACTAGTGCTTTGAAGGCTTTAAACTTCCCAAAAGCTTCAGACTTGTCTTTCAAGAATGTAATCGACATCATTATTGAGAAATCATCAGTAAGAATCATAAAATACCCATCTCCTTGAATACTCCTAGTTTTCATAGGACCACACAAATCAGTATGCACAAGATCAAGCAAATTATCTGCTATGAAAGATTTACCTTTGAAGGTTGAGGAAGACATTTTCCCTAGTTGACATTCTCTACACAAAGGATTCTATAGTTTGCTCAGCACAGACAATCCTCTAACTGCCTTGATCTTACTAGCCTTCACAATGTTATTAAAATTTACATGGCAGAGTCTCCTATGCTATATCCAACTGTCATCAAACTTAGCCATTAGACATTGACTGACATTTGCATTTAACTGAAATAGGTTACCTTTGGTCTACATACTAGTGGCCATTAGTTCACCACTCTTTCCTTTTATTTTTCATACTCCATCTTTAAATTCTAGAGTGAGTCCATTATCATTCAGCTGGGCAACACTCAAAAGGTTATGACTGAGACCTTCTACCCAATACACATTATCAGCACTACTTTTTCCATTCAGAGAGATGGACCCTCTGCCTTTTACCATACAATGTGCATCATTATCAAATCGGACTACACCTCCATCATACTCTTCCAAAGACAAAAACTTTCTTCGGTCACTAGTCATGTGGTAAGAACAACCACTATCAATAATCCATTCATTAGAATTATCAAAGTGGGAGACAAGAGCCTTCTTGTCTGACACATCTTCCTTAACAGCCACAAATACTATGTCTTCATTTTCTTCATCTTCTGATTCATCATTAGTGAAACCTTCATCAACTGCAACAAGACAGTTTCTCCTATTTCCTCCTTTGAAATTTTTGAACCTCTCTGGTTTGTCCTTATTATCACCATTAGGACAGTTTACAGCAATGTGTCCTATCCTATTGCAAGAAAAGAATTTCAAAGGGAGCTTACCTCTATATTTTCTAGTTCCCTTAGGAAGTCTTTTGGCCAGAAGAGCTTCAAATTCCATCAGGATCTCCTCATCATACATATCTTTGTCTTGGTTGACAACTGGTATTGGCTTCTTTACCCTTTCTAGATAGTGCAGCAAATGCTTTAAAGGCTGAATCAGCCTTCTAAATGCTGCCATCATAACTATTTAGCTCATAAGTAGTCAACTTAGCAATGATAGAATCAAGGGACACCTTTGTCTTGTCAATAGATCTCAACTCCTGAATAGCTGCAACCCTTATTGCATAGACCGGTAATAAGGATTTCAAAACTTTGCTAACAATGGTGGAATCATCCATTGTACCTCCTACACTCTTGATGTCTCCAACAACAATTTTAATCCTTATCCCATATTGTTGAATGGTCTCTCCTTCAACCATCCACATATCTTCAAATTTTCCCCTAAGGCTCTCTTCCTTAGCTTGTTTCACATGCTCATCACCACCATTGATATTCTCCAGAGTATCCCATACATCTTTGGGATTGTATTTATCCTAAACATCAATATACTCAATATCAGATAGACTACTGATAAGAGCTTCCATAACTTTCCCATTCTCCTAAATCTCTCTTCTTTGATCATCAGTGAGAGTACTGGTAGGGACAACATAATAATTCTCAACATAGTTCCAGTGTTGAGCACCCATGCTTTTAATGTAGATCTTCATTCTATCCTTTGATATCTTAAAGTTATCTCTATTAAACTTAGGGCCTTCCCTCTTCATCATTAGAATAGGATATTTTCCTCAAGCGGTTAAGATTATAACAAAGAGGACTTGAAGGATGCTCTGATACCAATTGATGAATAATGATGAATAGTAACTACCCAACAAGTATTGAGAGGGGGGGTGAATCAGTACAGACATAAACTTTCTCTACAACTCAAGCTGCTCTGACTGCACTAACCGGTAAACCAAAATCACCGATCAGAATCAAGGCACTACCGGTAAAACATAGTATGACTGTGAAAGACTTAAACTGGTAACATCTAGATCAACTCAAGACCTAATACCTTATCACAACTTTACCCAAAAGCTTAAGCAAGTAATACATCAGAAATACTTATGATCATTGAATCAACTTGCATTACCACTTAACATAAAACACTAAACCATCACATGAAAATCATCACACATAACACACTGATTTTTCACGTGGAAACCCAACTGGGAAAAACCATGGTGGGGATGAATACCCATGAGTTGTTCTTTGAACTCTTCTGAAGTCCACTCTATTAGGAGCCTAATCTAGTTAAGGATTTTACAATAGGTTCTGCTAGGAACCGATCCTGCTAGGGATCACCCGGTTAAGGAATGACTAAATACCCGGTTAAAGGTTAAAACCTTGTTAAAGCTTATCTTGCAAGAGGATTTGAAGAACTCAATGAATTTAAGTCACCCTGTTAAAGGATTTATAGAAAGCCTGTTAAAGCTACCCAGTTAAGGGATTTTCCAGCTATTGAAATGGTTATAAGTCAATGGGTAATACACTAATCTGATAAAAACACTCAATGCCAAGGCAGATCCACTTTAGTTCCTTTGCTTCTACAATCACACTCTGCTGGTATCAACATACTTCTCTAGTCTGGCAAGAATCAAGTATCTCTTCACTTGGATACACACATAACATTTGCCAACAACTTCAAATGAAAAAACATCATCGACCTTATAGACAATAGATAGGTCAGAAGCATAAACCCTAAATCCTAAACACTTAGGTTATCAATACAATCGGTCTAATCCCGACTATTCAAACACATTGCATTAATTAAACAATCTTGAACAGATCTCAAGATGTTCTCCATCATTCATTCTTTGCCACTTCTGGAAGCTGATAACCCATCATGTGCTTTCCACTGTTTACTAAGACTTCGCACATTCTCGAGGTAGATAGGATCAATCTTCTTCATGCAATATCCTCAAGGAAATCCTTCATGCGCATAAGGCTGACGTGGCAACATGATCTGATCTCCATTTCAATGCTAACCCATCATAGGATGTCATTGGTCGAATCACACAGGTATGAAATGCATCAATCGGAAACCCTAAGGATGAGACTACCAACTTGTAGTCATGCCAAATGAAACCTCGATAAAAAACTTTCCATATACCGGTTCACATTCCAACATACCAGTTCACTTGAACAAACATACTGCTTCACTTTTTCACATATACTGGTTTGCATCAGCATACCGGTTCTCTTGCCAGTTTGCTTACTTCAATATACCGGTTCATACTTCAGCATATTGACATCAATGACAACATACAATATCATCATGTCATCATACTCTGCACATATGCCAACAAGGCTAACACATAACAACCATGGGACTCATCATAGCACATAATGAACTCAACATAACAATAATAACATAACTTCACAAGGCTGAAATCAACAATAGACTCTTCCAGAGGCGTATAATAAATCATGGCATATGGACATGGTCACATGTAGGAATGGAGTGTCATCACATGATGTCCTCATATAGAAGGGAATATGGCCATCCTTACTAGTCATGCATCCTATGTGCTAGCCTCACAAAGAAGGTAAATATTCACCCATAGTAGACATGTATGCTATCCTCAAAAAGAAGAGCAATCCATACTCCTAATAGTCATACATGCTTGCCTCACAAAATAAGGGTGAAAATAATCCCTTAAGAAACATGTGGAATCGTCTCAACCTATGCGAGTACAAGGGAGATTGACTTGCCATCTCATATGGCCCAACCAAATAGAATTATTTTATTTATTTAAAAGAGGAAAGGGAGTTAAATGAAATAAATAGAATTAATGCATTTAATTGATTGTGAATTTGGTTTAATGAATTAATTAAAATAAATTGAATAATTTATTTAATTAATAGGAGAATGATTTGAAGATGAATTAATTAAATGTTAGTTTAATTAACTGATGCTAGTGGATTTTTGATCAAATAAATAGCAAATGTTCATTTAATTAAAATAGATAGATTTATGTGACTACATTTGTCCCTCTTTGAGACGGTGTGGTTTATCGCATCATTTCAAAGAAATAAAAATAGGTGTGAAGAAATATGCCCCATAAAATGTTATTTTAATGGGTGGTATGCCCCCTCGAGAGATGGGCCAAAAATTTCAAAAAATCAGGCGATCTCTCGAAAAAGAACAAGAAGTGGAGGGGAGGTATAATAGAAGAAATTAACAATAATGAGGAAAGAATGGGAGAAATCGGAGTGAAACAGAGAAACAACAAGCCAGTGAGTACCTTTAGGTCAGGCAAGATATATGGTGCAAATGTGGTGTGTGCTTTGGATTGATGCTATACAATGGATTAAAATTGGTTGAACAATTTGGTGTAATTGGTTTAATTGCCCCAATCAAGTCCAAGCATGACAATTGATGTCAGTTGTTGACTTGGACAGGATAAAGTCTAAGTAAGTGAATCAAAGTGACCTGATGGTGACTTAGACAATTGATGTAATTGCCCAATGAAGTCAAGGTATTTGAAGAAAAATACACGTTGAGACTTAGACAATTGATGTAATTATCCATTATGATTGTGTTTGATTGGTTAATCAATTGATAGTGTGTGCATGTGATGGATGGTTGTGAGGAATCATGATAGCCCTGTTGAGACTAGGTCATTATGATAAATGTCTGATGTAGTCTAGGTTTTCCATGACCGATTACCTATTGAGACCCGAAGATACTTGATCAGAGTATCTGTTGATAGTCTAGGTGTGTGTGAGTCAATGTACCTATGTAGATAGATTAACTAGCTTGATTGGGTTGATGGGAACCGATGAAGGGATTATGATGATGACCTAGATGGGGAGGGTGAGGGAGGGATTCAATATTAGATAGAATATATGGAAGACCTAGAACCCATTCCTATGGAAGAAGATCAAAAAAATAGAGTATGCATCCATTGTCATTGATATGTATGAATGATATGCAACTATTATGAATGTATGGATGGATGGAATGCAAAGGAATGCAATATATATAGATGAGATGAAATGACAATCCATAGTGCTTTATTTTTCATCATTGGGCATGGTAGTATCAATCTTGGAAGAGGCAATAGGAACCAAGGATGGAGCATTGTACCTACAAACAAGTAGTATAAATAAAGAATAAAGAATATAGACCCTCCATAATGGTGCATGCTCATTTGGTCGAGGTATACACTGTAGTCAGCAAGCCATAATGATCTATGACTATATTTTGCATATGATCACGTAGCTTAGTGAACTTCCCATGTAGACACCATTAGTACATTCCCCAGAACTTCATTGGAATAATTCACAAAAGATACAAAAACAATGTGATACTTAGGAACCATCCCAACCACTCTAATCACTTGTGGATATCCCAGAGTAGCATAGGAACCTAATATAAATGAATAACTTATCTAACTAACCAAATACTTGATAGCTTAAACAAAATTTTCTTGCCAAGAAAAAGGTATTTTTGTCTTTGTTTTGGTAAGGAAGGATACATCCTTGTTAAGATAGTTGTGTGTTCATGTTGAGTGTTTGGTTGATGTGATAAGTGATCATTGTTTGAGTAACTCAAAATATTTGCTTGGCGTCTGCTTCAATGTGTATGTACAATGTGTTGCCATGTTTTTGGTTGATTTTTGATGTTTTATGATGTCTTTGGATTTTGTGAGTGTTTTCAAATGTTTTTGGTATTTTGTGATTATTTTTGAATGTTTTTTGGAATTTTGTGAGATAGTTTTGAATGAAGAACTCTATGAATCACCAGTAATGCAAAATCCACTTCCATCAATAGGTTAAGAGTATTACCCCCAGTTTAGACATGACTATGAAAAAGCGGGATGCAAGACGCATGAAGTACTATCCTTGATTGCAGATTCAAAACAAGCCATGGTTTGACTGATGGATGAGTGGATGCAATGAATGTGATTGCAACAAGTTTGAAAGATAATGGAGTGATAGCCTTTATGACTAGTGCCTGTTTGCTAGGTTTTCACCATCGTACTTACCCAAGGTGCCACTAGAGTGGTTGTTCACCATTTGGATACATGATTTTTCTTTACTATTTTGGTTTTTTTGTATTTTATTCAGGACATTTATTTGAATGTTTTTGGTATTTTTCTGGTATGAATGGGAGATTGATGCTTTGTACAGCTTATGTATGAAACCATTTGAGGTGCATGTTGTTGATCAGATCTGCTAGTGGTTCCCCTTTTGAAGTAGCCAACTGATATGCCCCAGACCCAAATACAGTCATGATAACATATGGACCCAGCCAGTTTGATTCAAAGTTTCCCTGATGTTCTATGTTGGGTTGGTTACGAGGATTCTCTCTAAGAACAAGATCACCTACCTCAAATGTACGAGGCCTAACCCGATGATTATAGCTTCTTCTTATGCGTTGTTGATAGGCCTTGAGGTGATTGTATGCAGCTTGTGGCTTTTCATCAAGTAGCTATAAATCTTGGAGACGTGATACTCTGTATGCTTCATCATCTATGATATTATGCAAGGAAACTTATAGAGATGGTATCTCAACCTCAATAGGTAGGATGGCTTCTACACCATAGACCAATGAGTAGGGAGTTGCGCCTATAGGGGTTCAAATGCTAGTTCAATATGCCCATAGTGCTAGATTTAATTGAACATGCCAATCATGGCCAACATCATTGACTGTCTTCTTGAGGATTCTTAATATGTTCTTGTTTGATGCTTTGGCTTGACCATTGCCTTGTGGGTAATAGGGAGTGGAAAAATGGTGTTGGATATGAAATTTCTCACAGAGTTCACAGACATCCTAATTTTTGAAGGGAAGTCCGTTATCTATGATGATGGACATGGGTACACCATACCAGCAGATAATGTAATTAAGGATGAATGAGGCGATCTTCTTGTCGGTGACTTGGGTAAAGGGAATAGCTTCAATCAACTTTGTGAAATATTCGGTGGCAGTTATAATGAATTTATGATCATTGGATGAGGATGGATGGATTTTACCCACAAGGTCAAGTCCCCATTGACAAAAGGGCCATGGTGTTGTGATTGGTTGTAATTCTTGTGTGGGTGTGTGTATCAGGTCTCCATGAACTTGGCATTTCCTGCATTTTCTGACAAAATAATAGGAGTCTTTTTCCATGGATGACCAATAGTATCCAGCATGCATCATCTTCTTGGCTAGTGAAATAAAGCTTGAGTGAGTCCCACAAATTCCTTCATGGACCTCTTCCAAGGCCTTTGTTGTCTCATCCTATTCCAAACATTGAAGGAGAGTACCATCAAAATTGCATTGGTATAGGGTTTCGACAATGATGGTGTATCGAAGGGTTTGGCAAATGAAGGTTTTTCGTTGGTTATTCGATTGGTTAGGAGGAAGTGTCTGATCATGTAGATAGGTGTAAAAATCACCATACCATGGGGATTCGAAATCGACAAGATGGCATATCATCTTGGTTTCAGGGATATCAGAAGCTGGAATCCAAAGTTGTTCTACCAAGAACTCATAGCATGTTGAATTCTATGGAAGATCTAGGAGAGATGCAATAGTAGCCATAGCATCAATAGCTTGATTCTGATCTCTAGGTATTTGCTCAAAGGTGATAGTAGTAAATGATGCCTTTAATTTGTCCACCATTTTCTTGTACGAAATGAGTTTGTCATCCTTGGTCTGATATTTGTCTGTGGCTTGTCGAATGACTAGTTGAGATTCACCATATACTTGTAGTTCTTTTAACTTCCATTGTACAGCTAGTCGGAGTCCTGTGATCAAGGCCTCATATTCTACTATGTTGTTGGTGCATGAAAAAGTCAACTTGTAAGATTTTGGGATGCTATCACCTTGCGATGTAATAAATAGGATGTCTGTCCCCGATTTGTGCCTAGTGTATGAACTGTCAAAGTATAGTTTCCATGGTTGTGCTACTGTGATCATGAATATCTCTTCATCTAGAAAATTGGAAATGAGAGGATGATCGCCTATGAGTGGTGCATCGGCCAATTGATCTGCAATAACTTGACCCTTGATAGCCTTACGGTCTACATACTTGATGTCAAACTCACTTAGAATCATCACCCATTTGGCTAAACGGTCTGTCAATGCTGCTTTGCTGAGTAAGTACATTAGTGGATCAATCTTAGCAATGATTTGTACTTTATGTGTTAACAGGTAGTGCCTCAGCTTAGTGGCTGCCAAGATTACTGCTAGGCAAGCTCTCTCAATAGGTGTGTAATTGAGTTTGTAGCCAACCAGTGTGTGAGAGATGTAGTAAACAACACACTCTTTTCCTTCTGCATTATGTTTAGCCAACAGTACTCCCAATGCTGTATTAGTTGCAGAGATATAGAGTAATAAAGGCTTACTCAGATTCGGTGGGATCAACAATGGTGTATTCATGAGATAGTTTTTAAGCATCTAGAATGCTTGTTGGCATTTGGTATCCCATTGAAAGTGGATGTTTTTGTGTAATAGGTGTGTAAAGGGGTGACACTTGTCTGCCATTTGTGCAATGAATCTTTGGATGGATTGTAGCCACCCTTGTAATGTCCTTAGCTGACTGATGTTCCTTGGAGGTGGCATGTCCATGATTGCTTTAACCTTTGCAGGATCGACCTCAATGCCTTTACTTGAGACAATGTATCCTAGAAGCTTCCCTGAGGTTACTCCAAAGACACATTTCTTTGGGTTGAGTCGAACATGATACTGTTCTAGGCGATCAAAGATTTTATCTAAGATTTCTAGATGACCTTCTCATGTTAAGGATTTTGCCAATAAATCATCGACATAATCCTCCATGATGGTGTGCATCATATAATGAAATATGGTGGTCATTTCTCTTTGATAGGTCACTCCTACATTCTTTAGACCAAAAGGCATTACATTCCAATAGTATGTTCCCCATGGACATGTGAAGGCCATTTTATGTTGATTCGTTGGTGCAATCTTTATTTGGTTGTACCCTGAAAGCCATCCATGAGAGAAAGCATGGCATGTCCTCCGATTAGGTCCACTATTCAATTTTTGGTAGGGGGAAGTCATCCTTAAGACATGCCTTGTTTAGATCTCTAAAATCAGTACAGATATGGATGCCCCCATTTGGTTTGCCAATAGGTACAATATTGGATATCCAATCTGCATAATCAATTGGTCTAATAAAACCAACATCTAGGAGTTTGTTATGTTCTTCTTTGATGAGTACTGCAATCTGGGGGTGCATCTTGCGAAGCTTTTGTTTGACAAACTTATCTCCTTCTGCTATAGTGAGGTGATGCATGACTGAATCAGGATCAAGACCAGCCATGTCTGCATATGACCATGCAAAGTTGATCTGATGCTTC
The DNA here is from genome assembly GCF_030272615.1 of Cryptomeria japonica. Classification (NCBI taxonomy): domain Eukaryota; kingdom Viridiplantae; phylum Streptophyta; class Pinopsida; order Cupressales; family Cupressaceae; genus Cryptomeria; species Cryptomeria japonica. The sequence continues at coordinate 292,507,626 of NC_081406.1, read as the reverse complement.
TAAAAGAACTCTATAAACTTAGGTTGTTCCTCTGGAGTTAAAAGAGATGCCACATGTATGTGATGACGAGTCTCAGGAGTCCCCGCGTTGAATTCTTTTATTTCCTCAATGAGGATTGTTGATTGTTCCTAATGTGTGCTAGAGGGGAGAATGTCAAACCTTTCATCTTCAGCTGCCTTAGAGAGGTTTTCACTATTGGAAGTGCTCTTTCTTTTTACTTTTTTGGGATCAAACAGTGCCACAATGTGGTCTTCACTGGAAGATCCATGTTTTATTGTTATATTTTTGCAGCTGAAAGGTTTGGCATCCACACCAAAGTATGTGGCACTATTAAGTTCAATGGAAAATCCAATTTTGTGATCCCTGCTTAGTATGTTATCCCTTCATTCCAAAAAGTTAATGATCGCCTCATCATTTTGGAATTGGTCAAGGCATGGGGGATTATGTTGGTTCCATTCGACAAGTTCAGGATTTTAATAGGCATTACCTCATTAATTAGGTTAAGTTTGTAAGATGTGTCGGTGAGGGTTAAGATGTTGTGGTGAAGGTTAGTGATGGTACTCTCCCTATTTGAATCGGGCATAGGGTGTGATGTAGGGTCTGTGGAAGATGTTTCCAGTTCAGGAACCTAAGAGGTCTTTATCTGTGCTTCTCCATAAATAGGGATGTCCTTGTGAGGTGGAGGTAGGGATGTGTCTTCCTCATCTAAAGTATTAATCTATATGGAATCAAATTCCCACTCATGCGAGTCGGTCTCTGAGTCACTTTCCAATATCCAATTGCTATACCATACCGGGATATCCTTTGAGTTAAACACTATAGGTGTAGCTGGCTGATGGACCTTTGTAGATGAAATGATTGGTGCTATAAGAAGGATTATTGGGATTAGTGAATTTGATACTAGGAGTATCGGAAGTGTTGAATGTGTTGCTCCTGATGGAATTTTCAGTGTTGTCAATACTGTTGGGGGTTCTGATACTACTAATGATGTTGTTGAGGCAGTTGCTGCTATTGATGGAGTATTTGGTTTGATTGGTGGGATGATTGATGTTGTGGATGGTATTGTTGGGATTCTTAGCCTTATTGGGGTAATTGGTGCAGTGCTTGGTGCTACTGATATAATCAAAGGTGGCCTCTTTATGTTTGTAGTAAGCTGATATAGAGGTTTGTTGGGTTTCCCTTTGAATCTAAGCTTAGGAAGGATCTCCTTTTGAAATCCTAATTCAATGTTATCTTTAGGCTTTAATTTTGGCTGCAACAATTCATGTTGTCCTTGCTTTCAAGGTCCAAAAGCACTCTGCCCATCATAACCCATTCTTTGCATAATGAGAAGGCCTTTTTCATATTGATCTATGGGAAGCTTAGCTTGTGGGATGTCTATGGTGATAGGGTCTTTATAGATCCATTCTACTAAGTCCTCATCTCTGGTCTCTTCTACTTGACTCTTTCCAAGGATAAAAGGCATCAAAGTGCATGCTAGTTTGACCAGTGGCATTTGAAGTAACCTTTGTGGTTTACCATGAGTTCTAGGAGAAGTGGGCATTTGTCCAACACAAAAGAGTTGGCTTAGATTGTACTCCCCAGGACCTTCCTCTACCATTTTCATCTTGAGCTTCTCTTGCTTGGCTATAGTGGTGTTTGAATTGGAAAGAGAGGGTGGACTTACATAGGACATGGATGGGATAGCTTCTGTATTGTTGGGAATGGTAATCTCTGGTTGATGGTTGATATTGTTACAATATGCAAATGGATTTGCATCACCCAAGATTGTAATTTCTACACCATTATGTGGGAACTTGATACGTTGGTGATAGGTGGATGGAATAGCTTGCATGGCATGTATCCAAGGTCTTCCTAACAATAAATTGTATGGCAGAGGAAGGTCCAGAACTTGACATATGATGTGTTTCACCACTAGGCCTACGCAGATTGGTAACACAACCACTCCTTTTGAAGAACGCTCTGCATCATCATAAGCTTTGATTGTTATCTTTTTGTGGGGATCCACTGATTCAATTGCATATCCTAATGTTGTGACCAGTTGTAGTGTACATATATTTAGGCATGCTCCATTATCAATAAAGACTCGCTTGATCCGATGTTGGTTGATGAATTCTTTAATATGGAGTGAGGCATTATGAGGTTGCTGGAAGGATGTATTGTCACTTTCTGAGAAAGTGAGACATGGTGATGATCTCAGCCTACCAACCATAGCTTGGAATTGATCTATGTTGAGGTTGGTAGGGACTGACGCCTTGTGGAGAGCTTGATCCAAGATCGTTTTATGAGATGGGGATAAGCGTAACAACTCTAAAATGGATATAAGTGTAGGCATTTTATCTAATTGTTCCACAGGGTTGTACTACTTTGGTATGGAGGTGGTGCCTTGTGGAGCCGCTTTGATGGTGATCTTTCTACGATGCATAACAACATTGCAAGTAGAGCTTGGGTTTTTGATGGTAATGGTTGCAATTTGTTCATCGATATCATATAGGTGATTCACAGTGTAATTATAAGGAGCTTGTGTATAATCATTGGTATTTGTGTTTCATCCTGATGTGGAAGGACCCCTTTGATCTTGTGATGGAAGTGGATTTTTAAACATAAGATGATCATTGTTTGTGGTTTTTGGGTCATGTCCTTCAATTTCAATCTCCCCTCAGTCAATAAGATCCTGAACAAGATCTTTCAATCTATGACAATTGCTTGTTTTATGCCCTTTCCCTTGATGGAATTCACAATGTTCATTATCCCTCCATCATAGAGGTTTGACCTAAGGTTCATAATTAGATGTTTTGGGTAAATTCATTAGATTTGACGAGACCAATTATCGTAACACTGTTTCAATAGTCTCCCCTAAGGGAGTGTATGTATGCTTTGGTTTATAATTCTGTTGTCTTTGCCTTGGTTCTTCTTGTTGAACATTGCATCCTTGATTTGGTGGGGGAGGAACCATGTTGGTCTTAGGAGGGGGGTTTTGCCCTACAAATCAGACCACAGGTTGTGCACTCTTGATAGTCCTTGCATCTACAACCCCATCATTGACAATGTTTTTATTTTTATTCCAAAAATTAGGTTTATCACTATTGAAGCACGGGCGAGGAGCATCTTTTGGTTCATTGTATATTTTGATGAGCCCCTTTTTGATGAGGGCTCATTCACATTTTAAACCCTTGGTGATCATATCATTAAAGGACTCTATGCCTTTCATGTCTAGGTGGAATTCTACTTCTTCATTCAAGTTGGAAATAAATATTTCCACTAGTTCTTGTTCAGGTAACTGAAGAGAACATCTACTAGACATTTGATGCCATCATTGTAGGAAAAATAAAAATAGCTCTCCTAGTTTTTGCTTCGTGTTCCACAGATCGGCCATGGTAATATCACGTTCAATGTTATGTGAGTAATTTTCAAGGAATTTTTGGATCAGTTCTTCGAATGTCCTAATGCCGCTTGTGAGTCGGGAAAATCATTGTGTGGTTGTCCCTACCAAACTCTAAGGAAAGAGACACATTAGGTATGTGTCTTCATATGCCACTTCTAGGCAAGCGGGGTAAAATTCTCTAACATGATCGCGAGGGTCTCCTTTTCCTCTATACTTTTTGAGCTTAGGTGTTTCAAACCCTCGTGGAAAAGGTGGCATATGTAGATTCCTATCAAAGGGATAGGGACAAATATCATTAAGTGAAAACTGGTTTGTTTTCACACCACTGTGGAGTTGTTGGGCTAAATTCTCGGCTTGTTGCCACAACCTGTCAATGTCATTTGGAGGAGGAGGAGGTGGGGGATTTCCTTGATGAAGGTTGTATCTAATGTGATCTCGACCTCTTTCATCCTCATTATGACTTTGGCATTCCGATGCCTATCTTAGTTGTGTATTATCAAAATCAGGGAGAGTTTAGCTCCCTCTTGGGCAAGTCATAAAAAGTGAGCATCCACATTGTTCCTGAGTATTTCATCAAAAAGACAATTAAAGAGAGGTTTGTGTTGTGCCCTTTCTATTGCTTTAGGAGTAGGAGTACTAGGATTTTCATCATTTGTGTTACCTCCAAGAGCTTCTTGGAATTCATTGAGATTTTCCTCCTCTTCCTCTTCGATCTCAAGTTGTCTAGTCCTTGATCTAGTGTGAGCCATTTTGTTTGAAATTTTTTGTTGAAGTTTTATGAAAATGATGATGAGTTGATGATGAAATGAGAGATAAAGGTTTGGTGAAGTTTTTAGCGTATGGATCTCTAACACTAAAGGTAGATGTTACCAAATTCCTTCTATGAATTTCTTGTTGTGTTTGATTGAAAATGTGTGATATGATAAGGTTTAGAGAGATCTGAGATGTGTTATAGACCAAGCTACCTAGTAATTAGAGGATGCACTCATATACTAGTTTTAACCTACGTAGAAATGTCTCTTAGGATGAGTTTATCCTAGATGTAGAGACACTCTAAAAAGTGATATGTTTTTTGTTTGATTCAAGCAATTACTAAAAAGAACTTAGGACAAGACCTCTTTATGTTTTGAGAGTTGGAATGGATTGATGTGTGAATGTAAGAATGGATGAAATGTTTTAAATTCAATAAAAACTTTGTGTTACGTATGGAACAAATTCTTCCTTTTCTCTTTTGGGAGTTGGTGGTTCTTCTCCAGCTATGTTACATGTGATGAAAATGTCTGGAAAGAAGTCAAGATTCATTTTGCCTCCTTTGTTTTTATGATAGCTCAAATCTCTATATTGACTAAAAGCTCTGCGATTTAAAGACTCTTGATCAAATTCATTAGATTTCCTTGAAGATATAGATGCAAGTGATGTAAGAAAGCTCAATGTGAGACAAAGATTTGTCTATTGAGATAGAATAATCTCCTTCTTTTGATGAAAGCCTTTGAGCTCAATGGTCTTCTCTTCAAATTGACATGTTGATGAATATTATTCCTTCTCAAAATGTGAAGAATGGTCATATAGTTTGATACTTTGTTTTTGCACTTTGTTTGGTATTTGAAAATGTTTTTGTGTTGGATGGATACTTGTTTTGGAATTGATTTTTTATTTTTCTTTGACAAGAAAACAAAGCAAGCACACAAACACAAGAATGTTGCCTAAAAAGGCACAAATAAGTGTGGATCTAAATCAACCCAATCTTTGAACTTTTGACCCTTTACAAAATGTTTTTGAGTATGTTTTTACAAAAAAAAGCTTGAAGTCGGCTCAGTTTATCACTAGTCTTGATACAAAATGAATACACTTCAAATACACTTTATCCCTAAGGTCAAATGGCCAATTCCAATAATTTCAGCCCACATCTTGATATTTCTTCAACTTTGGTACTACATACCTTATGAATCTCATCATGGCAGGTAAGGATGTGATATACTAAGTCTTGCACGAGCATAACAAATATATGATCCCTATGATGGGGGAGTCACCACTTTTATCAAGCCACAAGTAGCCTTTCAAAAATCTATGTTTCTACTCAAGGAAATATGTATGGTGAGTATCTTGGGAGAAAAACCATCTATGCTCTTGCACTGAATTTATCACAAATATCCTTAATCAATAGAACAGGTGGGCTACTACATAAAGGTTTTTAGTAATTTTTTATGTTTTTGGACATAAGTTCATTTTGTAGTGACTCACTTAAGAACCTTGTAACTTGTGGTGGGTCCCATTTGTCCTTTCGGCAAGTTACACTATAGGAACAACTATACCCAAGGCTACAACTTTTGCTCACACCTGATTTCTATAGCGGCTTGAAGGATTTACTGTGCAAGGTCATTCCCAAGAGTGATGTGTCTCTTGGAAGGCCTCTCTTAAAAAGATAAAATTTTGAGTGTTACTAACACTTTTCTCTTGCACCTAGGACCACAAAATCCAAGGGAGAGGATAGTGTGTGTTAGAAGTAGGACCACTTGACAAACTTTTGCACAAGTGTGCCAAACACAAAAGACACTTGTTCTTTTTAACTTATCATTGCAATATGATCTAACTATTTGGAGATATTTCTCAAATAGCCATGGTGTTCTTTTTATCCTTCAAAGGCAATATGTTGAGTAAATTAGGAAATGGAAATCCTGGTCAACTTAAATGAAAAGCACATTTGCTTGAAGTAAATCACTTTGAAAAACAAAACAAGTTGATTGTTCTTTTTTATTTGCCCAGAACAAAGTGTGGATTGTGAATTTTAGTTTGAGTTGATGCTAGAAAAGTAAAATTTATCTTGTTGAGTTCTAAACACCAAAAATGAAGTTTTCAAATTGCCTAACTTGCAAAAAAATCAAAGTTTGTTGTGAGTTTTTAAAGCACCAAAATGAAATCTTTGAGTTCCCTAACTTGCAAGAAAATCAAAAGTTTGTTGTGAGTTTTAAAGCACCAAAATGAAATCTTTGAGGTTTGATTTCTTAAGCACCAAAATGAAGTGTTCGAGTTGATTTTAACTTGCAATAAAAAAAGTGAATTTCTAAAATTTTAAGAAATAACTTGGGTTAGTTCAAACCTGCACAAGAAACAAAAAGTTAGTAAAATCTACATACATGGTGGGCCTCTAGAAGCCTAAAAAATTTGGATTTTTCAGTTACAAGGCATTTTTTACAATGCTTTATTACAATAGTTCTACTCTGTGTGAGAACAGAAGCGCTATTTAACACAAAGGCACAATAGTAAGTAGAAAAGTGCTAAAACAAATTATTACATAGAGAGCCAACAACACTAATATTGGAACAATAGCACTACTTCAGGGTCAATAGCGCTATATTATAAACAAAAGCGCTAAAAGACCAAATTGTGATAGCACTAAAGCGTGAACAAAAGCACTGAAGTGTGACATGTGTGTCAAGTAAAATAGTTAAAAAAAGTTAGTATTTTAAAAATAGTTGCTCTTTGATTCACGTCGGGTTCACCAAATGATGCTCTGCAAAATGAGAATGTTAGACAAAAATATGTGGTGTTATAACACATATGAGAAAGACAAGAAACAAAGAACAGTTAGTGTTAATCAACCAAAGACTAGTCTAAGCAGGCATACCAAGAGAGACACTAAAAACACAATAAAACAATTAACTATGAAAATAAATGCAAGAAGACATCTCCAAATGCCTTCCACCATGCTTGTAGCTCCTCCTCCCCTATTCCTCTCCTCTCCAAGTTCCAGATTAGTATAGCTCTCAGCATCTTTTTGCACTATCGATGCCTTATGGAGGCTCATGATTGAAAAATGATTAATCTAATGCTATGCAAGTGTGAACAAACTAATATTTAGATGCTATGATATTGGAATGATTTATTTTAGACCAAAATAACAATATATTAGTATTTCATGCTAAATTCTCTTCTCTAAAATTCCAAATTTTGAGGATTATAGATGTGCTTGAGAATGCTTGAGGATTTGAAAATGAGGAGTGTGAGCTCTATTTATAGGTAAAATGGAGCAATGGATGGTTGAGATTGAGTAATCTCAACAAGGGTTAGGATTGAAGGGTTTATGATCCATGTGAGGGCTTTCAATCCAATTTCAGGATGACAAATGTCAACATGATATGAGTTAAGAGATGGAATAAGCATTAAATGCTTGACATGACCTAAGGGTTAACTTGGGAGGTAAGATTAATGTTGAGTTGAGTGAATAAATTCATTATCCAAAGAATAATGCTTTTATCCAATGGATAAACTCTTGTGAAAGAGTTAGTGAGGATAACCATGTTCAAAGAAATAAATGCTTGAGGAGACACATGGGTCACATGAGGGTTGAGTTAGGTAAAAAGTCTCTAACCATGGGAGCAAGTGGATTTAGCCATAAATGGTTGTGTAAGAGCCATTAATGATCATGTAAGAGCCATTAGTGGTTTAGAAGACTTTAGAAGTTGGCTTGTTGAACACATAAAGCATTAAATGCTTTTCAAAGACTTTGGAGTCTTTGAGAAGTGACTTCAAATAAATATCAAATATTCATTTAATTAAAATGGACAGATTTATGTGACTACACTTCTTATTCACAATCTTACAAGAATCATCTAACTTGCAATGAAACCACATATCCAACTCTATAAGTGGAACATATCATCACATCAAGATTACTAATCACATGCTAATACACAAATCATTTCTTAAAGATACATATCATCACATAAAGATTACTAATCACATGCTAATACGCAAATCATAACAACAAGTAATAACCCTTCTTAACACATAATACCACCAAGATTCACACATAAGTAATACAACTCAAACCCATTTCTAATGAACACTTCCACAATATAGATCACATGGAATAACATTATCTTAATAAATTTCAAGGCCATAATCTTTCAACATCATATTAAAGGATATTACGAATTACAAGGGCACATATTTTGTATCCACATTTAGAAAATCATCATGATACAATATTAACCCTAATGGATGGAAATCAACTCCATAACTCAAAAACATAATAGAGAATCATTGAATCCATACAAATCCATGACTAATCATTCATTTTCATATCCCAAGAGTAACTAACACCAAGTATTAACATCCTTCAAATCAAGGCATACATGATCATTATTATATTCACTACCATCCACAAGATATACATAATCATTGCAATCATTTAATTCCTACTAGTTGGAAATTACATTCATCATGAATATCCATTTAAAATAATCTTATCTTATATATCTCTTTTTTAAATCAATCTTCTACAAGTCTCATTACACATATTCCAAGATATTGGTTACATGGCTTCCTTTACAGTTACATACCACATGATAACAATCATAGTTACATAGATTATGTTCCAATATACATCCACATGAAGAGATAATATAAATCCAAGTCCATGCATGCAAAATCCAATGAAGAACATCCCAATGAGAGAAGGCATCAAACCACCCGACCATGTGGAACCAAATAGGAACCACCCCCCATGCTAGGAGATGACATGGGGTTCCAACACTCACTCAAGACCTAGGCTGACACATAACAACCATGGGACTCATAATAGCACATAATGAACTCAACATAACAATAATAACATAACTTCACAAGGCTGAAATCAATAGTAGACTCTTCCAGAGGCGTATAATAAATCATGGCATATGGACATGGTCACATGTAGGAATGGAGTGTCATCACATGATGTCCTCATATAGAAGGGAATATGGCCATCCTTACTAGTCATGCATCCTATGTGCTAGCCTCACAAAGAAGGTAAATATTCACCCATAGTAGACATGTATGCTATCCTAAAAAAGAAGAGCAATCCATACTCCTAATAGTCATACATGCTTGCCTCACAAAATAAGGGTGAAAATAATCCCTTAATAGACATGTGGAACCGTCTCAACCTATGTGAGTACAAGGGAGATTTATTTGCCATCTCATATGGCCCAACCAAATAGAATTATCTTATTATGTGAAACCCAACCCAATCAATTATTAAATCTTATCATTGAATTACAAAAAGGAAAACTCCCATTGTGCCTTGGCGGTCTAGGTATCAAGCAACCAGCTCATGTGACCCCGATCATCACAAGGAAGCTCACTCCCCGTAATCATATGCCAAGTCATAGGGTAAAACATAAAATTACATCATAATACATGAAATATTGTTCACAAGAAGGCCTTCAAGAACACATAACATCACTGACCACATACTGCACATAGAGCATACATATGAAGCATTACAACCATAGGGATTTCACAAATGCCTCATATGCATAGTACCAAAGAAAGAACATGAAACATAATAACATCATAAAATACTAAAAATCCTCAACAACAAGGTACAAAACATCCCAGTGGAGTCATAGAAGCAATCCTCAAACAGCAAGGCAAGAACCTCTTGCTAGAGCGAATTTTTGTATAAGGAAACTCCTCAATGGTAGGGCATGATCCCACTTATTGGAGCGCAAAATATATCATGAAACATAATGGAACATTGTGAACCAATCAAAATTTGTCAACATAGACTTCACATACCTCTGGGAACTTAGACAATCCATACTAGGACTTTATAATACTAAAATTGACCTTTCTAGGCCTTCTAGAGTAGTTTAGCTCTCTAGGTATGCACAGTGGCATTCCTATTTTGTAGGGTTGCATTTATGGGACATATCCTAGCATTTATGGTTCATTTCATAGCATTTTTGGTCCATTGGTCAGCATTTTAGGTACATAGGTCATCTTTCTCAATCTATGGGTTAGCTCTCCTGATTAGCTTGTCAGCTCTCTACATCTGAACAATGGCATTTTTGGTATGCATAGAAGCATTTCTAGTAGATAGGGTAGCTTTCTTGGTTAGTATGGTGGAATTCCTAATTGATTTGGTGTCATTTCTAGTAAAGTATGCAATATCTCAAGTTTGAAGGATCCGAAAGGTAAAGTAACTACCTAGCTTGACTTACGAGACAAAAATAACCTCAAGGAAATGACTAGGGGGTAGGATGAGAATAAAATAGGGTATATGCATGTTTTATGCATCAAATGCAACTCATGGAAATGAATTTGCAACTCATTGGATAAGCAACTTGGCCAAAATTGCATTCTGGGAGTCTAGGTGCATGGGAGATAACTCTAACTCTGCATAGGCCAAATGGACTTAACAAATGCAACTCCAAAAACCCAAAAACACTTGCAACATGATTACAATAGACTGAAATATGCCATAGATAGCCACAGGGAGCTTCATGAGCTCTTACATAGTCACAAAAGAACTCAAGACATAGAAAAATAGTCCCTATTACAACTAGGAGTTCACAAGGAGTAGAGTACCCAAATCAAAATTCAATAACAATAAGAACATTTTACAAACGCACAGAAAAAGTAAATACATATATGAATTTATCCACCATTCACTTACACAAAGAAAACAACTCAAGAATCTCACTCAAACATAAGGAGTAATTTGCAATTTCCCCATTCCATTCATTTAATTCCAAAGGATTTAGACTATTATGTCTTTCTTTTCCCCATCCATTCAAAAATCACAAGTAAATCATTTTCACAGGAAGACACAAAGAAGATAGAATTTTAGAAAATCTAAAAATGGAAGAACTCCAACCTGGAGATCACAAATCCAAGGATGAAAATTGAAGAAGAGCTTCCACAATCCAAGCTTCCAAAATCCAAGTGCCAACCAAGATCCAAGACAAAATCTCAAAGCTTCAATCAAAATTCTAATCGACTGGTAACCTGGCAACCATCCAGAAATTTCAAATAAATAGAAAATACACAGCAAACTATGCAAAAATCCCAACCAATCAAAATAATCCAAAAATCAATATTTCTTACCTATCTTGTATAGTACCAAGGTAAGAATATTTTATTATATTTCTTACCTATTATTCTAAATTCCCCCAATCAATTAGGAGGGTAGGTAAAATAAACTTTATTTTATTTTTACACCTCTTATGCATAGTAAAAGAAAAATAATAATATTATTAGTTTTTAAGAGTGACGAAATAGAAATAAGCTTTATACTTTTATAATTATTAATTAATCAAAATCAACTTAACAACTATATCTAAAATAAATTAAAATAAATCAATCAACAATAAATAAAATCAAAAGGATAAAAATAATTAAATAAAACAATAGCCAATAAATCAATTAATAAATAATAATCAATTAAATATAAAATAAAAATAATTATTTAATAGTACAGTCTGAGTTGGCCTAGTGGTGGAGAACTTGTGCTCTTGAAAGAGAGGTTGCAAGTTCAAATCCCATAGGGGGTAGGGTATGTACATCTTATCAGCTTCGGCCTAATACCGATCAAAAAAAAAAAAAAAAAAAATCAAACATTAATAAATTCAATAATAATAAATCAAATATCCATTAATTAATTGATTAATTATAACTTTAATAACTATTAATCAACATTAATTAATTACTTAAATAAAAATTATCCAACCATAGGATAATTAATCCAATCCATGATAAATCACACACACAACCATCCACACAAAGATAGGATGAGATACCGACTCAAGACTGGACAACACTTACACCTGACAAGACTGACAAGGTGAACATACTAGACCATGAGTAGGTGAGTGAAAACCAAGTCATCTCCAACAACTGCCATTGGGATTAGGACACGCTCAAACCTATGAGACCAGGTGGAGTCAATGATCGGTACTTGCAATCCTATATCCATCGATAAACACAAAATAATATATATATATATATATATATATATATATATATATATATATATATATATATATATATATATATATATATATATATATATATATATAACATCATAGTCGCAAGAAAGTGAAAGAGAATCACAACACCTTATCATGCTCATGATGAGTGATAAGGCATCATCCCTTTCATGAAGACAGTCACCCAATACAAACACATCTTATAAAATCATCATCATGAAGTAGGGTTAGTATCATCATCATATATCATGAAATCATATAAATCACATAAGAATCTCGAATACATATAAGTCCATCAAGAAATACCATCCATTGAATAATAATAACATATCATCCATCACATAGATCATCAAAAGTCATCAATATAACACATGTCCATACAACATCATAAATCTCTACTACATAGAAATAAAGTCATAACCATCATCATAAGTCTAGATAAGTCTATTGAATCATGAATCAAAATGTAAGTCTTGGAGGGACACTACAAATATCATCCATCAAGCAATCATAACATGTCACCCATCACATAGATCATCAAAAGTCATCAATATATCATACATGTCCATATAACATCATAAATGTCTACTGCATAGCAATAAAGCCATAACCATCATCAAAATATCATCATAAGTATAGATAAGTCTATCGAATCATGAATCAAAATGTAAATATAGGAGGGACATTACAGTAGTGCAACACTTTTCCAATTCACCCAAGCACGTCAAGATAGAACATAGTGTATGTCATATCAAATAAACATTGATAACTATAATTATTACATCATAACAACACATATATAATCCATCTCAATAATCATCTAACTAATTGAGCATAGCTAACATCATATAAACACATCATAGTCATCATCATGTCATGTTTTATGCTTTATGGATCATTGAATGATGATTTACATGATGATGCCAAATCATAATCCAATGATCCATAAAGTATAAAACATGAATACCACATATAAGTCCATGATACATAAAGTGCATCATATCTAATGTCAAAATTGACCAACACCAAATAGGGTCTAAGACACATAGGAACTCAAAACCATATAGTCTAGAAAGCCAAAAAGAGAGCGAGCACTACATATTTAACACACTTTTTTTGGTATTAAATATAAGATACCATACATGAGAAAACTCATTTTCAATCGACACTAGAAGAGTACATATGAACACTACAAAATTGGTGAGGGGATCTAACCCCTAACAGTATTAGGAGTATGGATTACACATATAGAATGATATCAAAACAATTGTAACTACACACATCTAGTCAAAGAGGATATCAGAATCATCCTCAATCCTTATTGTCCATCCTAATTATCCCTCCATCCAAATATGCCTTTGTCTACCAAATGTTGGGATAGGTATTGCCTCAGGTATGGCCCCCTCTATTTCTGGAAATGCCATTGTGATAGGGGTTGTAGCTACTATTTCCTTCCTTTTAGCTTCCAGTTATGCCATGAAATTTTGAGAGTCCAGTTTCAAACACACTCCTTTCTTCAGAGGTCCTTTGCCAAGTGTAGCCGTGTGAGATCTCTCTTGTGTGCATTCTTGTTTGTCCACCTCCAAGCATTTGCTCAAACTTTATTCTAGAGATCCTCATTACCACTGTGACCTACGAAGATACATCAACAAATATGAGTCTCCTGAGAGTCTCAGTAAAGATTATTGCAGTACCATTAAAAAACTCATTATTTCTAAACTTCCAAATTTATCACAATATGATTGAAGAGAGCATAGACCAAAAAACATTGACACTTTTTGACAACCCTACCACATATCCAATAACACATTCCCAGTTCATAATACTACCATTGACTAATATACCAAACATGTTCCATAATTCCATATTTAACATACTTAGTTTTCCTAATGTAGTTTTAATTTATCAGTGAATATTTTATTTCGATAATTTTCAAGTAGTTTTGTATTGTAACTGTTGAAAGCTTATGTAATAGAATGTAAATTATTTTAAAATTATAACCTTATGTATAAAATATAATCAAATTTGATAATTAAATTGTATGTATATTATTTAATATGTATACTAATTATATGTAATTTTTCTATAGTTTTTTGAGTGAATGTTTTACATATCAATGTTTTATGTTTAAAAGAATAAAATTGGTGGTCTATTAAAAAATAATAAATAAAATAAATAAAATAATTGATGGTTTATAATAAATATTAATAAAATTAAATAATAAAGTTGTGTAAATTAATATTACAACAAATGAATACTAAAATTTTAAAAAATAATAGTATATTAAGTAAAATAATATAATACCACTTTCAATAAAAAATACATTAAAAAACAATTTATAAAATTGTGTATTCAATTTTTTCATTATTAAATAAACTTATAAATTACAAACACCTAAAATTAATATTTAATTAATTTAAGCCTATCAACATAATTAATTAATTTAATTGTGTTATCCTTATTCCTCTTAGAATCAGTTAAATCTAATTTAATTAATCCTATCACTATTGTCCAAATATTAATTTATCAAATAAATTAATTATTCCCCTATTCCTCTAAAGTCCCCTCCAATAATTATTTCCTCTAAACCCACTCAGTTAATTAATTCTAATTAATTAACCTAGTCATGTGATTCCTACAAATCACTTTTCCTAATCCCACTTAGCCTAATTAATCCTTCTAGAATCTCTCATAATCATGCTTATCATTATCCCTCAATTTTTAATTCCCACTCATGTCACATCAACATTGAGTCTCTCAAAGAAATTCAAATTTCTTTGAATCTCTCAATGCATTTGTTGGGTCCCAAATCAACATATTGGATAGGTTCTACGGAAATGCCAACTCCTATGCTCAAACCCTCCAATTGATCTGGCCAACTTATAGAGTATTGAACCTATTTGGTTGCTAGCTCTCTCACTTTAGGCTTTGTAGGACCTAGGCAGGTATACCTACTCACTAGTTGTTCCTTCAACTAATGCTTTTTATAGCAGATTTAGTGTCTTGATCTGACTTCCTCCTATCTCAGAATGGCATAACTTCCTAGGATGGAGATATAGCAGATGAGTTCAAGATTGTTGTTGTAGAAGCTATTTGATCTTTGTGCTTGAAATTTATATAGATACACTATTGCTAATTTATTCTAGAATTCCTACTCAGCTACTCCTATTACTTTTAATGTGAAAGTATGAACTGATGAGTTGTATTTTATAGATGACCAGTGCCTTTCTTTGTTGTTTGGGCTACAAAGTCTTTATATTTCTTCAGGACTTATTGTGTAAACTTATGAGACAGTTTTTAAACCCACCCCCTCTCGATGAGTCTGTCAGTTACTATTTCTTATGAGCTCTACTTCAATGTCTATATTGTAAACCGCCTAAATGAATTTACCCCTAACTTTAAGAGACCATCCAAGGAAGAAATACAAGGAACAATTACAATTCGCAAGTAAATCTTTTTTGATCCAAATCTACAATATGAAACACAAAATTTTACTAGAAGAACACGAATAACCTTATCTCCTTTAGATAATATCATAAGCAACTACCTACAGAAAATGCAGTAATCTGCAACACATACACAAAGGAAAAAATGACTGATTATGTTATATATATTCGCTGAAATAGTACAATAGTAAGCCTGAGGCTATAATCTACACCTTTCTCTAATCCTTTAGCTCATATTACAAAAGTTCCCTCATTTATATGAGAGTATACATTGTCACCAAGCATCATGACTTTTCAACGCATAACAATTAACTAACACTTTTGTTAACAAACTAGAAGATAAACAAATTCAGCACCCCTATGTGTTCAATGTACTTGTCATCTTTATACATTACAATATCATTGTTTAGCATCCTCATGTCATGTTCAGTCAGGAAATAATTGGATAGAATATGATTCACATAAGGCGACAAGTCTTTGTCCCGATCCAACTCTGCCGCTGCTCTATTCTTCTCATTACCAAACTCTTGTTTCCACTATTCTAATTGTATATGGTGAAAATAGATAACAATAATAACAAAATTGAAAGGCTAAATGAATTCAACCACCAAACCCTAGCCTAACAACAACAAAGATCCACCATAACATATGAAGATTACCTAAGACAATGCAAATCAAATGAAATCACAAAGATTATACCATTACATGTCCAATAGGGTTTTGAACTCCATTCTTCCTATCTCCATTGATCTTGCTTGATATATTTGCTCTCAGATTTTATGTGCACAAGAGCTCAATAAAGAACGGAATGTGGTTGCAAGTAGGATCGTAGTGTAGTCAATTGATCAAGTAGTTAGGGTTTGATAATGAAGAAAGCATCTCCTTAAATAGAAGACACTATATGAAATGGAGGGATAAGATTGAGAGGTGTAAAAAGGAGGTCGGCTAGGATTAGAGGGTAGGTAGAAGAAATAATAAAATAATGAAAGAGGTAGGTAGTGTAGGAATTAAGAGATGAATGACATGTGTCATAAGTAGAAAAGGTTAATAAATTAATTAAATAAATAAAGATTTATTTAATTAATAGAAGAAATGAGATAATTAAATAAATAAGATATTTATTTAATTTAGGAAAAGGATAATTTAAATAAATAAATGTATTTATTTAAATGAGAAATAAAGCTAGAAGAGGATAAATGAATTAATTAAATAAATAAAGATTCATTTAATTAATAGAAGAATTAGGCTTAGATAATTAAATAAATAAAATATTTATTTAATTAGACATGACAATTTTGGGTGTCTACATTTTGCCCCTCTTTGAGACAATGCGGCTTGTCGCGTTGTTTCAAAGAAGATAAGATGAACTAATATAGAGTTGCCCCAAGATGGGAATGATATGCCCCCTCGAGAGATTGGATGAAAATGTCTAAAACGATCACAGACAATCTCTCGATAAGAAAGACGGGATAGAATGGACTGACCGGATAAAGTGACAAAGTCACAGGAGAAAGAAGACTGACTCGGGAAACGAGGGCGAGGGTTAGGGTAGGCTATAAGATAGACCACGGGCAAAAGACATCCTCATTGTCATCTACACCTTCACAAGATCAAAGTGTAGAGCGAGAAAAGAGCAGTAGCAGTCAACAACGATGGCTTTCATTCACAGATTCGACCGTGTTCACCAATTCCAGAGGCTAGCAGAGGCAGGAGAGCCGGTAAGTACCACCAAACCTCCTCGTACTTCGATGCATTTTTTTTGTCATTAATGCATGGTAGATAGAGAAATAAATGCGCTTAGAAGTAGGGTTCAAAAATGTCAAAAATCATCCAGGTGCACCTGCGTTGCTGCCAGACACGTTTATGCAGTCTAAAAGAGCGTTTGTGTCTAAAAAAATGTAAATTTTTGTCTTCTAGGTCAAATCGGTAGTTTTGTGATGAACATACGCTGTCGATTGGATAAGCTGCTGAGAGGATACACTCAAGCAAGTCCTCTAGGGAAGACTAGGATAGATCAAGGCACTTTGTGATGAATAGTGAGTACCAAGATAAAGTACTTTGTGATGAACAGGGAGTACCCAAAATGTGAGCAGCACTTTGTGATGAACAGGGAGTGTAAATGTGAGTAACACTTTGTGATGAATAGTGAGTGTCACACATGTAGTACTTTGTGATGAACAGGGAGTACTACTAGGATAGAAGCAACACTTTGTGATGAACAGTGAGTGTCACTAGGATAGATAGCCATATGCATTTAGACAAAAAGTAGTATTTTGTGATAAACAGTGAATGCCACCATGACTGACATGATTGATTTGCTTGACTACAGGAGTATTTGCCTGTGCTAGAGTCACGGGAGAGATTTCCATCAACTCAAAGATTGCGACCTGAGCTAACAGCCGAGGAGCGAGCTGCTATTGAGGAGATGGGATTGAGACATGTGCTATATGTGCCTGAGTTTCGGGAGAACATGGGACTGTTGACTGTACTGGCTAAGAGATGGCACTCAGAGACTTGTACATTTCATCTGCCGATGGGTGAGATGACAGTCACCCTTGAGGATGTCTACAGGATACTGAGGATACCGATCAATGGGGATCTGATCCCATACGATTGAGATGGAGATAGGGAGGCCCTGAGATGAGTATTCCAGGACCCAGGACTGGAGATGAGGGCAGGACACATGGCGTGGGACACTATGACAGCCATAAGGCTAGCGCTACTGGTAGTGGTAGGAGGAGCGATCAGTGGGTTCTTGTGTCCAGATAGGGTGACACGGGGGTTGGCTATAGGCTGGGGAGGTGCATTGGAGACACTGGTGACATAGCACACCAGATATGCCTGGGGACCGTGTGTGCTGGCACACCTGTACTATGAGCTACATCAGTTCGTATATCATGGATCAGTGGGATTGGGTTGTGGGGTGACACTGCTGCAAGTATGAGCTTATGAGCATCTGCCAGTGATGAGGCTGATACACTTCAGAGGTAGGGGACATGGATGCAGTTTTGTTCATTTGTATGACATGATCACGTAGCAGCCGTGGATTGGCAGGCTAGAGCACTGGCGATGAGTGATAGATGACATTGATGTGGTCATCTGGAGGCCATACTTGGGATGCGAGGAGTGGGAGGATGATGTAGTTGAGCTTTCATACACCTTCTGGAGTAGGTATCTGATTGGGTGAACACCCTATGTGCTAGAGAGATAGCTTGTAGATAGGGTGTGCAGGCAGTATGGCAGGATCCAGAGGATGCCACGGGGCTCGAGCATGTATGCACGAACAGTTAGAGATCAGGTACAGTTTGGGCCTCTACAGTTTGCCCCTACCCTGGGACATGTGACCAGAGGTGGACGATGCTGGCATGGATGCTGAGTATACAACATACTGGACAGAGCATCCCTTCCCACGCTTGATAGATCCTAGAGAGCTATTTGACGGAGATGATGGTGGGGATGATGATGATGGGGGGGTGATGGGGGTAGGGGCCGATGGAGGAGGAGGGGAGTAGTTGGAGAGAGGAGGGTTGCACCTCGGAGGGAGGGTGGAGAGGAGAGATAGGCTCGGGTGGTGAGGGGTTGCGGTGGGTTGCCGCTATAGGTGCCAGCAGCACAGGGTCCCAGATAGGTACAGAGACAAGTGTAGGGACAGGTGCAGGGACAGGTGCCAATACAGGCACAGGCATAGGCATAGGGGCAGGCACAGATGCAGGCACCTATACAAGGAGAGCCACAGGCAGAGCCATAGACAAAGAGTGAGGGGGCTGACGCAAATGAGGATGAGCTAATTGAGCTTAGGGAGATCTACCAGGGTCAGGCAGATGAGATCCAGGAGTTGGAGAGGGAGAGAGATCGGCTCAGGAGGAGGCTTTTAGATATTGAGAAAGAGCGGGATCAGGCTATTTAGCATTATATAGAGGCTGAGACAGCGCTGAGGGTGGGGAGACAGGCAGCGGAGGACACAGGGGCCGGATACGCCTATGTTCTATGGGCAGGAGAGGAGATTGCCTACTGGTGGGACCTCTATTATGGTGTAGTGCCAGGAGATCAGTGGGCGAGGAGCTTCCATAGACCATCACGGACAACAACAACTGTAGGAGGGAGCCGGAGGAGATAGGCATCTAGTGGTGGGGTTATGGGTCCTCCACCACCACTAGATAGAGGGGATAGGAGGGATGATCCTGGGGCGGGTCCTTCAGGGGCTCAAATTCCATCGAGGCCAGGCGGCTCCGAGGGAGGGAGTTCATCATAGCCTTAGAGGGCTCCCTATGTATCAGTATTATACCATTTTTGTATGATGATGTAGACACCTTCGGGTGATTGTAGCCATATGATTTTGACATCATTGTATCATGACACTTTATATATATATATGAAATGATTCATCTTTGCGGAAGCTATATGCATGCATACCTATGTGATGTATGTTTCTATGTGATGCTTATGATATGGATGCAAATATGTATATGATGCAATGCAATATATTTTTTTGTTCTTTTATGTTTTATATGTGTATGCATGATGCAAATGTGAATGTATGTAATGCAGGTGAATATAATAATGCAAATGTAAATTGTGCTAACACGTGTTGTGTGCAGGATGTGATGCAATTGTGATATCTATATGTATGTATGAAATGTTTATATGTGGTAATGCAGGTGCAACTACATGAAATGCAAATGTTTTTTTGGTGTGTCATTATACTCAGTCATGTGATAGTAGGCTACGTGGACTCAAAAAGGACAATGGAAGTCAATCAAGAAAGGGAGATGAAAGATAGAAGATATGAAAGTGAAAGAGATTCTTGTGAATTACCATCATTGAGCTTTATTATGGAAAGTAGGTTATGACAATCGAGGCATATGTTTGACCCAGAAAGTCATTGTACCTGTTTGCATGGAGATAGGACAATCACAAACAAGGAATGCCCTAGTTCATACTAGACTCATAGTGTGCTCATATCCTTGGACAAGTCATAGCATTACTAAGAGACAATCCATAGACAGCAAATACAAATAGGTGATGATACCCCATCCTTGCCTTTCTAGTCAAAGACATCCTGGAGATAGAATCTTAGTCAAAGACATCCCAGAAAAGCTAAAAGACATGTCACCAAAAAAAGATAAAATCAAAAGAAAACCAAGACTCGACACCAACATCCACTGTAGTCCTCAAGTTTAGTGTCTCTTGTCACTTGTATAAGTCTTATTTGATTGTGGTCACAATGTTTACTTTCACAAAATGGATAGATAGCACTGAACCATAATGTTGTCTGAGTCTATTGAAAGATTTGATTTGTTGAAGCTCATTGTTGCTACTGTGTCTCATCTAAAATTGATTGAATCCATGAAACTGATACTTTATTGCGGAGAAGATGAAACTTTATTGTGGATCTGTGATGCAAATGCTGCTTTATTACGGATGGTGCGCGAATAGACTGAAGGAAGCTGGAAGAACTATACTCCTCAAAACATGTGATGTTCTTAGTTCCACACCCATCACTAGATGTAGGATTTGCCGTAGCCACAGATAGGATCTGATTTATTATGGATGGAAATGGAGGTTTATTATGAATGGCTAACCAATCTTGGGTAGATCAATAACAAGCCATGATGGGAATGGGTAAGTTTATTATGGATGAATTGGTCCTGAGTGTGTGCAAAGTGAAAGGATGAAAGTGGATCTTGAAGGAGGGAGGAGTAATGTCTCTACGCATGGCATTGGTGACCCATTTTTCACCATGGTACTTGCCCAGGGTGCCACCGAAGTGGTTTTCACCGTTGGATGAAATTATTTCTCTTTACTTTTTTCAATTTTTCAATGTTTTCGGTGTCACAAGGCGCCTGTTTGCCAAGTTTTCACCAAGTAACGATTTTTTTTGTTTTTATAATTTTTTTTGTATTTTTGAAATTTTTTCATTTTTTTTTGTGTTTTTGAATTAGGATATTCCAAAGAGCTATGTGTAGAACCTGCGAAGGTGCATGCTATTGATAGGATCCTCCAAAGGTTCACCTTCTGTAGTTGAGAGCTAATATGCCCCAGATCCATATGTTGATGTAATGATGTAAGGACCAAGCCAATTTGGTTCGAACTTGCCTTTCTTCTCTCTATCTTGATAATTCTTGGGGTTTTCTCTGAGAACCAAATCACCTACCTCAAATGTGCGAGGCTTGACTTTGTGATTGTAGCTGCATTGTTCCTTGACTGAATGATGTGTAGCGCGAGTGACTGTCTTCGTTGATGAAGGAAATGAGATAGAATTACTAGTGTGTGGACTACATAGGCCCATATGCGTGTCACCTAAAGAAGTTTGGGCATCCCTGATAACAAATTCCTTCAAGGAAGCTCCATTAAAGGTCCATGATGTATCACCAAAAGGGGATAAATGTGTGGAACAAGTGGATGAGTTATGAAGGCTTATGACTGTGAAAAGAAGTGAAAGTATCATGACATGATGGAGACTTAGGATCAACAAGTATGCTTTTTGACTTAAAATTGTAGAACTTTTGCCCCCAGTTATTTTGATATTAGGGGAGATCAACTCTTGTTCTTTTTGCTTCATAAGATTTTTATCCTTGACATTGATTTTTGCAAAGTCCAGTAGCTTTTGATTTTGATTTGGACTAAAGGATTTTTCTTTATTATCAACTTTTAGATTTTTCTGTTCATAGCTTGATTTGTGATCCCCAATGAGTAAGGGCTTTTGTAATTCTTGTTGATCCAAGTTTGGAAGTGTAGTGGAAATGGAATGAGTGGATGAAACGGTAAAGCTATGTGAGTTCTCAAGAGGGTTGGCGATATGCTCAATAGATTCTTTGTTGGAACCACTCTTAGGACTATTGATATCAAGAGATGCTTGCACTACTAGAGCAGATTTGCATTCAGACTTAGTAGCCACAACACTAGGTGGTTCACACCCAATTCCTTGGCATTGCAAATTGTTTGCAGGTTGTTCCTGTTGATTGAATACCTTAGGAGATAATGGGATTTGATCAACATGAAAGATATACTCACCACATCCCATATCTTTAATCTTGAAATTTTCTTTGATCTTTGTTTGCTTTGATGTAGAATCTTTCAAGGATTTTGGATCCACATATGCTGATGAAGGAATAGCTTCTCGATTGACTGGTATTGTTATTTCTGATCGAGGTTGCAGATTGTTGCAATATATGAATGGATTTGGATCTGCTTTGATGGTCACTTCAACTCCATTGTGTGGAAACTTGATACATTGATGATATGTAGATGAAACTGCACTCATTTCATGAATCCAAGGACATCCTAGCAATATGTTGTAAGTGAGATCTAGATCCAAGACTTGACAAACCACATCCTTTGTAACTGGCCCAACTCTGAGAGGCAAGGTGACTGTGCCCTTGGACGAACGTTCTTCATCATCATATGCCTTGATGGTGATTTGATTTGTAGAATTCACAGCTTTATCAGAATATCCCAATTGTTTAATTGTGCTCAATGTACAAATGTTTAGACCAACTCCTCCATCTATCAGGACTCTCTTTATTCAATGTTTGTGTATGAAGGCTTCAACATGTAGTGGTGCATTATGTGGCTGACTCATGGAGGCGTCATTAGCTTCTGTGAATGTAAGGGAATGTGGAACGGATAGGTATCCCACCATGGCTTGAAACTGGTCCATGTTCAGATTGGTAGGAATGGCAGTGTCTCTCAAGATTTTGTCAAGAATAGCTTTATGAGCGGGGGATATATGTAAGAGCTCAAGGATGGAGATGAGTGTGGGTGTCTTCCCTCACTGATCTACAAGGTCATACTCAGGTTTGGTTGATGAGGAAGTGGTGTTCTTGGTTGAAGCACCAGGCAAAGTAATTTTACCTCGATGGGTTGTAACATGACATTCAGCGGTAGGTTCAGAAGAAAATCCAACACCTTTTAGGACAATCTTGGGTCTTTGAGTAGGATTCTCAGGAGTTTTGTCCTTGATGATAATAGTAGAGACATAATTGTCCATCGAGATGTGATTGATGGTTGAATCATAGTTGTAAGATGCTCTGGTGTAGTTGGTTTGATCATCTATGACTTTAGCTTTTCCTTTGTCATGCTTTGGGAATGGTTCCTTAAACATCTCATGTTCTTGATTGGATGAGTGTCCCTCAATCTCAATGTTGCCTCTATCAATGAGATCTTGTACGATGTTCTTCAGTTGATGACAATTTCCTATCTTATGACCCTTGCTCTTATGAAATTCACAATACTCATCATCATTCCACCAATTTGGTTTAACCTTTGGTTCATAAGGAGGAAAATCTAGAACTATGATTACCTTGTTTGCCAATAACTTTTTGAAGACTGACTCAAGTGGTTCTCCCAATGGGGTGTGCTTCCTTCATGATCTGGAAGTTGTTTGAGTATTCACTTGATTGTTTGTAGAACTTGATCCTGAAAAGATGAATTTGGGTTGCACTGTGTTGGCATCAACAATACCATCATTGACTGTGTTCTTGTTTTTATTCCAAAATCTTGGCTTGTCTTTTCCTTTAAAGTCATCTTTGTTTTCCTTAAATATCTTAATGACTCCTTGCTCAATTAGGACCTTTTCTATTGCTAAGCCTTTTTCAATAAGGTCCCTGAAGGTGGACAAACAAGCTTTCCTTAGATCATAGCCAATGTCTTTGTTAACATTTTGTGTGAACATTTCTACCATTTGTTTTTATGGAATTTCACAAGAGCGTCTGCTGGCTAGATTCCTCCATCTTTGTAAAAATGATGCAAAAGACTCTCCCTCTTTTTGCTTGGTGTTGTATAAAGTAGTGACTGATATGTCTGTCTCTATATTGTAGGAGAAATGTTGAATAAATGCCTCTGCTAAGTCACCCCATGACTTAATACCAGGTGGGAGTTGGGAGAACCATTCCATAGCTTGATCACCTAAGCTTTGTGGGAATAATCTCATCAAATATGTCTCTTTTGCTGCTACCTCAATGCAAGCTATGAAAAACTATCTTATGTGTGCCTTAGGATCCCCTTTTCCTCTATACTTATCAAATTTAGGCATCACAAAGTGTGTAGGAAATGGAGGCATTGGAATGCTCTTGTCGAATGGATAAGGACATATGTCTCTCATTGTGTATGTTGGCTTTGGTGTATTTATGTCCTCCATTTTCTTTTGTAAGTCCCTGATTTGTTGCTCCAAATTGTTCTTAGGTGGAGATCGACTTCTTGAAGCATACCCCATGTTTGAGGCACCCATTGGAGGAGGAGCATGTTGCATATATGGATGATATTGATCATACACATGTTCATATGGAGGAGGTCTATAGTGATGCTGCGTATATGGACCACTTGGTGTAGATTCATGTTGAGGAACACCATATCTATTTTGTGCATGTATACCATACTCTACAGGCATGTCATGTTCTACTGTGTTGCCTCCAAATTTGACACAGGGTTTCCTTGTGTCCAAATTTTGAGCATGCCTTTGAATGTCCAATTGCTTTGGTTGATCCGTAGCTTGAGTATGTGATTGAGCATATCTGTCTGCATAAGACTTCCATAATGTTCTACGAAGGTGAGTATCATATGCTTGACCATGTGTGTGTGGGACCTCTGGATTTTGAAGAAAAGATGATGGTGATTCAGGTACCATATATGGTCCTCTATTTCCTCCACTATTAGGCCTTCTTTGATCCATGTTGGAGTGAGTTTGCTGCAAAGGTCGATTTTCCATTATTTGAGACATGTCAAAATCATGAGGTATCTTGGCTCCACTTTGTGCCATCATTTGTAAGAAGTTTTGTCTATCTCTCCTCATTATTTCCTCAACCAACCGATTGAAATGGGGATTCATAATGGATTCTTCCACATCTGCTGAATGTATTGAAAAGTTGTCCATATTGTCATTGTGTGTATCATTGTTGTTTGTAGTGCCTATGTTCTCAACATTTGGAATGTTTCTATAGACATCCATGTCAGGTAATGTAGTGTGATCAGGATTGAAAAAGATATCATTGTCATATTCACAAGAACTCATGTTTGCGGACTCTTGAGCCTCTTTAGTTTCTCTCCTAGATTTTTGAAGATGAGTTTCAACCATGAACTAGGTATTGACCAAGATGTGTGAGACTAGATGAAAATGGAAAAAGTATGGAAGACCAAGAGTTGGATGGAGTGTAAATGAATCTGAGGTGTACTTGCAATGTCCAAAGTGTAAGACCAAGTATGTATGTAGTAGAGTAGGTGTGGCTTCCAAAGAGAGGATAGTTTCTCTTGATGAGGTAAGTTGACCTTGACTCTAAGTAGGACCAAATGAGACCCAAAGGTAAGAAACCTTGATGAGGGACCACTTAGCAAAGTAATGTTGTATGTAGTGTGTTGACAAAGTATAGTGAGGACAAGCAAGTGACCTTTTGACTCAAGTTTAGACAAGTGTGAATGTAAAGCAAGATGTAAAGCAATAATGGACTGTGTGAGACCCAAAGACAGGTTGAATGTTAAAATGAAACCCTGGAGAGATGACCTAGGAAGCTCAAGAATTCCGAAACTGATTGTTCTTGTTTGTTGGACTATAAATTTTTTTGCAATTTTGAACACAGACGCACCTATATACTGCACAGATGCGGTTCCCTGACATAGACGTGTCTCTATTCAACATAGACGTGGTTATACCCACAAACGTGATTCTGCCCCTCACAGACACGCTTAGACAACACAGACACGATTAAAATAGACACAAATGCTTTTCTGTAAAATTTGTGCAATTTTTTCCAATCTGTGAAGTCATTTTTGTTGTGACCAAATCTGACTGTTTGACTATTTTTCGTGACAAGAGGACATAATGTTGATGAGGACTCAATGTTTGTAAGTGTCTAGACTCCAAAATGACTCCAATAAAAAGTGTGTTGTTTGATGTAAAATTGTTTTGCATACACTTGAAGACACAAAAGACACAATGTTTTGTTGTTTGGTCTTGAATGTTTGAATGTTTAAAATAAGTCAAGCACAATTCTTATGGCTGGCCAAGACAATAGTTGTTGATCCCACATAGGGTTTTACCCCCAAGGCTATTCTATTCAGAGCGGATACTTAGATGCTTGACCTCACTGGTTCCACCCTTGGCACTCACTTCTCGGGTCAACCAAGCATCAGTCCCCATGAAAACTCCCCATGGTGAACTTTGTATCTCTACTAAGAATCGTATGTGTGTGGGCTGCTACCAGAGGTCCAACCTCCTGCCCCAACAACTAGAAGGATTTGGGCTTCTAAAACAAAAAGGTGCTAGTAAGGGCATCCGCTCGTGTGGCCATACATGCGGCACTTTCAACTCTGTAAATACAAAAGGCTCCCAGCCAGTAGGGGTTACACCCTACAAATGATCAAATCAATTTAATCAAATGGGTTTATGGGGAGACATAGTGTTGGTATGAACTAATCAGCACACGTTATCCATAGTTTTCACCATGAATACATTTATTTATAGTGGTTCAGAAGAGGTGGGGTTTCCTCACTAACACTTGGGTCGTTCTCTTCTCACTAGTAGTCCTAATGACCACACAGGAAGACAGGCCCTTTAAAGATTAAACAAAAAAAGCCTATTGCTCAAGACACAAAAGACAATGATTCAATTTTAGTGCACCAATGGAAGTGTTTGCTAGTCTATGAAAATAAGGTACACAATAAAAATCCAAAAAACCCTTGCCAAGGACCTGCAACAAAGAGTTGTTAGTAGTTTGGGTTGTTTCAAATAATTACCCCTTCCTGCAAGCACACAAGTTAGGTAAATTTTAAAACCCAAAAGACTTTGTGAAAATAGGGGCCTTCAACCAAATGATTTTTCCTTCAAGACAAGCTGCACCAATTTCATTAGCTAGATCTGAAAATGTTAGCTCAAAATAAACCAGATCTGAAACCCTCAATGGAAAATCCAAAAATTGAATCAATAAAAAAATCTCAAAATTTGAAACTGCCGAACACAGACTCGGTTACCCTTTACACAAATGCGGTTTTGTGACCTAGACGCGGTTCTGAGAGACACAGACGTGGCTCTAGAACGCAGACGCGATTTTCGAACACAGACGCGACTTTATGACATAAACACGATTTTTGAAAACCTGTAAAACAAAATGTTGCCGATAGCATAGACGCGATTTAAGCTTTCGCAGACGCGCCAGAAAATCAAGAACGCGATCCGAATGTACGCAGACGTGGAAATACAAAAAAAATGTTGTCGAAAATGTCCAATCTGCAACTTCAAAATACCAAATCTGCAACAAGGATGTTAAATGCAAAAGGGACAAGAGTCCCACCGGGCATGCCAAAATATATATGGTGAAAATGGATAACAATAATAACAAAATTGAAAGGCTAAATGAATTCAACCACCAAACCCTAGCCTAACAACAACAAAGATCCACCATAACATATGAAGATTATCTAAGACAATGCAAATCAAATGAAATCACAAAGATTATACCATTACATGTCCAATAGGGTTTTGATCTCCATTCTTCCTATCTCCATTGATCTTGCTTGATATATTTGCTCTCAGATTTTATGTGCACAAGAGCTCAATAAAGAACGGAATGTGGTTGCAAGTAGGATCGTAGTGTAGTCAATTGATCAAGTAGTTAGGGTTTGATAATGAAGAAAGCATCTCCTTAAATAGAAGACACTATATGAAATGGAGGGATAAGATTGAGAGGTGTAAAAAGGAGGTCGGCTAGGATTAGAGGGTAGGTAGAAGAAATAATAAAATAATGAAGAGGTAGGTAGCGTAGGAATTAAGAGATGAATGACATGTGTCATAAGTAGAAAAGGTTAATGAATTAATTAAATAAATAAAGATTTATTTAATTAATAGAAGAAATGAGATAATTAAATAAATAAGATATTTATTTAATTTAGGAAAAGAATAATTTAAATAAATAAATGTATTTATTTAAATGAGAAATAAGGCTAGAAGAGGATAAATGAATTAATTAAATAAATAAAGATTTATTTAATTAATAGAAGAATTAGGCTTAGATAATTAAATAAATAAAATATTTATTTAATTAGACATGACAATTTTGGGTGTCTATACTAATGATGCCAACTCACCATCACTATAAAAAGAGGGCACCCTAGGGGTAGTCCCATCATCCAACCTTAGAAGATCTTTCATTAATTGATTTGCAAATTCATCATGGTATTTCAAGTAAGCCTTGGCTTCAACTCTCTCACCTAGATTCATCAAACTGCTATCATTCATCATGTCCTGCAGTTATGACCTGAGCCTTATGTGCTCTTTCAAAGCTCTGATTGTTCCAATGTATGTCTTCCAGTAGATCTCTACAACCTGCATCATAGTTCTGAATCTATATTCAATGATCTCAAGAATTAACTTGTCCACCTTTTGTTGTATCCTTTTTGCTTGCTGAGATGTCTTTTTGGCCCTGTTCCTCCAATATATTGCATCTGTCAAAGCATCCATGGCATCTCTGTCAACACTGTATATCATCCCTATTTGACTAGTGCATGTATCAATCTGAACTAATCTCGCTTGCAACCTTTGTTTTTCGTCATCGGTCTTTTCATACAGACTTTTGTACATAGAGTTCTCTCTGACAAGAAACTCTATTTGATCCTGGTTCAGTTTAGCCACATCTAAATTCAATTTGGTGGTGATCCTAGGGTCAGTCTTCCCAACTTATTTTACCATCAGATGCCCAAAAGCTTCTTCTGTATCAACCAATGTAGGTCTTTCATCTTTGGGATAAATAGACCACTATAGAAGAGCTTTTTGATCTAGATCATATCCTAAACCCCTGAAGAGTTTATCAATCTCATCTGGCATCATCTGCTTATTTGGGTCTTGTTTCTTAAGGAATCCTTCAAACAACAGGGCAGATTTCATGTCCCATCTAGAGTACAATAACACACTAGCCTCCTTCAGTAATTGTCTCCGCTTTTCAGGTGTCATTTCTTTCATCACAAGATCCATCTCTTGCAGCCTTTGAACTTGCTGCTCTTCACTATTATCTTTCATGTTGTTTCTAATCTGTGATCCTTTATGTTGATAAAGAAATGCTGTAAACTCTTTGGAAGCAATAAAATCATTGTCGGCAATGAAATCTTCATGCTCCAAGAATCTGATATCAGCAACTTCTCAAACATTCAATCATCTTGTCGTCCAATCTATTTGTGTATCCTCTGCATAACCAGGAGGGTAATCTTCTCAAGGAGTGAATGGAACAACACCAGTTGTAGAAGCAAGGGACATATGAGCTAAAGGCTCTGTACTTCTAATAGTATCAATATACTCCCCAAAGACATGAGGTGGGACTCCTTCGAGTATTTCCAATTCATGTTCCATGAATATGTTGGCTAATTCTAGTGGGTCATCAATATTTTGTAATACATTCTCATCCATTTTCCTTCTAAAAAGCTTCCATTTATAAGCCTGCATTACTTTCTCAAATGTTATTCTCTTTACTCTGGCCTCTTCTCTGCCAATGTTCTTAATGAGATCATCCGGTAAGTAAGATTTATGCTCTCTAGCCTTCAGCTTTTGTGATGACCGGGTTGTCTTTATGTATCCTTCAGGATCAAAATTGGGCCTTGGATCCCCCATAGACATTCCATAATAATCCAACTTTGTCTATAGCAAGCTATAGCTCTTGGAGCTTTTCACAATGAAATCTGAAAAGACTAACAACCCAAGTACAATTGATTATTTCCCATGGCTTGTCAGATGTTCTATACTCACTATTGACAGTTGCCTCACAATCTCCAAACAAGCCACTCTGTTAGGGACTATAAGTGGCAATAGGTATGGTCTCCCTTCAAACCCATATACCCTCACTTGTGTGCAGTTTGAAAAACAATACCAATCTCCCCAATTATGTTCAATTGAGGAATCTTCAGCAAAATCTTTTGGTCTCAAGAATCTTTGAATCTCTGGTGCAAGGGCATGATCACACAGGCAACCCAATAGTTTATATAATGGCTTAACAAAGAACTTCTCAAAGTTCCAATATTGATTATTCGCATACCTTTGGTCCCATGAAGAAACCCATAGCTGCACTAATTTTCTCATCCCAGCATTGTCATATGTCCTGACACATAACTCTTCTAGCCATAATCCTTCATCTTGGCCCACATATAACAACATATGAATAAGCAAGGAATAATGCTTGAAATGCACATTAATGACATCCCCTTTTAACTTTTCTAACCCATGATTCAAAACTTCAACCAAATAAGCAGAAAAATAAAAAATGAGGGGGTCCCTAGACTACAAATCGGCACAAATGACAATGGCTGCAATATCCATCAAAGGATGGGCTTTCATCCCTAGAACTTGAGCAACACAGTAATAATTATATTTGAAGTATGGATGGAAAGAGTTGACATTATAGGGGGCCTTGTCACCCTGACCTAATGGCACTAGGGATCCTGCATTTCTAGGCCTATGTATGGGGAGTCTCCATGTTTTGTAAATGTGCTCTAGGTTAAAATACTCATTTGTCAATTCCTTGAGGTCAATTAATTCTTTGAACCCTCAATCCAATTCAAACATAGTGACATTAATGACATCCCCTTTTAACTTTTCTAACCCATGATTCAAAACTTCAACCAAATAAGCAGAAAAATAAAAAATGAGGGGGTCCCTAGACTACAAATCGACACAAATGACCATGGCTGCAATATCCATCAAAGGATGGGCTTTTATCCCTAGAACTTGAGCAACACAGTAATAAGTATATTTGAAGTATAGATGGAAAGAGTTGACATTATAGGGGGCCTTGTCACCCTAGCCTAATGGCACTAGGGACCCTGCATTTCTAGGCCTGTGTATGGGGAGTCTCCATGTTTTGTAAATGTGCTCTAGGTTAAAATGCTCATTTGTCAATTCCTTGAGGTCGATTAATTCTTCGAACCCTCAATCCAATTCAAACACAGTGTCAATAACCTCTTTTGTAATTGCAAGAATTGGCTTACCCATATAGTTATATATGGTTTTGGTTTTAGAGTCATAGTTGTTTGTCAATGCCTTCATGAGCTCCACATTTATAAAGACATTGGCCACAGCTAACTTGCCTAAGTTCAATCACCATAAATTATTTATAGGTTGAGGGGCAACTCTTCTGTTGTATCCATATATGAACAATTCATACCCTCTCAATTCAATCCATATGTCTCCAAGACCCTCAAACCAGTCCTCCAGGCCTTCCTCATTAGCTCTAATCTTTTTGGACCTTAAACTAGATGATGGGCACTGGTCAATCAAGTCCTGGGCCAAAGAACACCCTTCCCTTTTCTGTCTCTTGGGTTTTTCCTCTGCAGCAAGAGGTTCCTTTCCCTTTCTGGTTTTACTAGCCTTAGATGATGATTCCATTTGAATTTACAAAGGGGCTCTCTGTATGGATAACTTACTTGGAATCACTGAGCTCTATCTGTGAATTCACCCAATTTTTGCTTTTAGTTCATCTCCTGTGAATTCCTTAATGATGCGTCTGTTGGTGTCAATTCATTACCTATGGCATATTTAATCAGTTAATAATGGCAATTTTAACAACAAGTACTTGGGCACATGTTTGAATTTAATGGCGATGTGACCTCCCCTAGGATTTGTTTCTGATTTTTGTGGCAATCAATAATCATTTTGATGAGAATATGTCTTTTGATCCTTTATTTTTATTCCATCGATCTCTTTGTTTCTATTGATGACACTTTTGTTTCAAATATTACTTCAATTATGTATTCTCTCCCTTCATCCAAATGTTGCATTCGGTCATTATGGCTGTCTCCTTATCGATATATATCTGATGTCCATCAGGTTTCATGTCGAAGAGACCTCGGGCTTCAGTGACTTCCTTTATCTTTCCATCGAAACACCCTTTCCATTGAAATCACTACACCCCATCGATAAATGGGTCTATCGTCTCATCAAAGCCTTCTTTACTTTGATGACTTGCTTTCGCTATCATCTTTCATCGATGAGCTCATTAGTAATTTTTCATTGATAAAGTTGTATCGGCAAAATCACGTGTATCGGTAACACACCCTCTAGCTTCCTCGAAACTCATATCCTTATCGATATCTTTTATCGATGTAGCTTCCTTTCGTCTGATTGATATCACTTTTGATAAGAACATTTTTTTTGGCAAGTCTCCTTCATGTTGCATCGATAGTATTGTTTCTTCAAAAGCCTTTTCCCATCGGTGAAAACCGCCTCTGCTTCCTTCAATACTCTTTGTCAATGGAATCATTGCTTTCGGTGAGTCTTTTCTAGAGTTCATCGGTACTCCCTTTTCTTCGATATCCCTTTTATATCAATGAGACATCGCTAGGTCTCATCGATACTATTTGAATTTTGGATATTTTGATAGAATGTTATTACACTTGCTCGACAACTTATGGGATATTATAATATCAATGAAAATAATGATTTCTTCTAAAAATAGAGGGCTCTTGTGATTTAATCCCATAAATCACAATATTTTACTTAATTTAGATTTGATGCTCAATAGCATCCTTATTTTGGAATTTTTAATTCCTCATATTTGAAATTCAAATTTCTCCCCCCTTTTCCCAAGGAATTTTATATTGCTATTTATTTTCCCAAGGCACCCTTTATCCATGCCTTCTATCTAAAATCAATCTCAACCCTTCATGATCAAATCAATCTTGGCCCTCCATTGGCCTTCTCCAATCTATAAATTGGAGCCTCTTCTCCTCACATATCATCCACTTCTCATGCATTGTCATGCTGCTCTTTTCTCCTCTCTTTTCTTCATAATCCTCTTTCAAATCCAATCCAAATATCCATCAATCTATCTTGTTGAGCACAAAGGAGAGCATTCCACATCCAAATCAATCAAAGGAGCACATCAAGTGGAGCATCATCAAAGGGTGCCTTCACTTCATCAAGCTCAATCCGAAGGAGAAGGTAAATAGGAAGGCAAAATGATCTCTTGATGTTTTAGTATTTTTATGTTTGTTTCATTGTGTTTTGATCATTTTCCCTTCTAATCCGTTTTCCCCTCTTCATTTTGGCACGCCCGGTGGGACCCACGTCCCTAAAAACTAATATTTTTGTGAGACGCAAATCCTAAAACAGCGCGAGAGACTGCAAATCAGCACGAGCGACTCGGGTTCAGCGTGACAGAAATCCTATATCGGTGCGTGTGCAAGCACATCAGTGCAAACGCAAGCGCATCAGCGTGACCGCCCTGACACATTTAAATTTTTCCCGCTCGCTTTTTTTAATATTTTTAAAAATTTTCCCCTCTAATCCATTTTCCCCTCTTCATTTTAACTTAATTATATGAAAATTTTACATTACCTATATTATTGTGAAAATGATTCATTATTTATTACATATCAATGTTTATATGTTTAAAAGAAAAAGAACTAATGATCTGTGCTAATAATAACTAAATTAAATAATAAAGTTGTTTAAGTTAATTTTACAATAAATGAATATTGAATTTTAAAAAAATAATAGTTTATTAACATGTATAATACAATACCACTTTCAATATAAAATTGTGTATTCAATTTTTTCATTATTAAATAAATTTATAAATTACAATTTAATTATATGAAAATTTTACATTACCTATATTATTGTGAAACGATTCATTATTTATTACATATCAATGTTTATATGTTTAAAAGAAAAAGAACTAATGATATATGCTAATAATAACTAAATTAAATAATAAAGTTGTTTAAGTTAATTTTACAATAAATGAATATTGAATTTAAAAAAAAAATCATTTATTAACATAATATAATACAATACCACTTTCAATATAAAATACATTCAAAAGAAATTGATATTTTCATGTATTCAATTTTTTTATTAAATAAACTTATAAATTACAAATTAATTTTATGATAATTAGACAATACCTATGTTATTATGAAAATAATCTATTATTTATTGTTAATTTATCATTCAAATTATATTGATAGATTTATTTTAAATTTATAAATATATTCAAATTAACATATTAATGTTCAATAATATACATGAAAATCAAAACACAAGTAACACATAGTATAAAACAAATTGTGTTTTGTGTTCTTACTAATATTTTAAATATTTAAACTTAATATTTGTACTTATTTTCTTAAAATAAAAAAATTATATCATAATGTTTAACTTTAGGAAATTTGATTAATGTAATTTAAAATATAGATATGAAAATTTAATTCATAATTAACAAGTTATAAATTTAAAAATAAAAAATATTTAACTTTTATTCTATAAAATTTAGAAATATATTAGAATTAAAATTAATAAATATAATATAAAAATTATGAATCTACATGAAAAATTTATTTAAAACTAAGGATATAATATAATCTCTATATGACACCTTTGATGAAGTTTCTATATCAAACATGCATATTTGAAGCTCCCTAATAAGAGACCTTATAGACCTTATAAGAGACGTGTGTTCTAAATCTCCTCATGTGGATTGGAAAGTAAACATTGGAGTTGGAATAGGTAGAAAACATAATTTACAACATAAAATTTTCAAAAAATGAAGCAAGAATAACTAAAATTTTGCCTAATAAATTGCATATTGGTAATGGATTCATGAAATCCAACCTATAAGGGCTTAATTTTATTTTGCTAATCAAATAGCCATAAATTATTATTTTCAATTTAAAAAAATAAGAAATATGCATGCATGGTGTATGTAAAGTTAATTTTATAAGAAATATGCATGCTAATGAGAAATTGGAGAATTTCGTCAAAATTTCTACCATGATGGAAGAACAAATTCAATCATAGAGAATGAAGGGTGATATCTCTAGACTTGGTTTTCATACAACTGAAAAAGGTGAATCCTTCGGTACAAAGTACAAAACTACTCCTAAAGTCAATAAGACTACCGGTAAGAAGGATTTTAAACCTGTCTTCTTTGTTTGTCACAAGTCTGGTCATATTGCAAATATTTGTAGAAACAAACCTAACAAAAATGCAAATTACAATACTAATGCTAGGTATGTGTCTAGAAAGTTTGAAGGTCATTGCTACACATGTGGAATGTATGGGCATAGACATATTGAATGCAGATATGGATCAAACAATCCTATACCACACATGCATCCTAGACCAAATGGTGACCGGATAAGGAATTTTGATAATCGGGAAAACCGGAATTGGCAAAGATCCTATGGCAACCGGTTTAGTCCATTCAAAATGGAAAAGGCAACAAATGTTGTTTGCACCTTTTGTAATAACCTTGTTCATGTGACTATGAACTGCAAAAGAAGAATAGGAAGAGGAAATGTAGGACCTTGGAGATCATCTGGTATGGTCTGTTACCACTACAGCAAACCTAGGCACTTAGAAAAGTTTTGCAGATCAAGAAATAACAGGCCAGTCAACTCCTTCAAGGATCAGAAAGGCAAGCAAAAAGTTGATGTTGAGGAGACCAGAGAAGATATGAATCAGATTTGGAAAAAGAAAGGTGATGACTCACCTAGAGAAGAAATTTTTACTTCACCCAGTGAAGAGAATCTAGCACCGGTGACTTAATCCTATCTAACACAGCTAAGGGAAGCTTAACGGTAAAACATCTTCAAACCCCTTGTAAAATGAGCGGGAAAGAATTTTTGAATTATAAATTTTTGGTGACTTTTTGTTAACGTGTTATCAACTGGTATTTCACTTAAGAGGTAAATAAAAAATTAGGGTTTGTAACCTAAAGTACGAGCATTTATTATAGTTGGTAAAGAGGATAAAAACAAGTTTTACTTTATCATTTTTACCCTAACTCTTTCAAAAAATAAATTTGAAGCAATTGTAGAGCAGAACAAGATTGTCTTGTTGTCAATTGGAAAATTGTTTCGTGTTTAGATAAATCAAGTTGAATCGAAATTTGCAGAGAGGTGAATAGGTGTACATTTGGACATTTCAACCAGGAAACAGAGCGACATGTAAGATACAAGGTATTTCTTTGTATACTACTTCAAAACTTGTTTAACTAGAATGGCATCTTCTTCTAAGTTTGTAGAAAGGTTGATGCTCACTGTTGAGCCTGAGGAAGCTCTAAAGGCGGACGAAATTATGTCTTATAATGCATTATCGCAAGTCCCAAGCGGTGTTGTGGTCAAAGGTGACTTGTACAACTATATAGATTGCAAGATAGAAGATTTAGGAACTCTACACATCTATACTTAGCTGAAATCACTTTGTAATAAGAGCGGAAAGATTGAAACCAAATATTCTAGGATTTTTGAAAAAGGGTTTCATAATGCCGCATATTTTCTTGAATATTTTGAGGATGAACACATAAGAATAATCTTGAGTTGAGTCTACAGAGAGAATATGTATTTGGAAAGGACCCATACAATAACCAAGGAAGCTATTAGGGCTGTAACAGGTTATTGCTCAACCGGTGAAATTCCTGTGTTAAGAATAATTTCAAAGGATACTGTCTTCAAGTTAACCGGTTTTACATCTAATAAACATGCTTTCTCTATCAACAATATTAGAGACCCTACAGTGAAACTTGTAGCAATGGTGATAGGCTACTGGGTTTTCTACTCCAGTAGACTTAATAGTGTTCTATCTGCAGCAATTCACACAGCACATAGAATGAATGTAGACTATGATATTTGTGAAGCCATCAGAGACCAATTATTTCAAAATTTGAAATCCATTAAGAAGAACAACATAGAAAAGTTCAAATATGGTAAGCTATTAGTCAGGTTATTTTTCTATTTTTAGAACTTCCTACTGGATATTGGAGAAATTAAATGTTCCAAGGAATAATCGGTTAATGCACAGATCAAGAACAACATTAAGGATGTGAAGAATACTTTTTCAGCTGTCGTGAATAAGTATTTTAATGAATTTCAGAAAAAAGATGAGCATGAGAATGTGGTTACGTGAAGATGTGGTAAAACACTTTGCAAAAGACATAATCTTCACAATTACCACTAACTTTTGCTTGATACAAGAAATTGAACCTAGAGAGGAAGAGATGGAAGATATGATCTATGAGGTTAATCATGATTTACTGGTTGGCTATAATACCTTGTTAGCATCGCCTAAAGATAAAAAGCAGGCAAAATTGGACATTGTGGCAATCCAAGTTGTGCCAACTAAAACCGATACTGCACCTATAGCTAAAGTGAAAAAAAAGCAAAAGAAGTCTGATGAAAAATCTCCTATGAAAAAGACCACAAGGGTGACTCAGAGTGTCCTAACCAAGAAGGAACCAACACCTAAAGAATATCTAAAGAAGGAGAATGCACCAAAGAAGAGAAATCAGAAATTGATTTTGCAACCAGAGTCTGAGGGTACAGATTCTGAAGAAGAACCAAAGAAGGAAAAAGCAATCGGTAGAACACCCAAGAAGGTAAAGGTAGTGTTGAAGGCAACTACACCTATAGATATTGCTACCTACAAACCTAACATAGTTTTTGAGAGGACAATGAAGACATTAGGAAGAAATAGGTTTGATAATGTCAAAGAATATTTTGATTCTTTCATTGAAGATGACTAGAAGCAAGTAATCCAACAAGTAATTGCTTATTTGGGTCATTACAATAGATTTCCGCGTGACTTGGAAAAAGATATTTCAATCTCTTTGTATAATACTCTGTTAGATAAATGGGAGGAAACAATTCAATTGGAAAAGAAGATTATTGATGAAATATTTGTACAGTATTTTCCCAATCTATCATCGAATGGAATTAGTGCTTTAATTGAGCAATACAAAGTATATTTTGATTTTAAAGTGATAAGATTGAAGCTTCTTAATGCAAAAATGTCAGTTGTTGAGTCTGAGACACATCAGCTAGCCTATGTAATCAAAAAGAGGGAAGAAGTCATCCACTCTAGCAATAAGGATGATACTACAGATGATGTTCCTCGCTCGGAAATGGATGAAGAGTAAATTGTTCAAGCTGACGTAGTCTATCTAATCAAGAAGAAGGATGATTCCATTATTCTTGTTGATGAAGATGTTCAGGACATAGTAGACCTATCTGAAGACATTACTGCACCATATATGGATCCTCTTACAATCACTGAAGTACAAGTTACATTAGTTGAACAACCAGGTTTTCAACTCACAGTGGACAATGAACCAACAACTGAACAACTGGAAAAACCCCAATCTCCATCGGTCATTGAAACTACTCAAAAGGAGTCTACTGAGGAAACTGTCACTTAGCTAACTGAAGATACAATAGAGATGAATGCAAAAAGAGCTATCATTAAGATTGTACCCCCTGAACCAGCGAAGCAAAAACTACTTAAAAATGATGATGATGATTCTTTAAGTATCTTAGGACCCATTGACATGAACACTTTGAGTGCATCAGAAATGATGAAGATTGCTAATATTATGCAATCTCGAGCACACAAGAAGAGACTGAAAGAGCAAAGGATTGAAGCAAAGACAATCCAGAATACAGTAGAAATTTTTTCTGGTTTACTACCAGAAATAGTTGTTGCACATCTTCCTACACCCATCAACAAACTTGGTCAGTTAGTTGTAGATGCATCTGATCAAGTCAAATTGCCTGAAGATGCTGCTCACATGTCTGCTGAGAAAAGCCACAAGAAGAAATATGGAGATAAACTGGCTAAGAACATTGAAAGTGGCAAAATGGCTTTATCTCATAATGGAAGTCTGTTGAAGAAAGTTATTGAATCTGGAGGGATGTATCTTGCCTCTACCTCCAATGTTACTTTCTTTTACTTTGACATTTCTAAGAGTCAAGATGAAACTGAGCAAGAAATGGAAAGGTTATGCAAGGCATATATCCCACTCCAGAACTTCATTCATGCCTTTAATCGGTCTATAGATGATTTGCATGACAGACTAAATAGGAATGATAATGAGAAGGCTAAGAGATTCTGATCTCTAAGAGAGCTCAAGAGCCAGCTCACCTCGCAAGTCGACATTCTTCAAAGAGCCTACTCCAATGCAGAAGCTATTCTTGTTACTTCTGAAACCTGCACGCTAGACTCAATGGAATAATTCTATTCCTTGTTGACGTCTACCTCTGAGTAGATTGCTAACACACAGGAATCATGGGAAAATGCTTTATCCCAGATGAAGCACAATTTCAATGATATTTTTATGAGACTAGCCAATGCATGAAATTTTTTAAATTGTACTATATGTTGAACACTTTGATACATATTTTCTATACATATGTATATATTTTACTTTATCATTTTGGCATTGTTGTCAAAGGGAGAATAATAATATGTATGTGTGTTTTTAAAAAATTTGTATATATGCATGCATTAAGGTTGCATTAAAAGGGGAATATGAGTACATATGTAAATATGTTGTGTATGCACACTTAGCGGTATTGTATTACTCTAAAATTTTCTAACTATTGCCATCAATGTCAAAGAGGGAGATTGTTGGTTTGATGATGATTGTAATGTATTCATCACTTGTTGTCATTGATGAAACACTCTCACACATACATATGATTACATCGACTATCGGTGTAACTTCATTGGTTTACACTGTGTAGTGCCCCTACCCTAGCCGGCTTTGTAAAACTGATTTGACCTTCGTTGACTTTTTCTACGTGGCATTCTTGGATGGTTGATTTACCATTATGTAATGTTGTAGATTAGATAAAATCAACATTGTGCATACCTGTTATTGTGCTTTCACATCGATTCTTGTGTAAGTTTAATTGTTTCCTTAATTCTTATTATAAATCTCGAGCTAACACCTTCATTGAATATATATATATATATATATATATATATATATGCTTGTGTGACTCATGGTTGCAGGAGATTACAGGTACAGTATCGCCTAGGTGCGAGGTTTGTCTCTATCACGATTCGTAGGGTTGGGTATACTTCTTTCATCCTTAGAATTTGGATTAGGTGGTCGTAAAACCCTCATCTTGCCTTAGCCATGATCAAGTGAGTGTCTTGTGTGGTCCATCGATTTCCCTTTTCATTTATGTTTGTGTGTCGTGTATTTGGTTGGTTTTTTTGGTTTGCATGTCTTGCGTGTGGTAAAATGGAGTATTTTATCCTAAGCGTTTAGTTCGAATTAATGTGTTCATTTACGCATTAGTAATTGAGGGATTTAAAATATATAGGTTTCCTTTATGTGATTAATCATTAATTAAAAAGATCACTTTGTTTATGTTTGTAGCGAGTTTAATTTAATGGTTAATTTTAAAATAACGAATTTAATTAGTTTATACATTTTATAAAAAAGGGAAAGATTTAAAGTTATTTGAAATAGAAATAATTTAATCTCTTTTGCATTTTGGAAAAGAAAGGTTAATTTTATTTATTTAAGAAAATCAATTTTTATTAGAAAAACAAGTTTAATTTATATGTATATTTGATATAGTGTGAAAGATTGATTTTGGGAATTAATTTAATTAAAATATTTTATCCTCGTCAATATTGTGAAATATAAATGTGAGCTTAGTTAATCTT
Organism: Cryptomeria japonica; assembly: GCF_030272615.1. Taxonomy (NCBI): domain Eukaryota; kingdom Viridiplantae; phylum Streptophyta; class Pinopsida; order Cupressales; family Cupressaceae; genus Cryptomeria; species Cryptomeria japonica. Next base: position 292,466,616 of record NC_081406.1, on the reverse strand, counting down.
GAGAAAATTAAAATTAAATAAGAGAGAAGCATTTTAACTTTTATTAGAAAAGCAAGTTAGATTATTTGAATAGTTTAAAAAGAATGATTATTTTTATTTTTATTTCTTTTTATTTAAAAAGTGTTTAAATTTGAAATTAGAAAATTAGGTCAAAATTTCATTCTTTTAACCTAGGTTGGAAAAACATTTTGGGGGTTGTTCATTTTTTATTTTTATTTTTATTTTTAAAAAGATATTTTTTTTTTGGAGAAAATTTGGGGATTTTGGGTAAAGAAGAATTTCCACAGCTGCAGGTTGGGCTCTCCATCGGATCTTGCCAGGAATGCGAAGAGAGGTAGGATTCTTTATCTTGTTTCCTTTGTTGAAAGAAAAATAAATAAATAAATAAAAGAATGAAATAAAATTTCTCGCTGCTTTCCTTTGAAAAAATTTCTGGATTGAAATGGGGTTTGGGTTTTGAATCTATGCATTTTAGTTTCAAGTGTGGGAATTGGGTGGATTCATTGTTTGGGGAATGATCTCTATTATGCTCAAGATTTTCTTGTTGGGTTTAGTTTTTTTTCCAACAAGTATGTGTTTTGGAAAAACAATAATATTCTGGAAAAATCTTCAAAATGGTGTTTAATTTTTAAATTCTGGAAAATATTACAGAGTCTGTGAATGAAAGAAATTGGGGGTTTTAGTTTGCTTTTATTTTATTTGGAGCTTCCTAGTGTTTTATGTTTTTCTTTAAAAAAAAAAAACAGTATGTTTATGCTAGTCTTTTGCTATTCTGAAAAATATCCCCATTTTATTCTCAGAAAATTTCTGAGTATTGAAAAAAACTAAAAAAAAAGAAAGATATATATATATATATATTACTACTGGTCTGTGTACCCAACAGTTGGGGTTTTAGTTTTATTTGTTTTTCAAATGTTATTATAAAATAAATAAATAAATATATATATATATATATATATACACATTACTGCTGGTTTGTGTACCCAGCAGTTGAGGTTTTAGTTTTATTTGTTTTTCAAATGTTATTAAAACTCAAGAAAAAAGATATATATATATTACTGCTGGTATATACATTACTATTGGTCTGTGTACCCAGCAGCTGGGGTTTTAGTCTAATTAATTATTAATTATTAATAATATATATTTATTAATGAAGATTAATATATATATATTAATTATTAATTGTGTATATTTTATTAATCATGGGTTAATAAATATATATTAATTAATATTTAATTTTGGTATCAATATTAATGGGAAAGTATCTTTTTGGGAAAAAGATAGAATATTATTTTGATCGGAAAATTGTTGAAGTAAAATATATTTATTAATTGATAATTGTTAAATAATATTTTATCCAGGAACATATTATAGAGAAATTGAAAAGTAAAAATAAAATGAATGAGATATTTATCATTGGATATTTTGAAAACGTAGCTCATTTAGAAAACTTGATCGACATTTAAATGTTTAAATCAACATGAGAAAAGATTGTATTTTCCAGTTATTGCTTGTGCAAGGTTTAATTTTTGCTTTCACTTTTGTTTAAAGTAATGGCAAGTTCCTTGATATGTTTGTTTGGACCCTGTCATCTGGTTGTTTTGTGTTTGGCCTAAATTGGTCAAGTCCCCAGGTTAGAATACCGCTAGAGAAGAGGCCTTTGTAGTTCTTTTAATATGCTCAGTTGGATCCATTTCTATGTAGGGACCTTTTAAGATTTATTGACCGAAGTGGTCATTTATATATTGTTGTGCTCGCCTAAAAGGGCAGGAATATAAATGACGTGAAACCTATGTAACTATAACTTAATTAATTACCAGAGGGGTCTTGCACTTGAGCAGACCCAGAGATGTAGCCCTCTAGGGGTGAACTCCAAGATCATTACTATGTTATGTGATACTTTTGTCTCTCATGTTTCGTGGATAGTGCTAGCATGTATGGATGATAATTGGATAGAATATATAAGTGGGTTAGATGAGAATTATTGTAATGCATGTATGTAGTCATCTTTTAAATGCAATAAATGGATCATGAAGGAATGTAATCAATTTCAGTTAATGATGATACAATTAAGTATGCATGAAAGAACTCATTAGTTATGATGAAATTATAGTACATTTTGGAACAAGATGCATGGCATGTGTTAATGTAAACTTGAACGCAATGAAGGGGTAACAATTATTGGATGATCTCATCATATTATCTAAATTGTAATTCTAATGGATGAACTTCATTTAGTTATTTACATTTTTAACCTCAATAAATGAACTTCATCTTATTAGCTATAATTTAACTATAATGGATGTACTCATCAAGTTATCTATATTTTAACCCTAATGGATGAACCTCATTATGGTACTTACATTATAACCTTAATAAATGTAATCCATCTTAATAGCTATAATTGAACTAAAATGGGTGAACTCATTAGTTATTTATATTTTAATCTTAATAACGAACTTCATCATATTAACCTTATTTTAACTACAATGGGTGAACTCAATAAGCTATCTATATTTTAACCCTAATGGATGAACTTTATTATGTTATTTACATTTTATCCTTAATAAATGATCGTCATCTTATTAGCTATATTTTAACTATAATGGATGAATTCATTTGGTTATTTATATTTTAACCTTAATAAATGAACTTCATCTTATTAGTTATATTTTAACTAAATTGGATGAACTCATCAAGATAACTACATTTCAACCTTAATGGATGAATTCATATGTTATCTATGCTTTAACTTCAAAGAGGTAGATATCCTCTTGTTAGCCTCATCTTCAACCATAATAGATGAACGCTTCCTAATTTCTACAATGTTGATTCACTGAACAAATTATACCCATGTTTCAAGTAATATCATGTAATTAAGATATCTTGCTTAATTGGATCAAATGTCACGAGTTAAGTTAGGTGTTAAGTTACGTAATCACGTTGGAAAACTCCTTAGGTTCATTTAGTCTTTCGCTGTGTTATCTAAGCATTAGATAACTCCAATGTATCTTAATGTTGTGTCTTATTAAAAAAATATATATTTACACTCCATTTGAGTGTTTTAGCTTTATCCCTTCGAGGTTTCCTGATGGGGCATTATACACTGTTAATCGGTATGTTTAAGGTCTATCTTTAATCGGTACTCTGTGTCAACCGATATGTGCTTAAGAGATAACATGTGGTTACATTAAGTCAGCATCAAAATGAAGATGAAAATGAAGATGGAGATCAAGCAGAAGATTCCAGGACAACGGTTCACATGTTTTGTTCCAACCAGTATCTAATTTTGTGATGAGTTACTAGCACCGTTTTCTTGACGATAATTTTTGTGATGAGTTATGTTTACTTGTTTAGATACACTGCACCTAGGAAATTGTGTTTTGATTTCCTATGGCCAACATAAGATTTGTATGTCTATTTAAAGACATCTTAGTGAATCATTTAAGACAGAGAACTGATATAGTAGAGAATTTTATCCGAATACTGATATGCATAAAGAGTGAAAGATTTTGGTGAAGAGTGATAAGTGTTAAGATGAAGAACAGTGTTGAATGTACTTAGAATGCTCTTTTCAAGCAAGTCTTGTGCTACTTAGAACATATCAAACCTTTCTTGTTGTTTTCTAATCATTACAACAGAAGAAAATCCCCTAACCGGGTAAGCTCTAACAAGCTTCATTATACAAATCCTCTAACAAGGTGATCCATTAGTTTGGATTCTCAAATCCTCCAGTGAGGTTACTCCTAATAGGGTAGTACTCTTAACAGGGTATAAGCTTCTAATCAATCTTGGGATCTCTAACAAGATTCGCTCCTAGCAGAGCAATTTGTAAGACCTTAGCCGATCAATTATTTATTACTGCAGATAGTTAACTTGTGAGTTCCATCTCACCGTTGTTTTTACCTATTTGGGTTTTCCACGTATAAACACTTGTGTTATGGTGGATGTTCTACTTTATGTGGATGTTGTTATTTCATTTTGGATAGCATGTATTTTGTTTAAATTCTTGATTAATTTCATCTACCGGTTAGTGTTTGAAGTTGTGTTTGTTTTGGTGTCACTGATTCAACCCCCCCTCTTAGTGTTTTTCAAGTCCATCACCCTCCTCTCAGGGATTTGACTTCAGAACAATCTCACGTTCCCATGGTCAGTAAGATATTGAGGCCTGTAATGCCCCACCAGGAACCCCAAAGGAAAACCCACAACAAGGGTGAGACAATTTTTATTTTTAAAGTATAAACATAATAAGTGCATTTACACAACATGCACGATAGAACACAAGTGGAAGAATTACACCAAAATTCCTTAAGGGTTACCAACGAAGAATTAAAACCATATGTTAAATTCCACAATAACGATTAATCCACTAGTCAGTCATTAACTCAATGATCATAAGAAGCCATATGCAATAACATGTACACCATTGAAATATTGAAATGATACAACATAGTTTGTCTTTAATAAGCATTTACACATATCATAAAGGAAATTGATAAAAACATCCCAACACATAGGATTACATTGCTCTTCCAATACATGTCTTCTCAATATAAATATAAGCATACAACTTAACCAAATACAAGGTTACAAAAGTTCATTGATATAATGACCACATAGGTCTCCAAATAACAATAATCTCCAAACATAAGATGAAGCATGAGCCACGAACCATGAGAACACCTACAAAGCCAATCCTCGCATGAAGCTATGAACAAGAACATCTGATGGGAAGTGGCACTACCACCCGACCATGTAATTCCCAAAATAAAATCACCCTACTGTGTTAGGAGATAGCAGAGGACCCTCAAGAAAGCAAAAGAATGACATGGTTGACAAAACAATATGACTCCATGACAACACAATATGACTCCACAATATCCAAGTGACTCAACATCACAAATACACAAGTGAACCTAAGGGAGACTGTCATTGCATATCTTATGATGGTTACCATGGTCGGACTCCATAGGTCCTGGCACATTGTCCTGGTAACCTTTCCCCAACCTTCAGCTCCAACTAAGTCTCATGCAAACCTTACCAGCCTTTCATGAAGACAAGGTGGTCAATTTGCTATTTTAGGCCTTCTCACTACATTATGAGCCTTGTACAAGAACTCGCCTATGCATGAGGTACAATATCTTATTTAATGTTATGAACTACCCACCTAATCACTTAATTAGATTATCACTTATTATCTAACTTTTGATGGGTTATACTGCCAACCACTTTGGGTGCAGCCCCCTCTCGAAAGCCACTCTCTCAAAGGACACTAAACATACATGGTCACTCCATGAGAACCCTATGGCAAAGCAGACAGCCATAACACCACTATCCAGAAACAAGTAGTCAAACAAGGACATGCTGACTCTTGGTTAACCATAAGGCAAAGATACTACATGGCTAAGACAATGAAGTCATCATATATCACTTAGTCAAAGGTACTAAATACGCCACCACAGGATGACTAAACCACAGACTAGAAATAACACAATATAACTTTTTGCAAGGAAAGCTAATTTCACTAACTCCACACTCAAACAATCTTTGAGAAATCAACATCATAAGCACTTGCAAATTTCATTGATTGAAAATTAAATAAAACACTTTTTACGACTTTCTCATCTATTCAATTCCCAAATCAATATTCCATCAAGAATAAAATCCACATTAAATATTTTATCGAATAAAACATGAATTCCTAATAGGCATTTAATTCCATTTTTAGAATATATCCAAATTTACCAATTTCAATCACTAATTCATGCCTTGATTTCCATAACAAATTTATCAAACCACATAATAAAAACCATTTGGAAATTACTATCTTTATTTAACATTAAAACCAACTTTAAAAATATTTCATTGTATAAAAAAATAAATCCACGGCACACAAGAATTTGTATTGCGAAGGGTACAGGGTCACGTGGGGGCCAAGGCCAACCCGCAGTAGTGTTGTTGCCAAGGTAGAAAATACTACCTGCAGGCGCTACCAACCGGTAGCACTTCTACCAATCGGTAGCAGTCCTACTGACTAGTAGTACTGCTACCTGCGATAGGAGACACTACCGACCCGCATGGTGGGACTAGCCCGCCACGAGTAAGGTAAAGTCAATGTATAAAATAATTACATGCTTCCAAAGAATTTAAAAATCAATATGCCACAAAACCGTTTAAACATGAAAACAGTTCATTCCCTGATCATTTCATGGGCACACACACATAGTGCCAAGATCCAAATTTCAAAGGGATATTTACCGATAAGGTAAATGGTGAAATAAAATCACACAAGAACCCAATAGATAATGATTTAGGGAACAATAGAAGAATTCAACAGGTAGGAGAAAGATTAAAATCAAATTTCCTTACTTCCATACATAGGAAGAATTCCATGCATCAAGCAAAAAGGCAATAACCAATTTTTGTCAACATAAACCCCAAATCTTGGGCAATTAGATAATAGAAAGCACACAACAAACTAAATCTAATTCATTCTATTCCAAATAGAACAGGTAATTCAAGAAGTTGATTTTTAAGAACAAAACCATACAGCAAATAGAGAAATGAACCATTTATTTCCTATAAGCAATCATATTATATAAGCTTCACAAAATCAACAATAACAGGCACTCTTTCTTCTATTCTAATCATTCCACAAGAATCTACAAGGAGATTTGCATTTTTTCAACACATAGGAAGCAACTGAAAAATTCAAAACTAAATTTCAAACAAGAAGAGATTATCCAACCTTGAAAAAAACTAGCAAACAAAATGATGGAAGAACCCTAATCCTTGCAAACCAAATCAAATTCTAGCTCCTCCTTCATAATGGTTTTCCAACTTTCTCTTCCAAATTTTATGCCTTCCATTCCCGTGAATTTCCAGGAATATATGGGAAAAATAATTTCAACCTAAACTTTCTAGGTTAAAAGTATTCTCCACCAATCAGATTAAATTATTTAAAAAGTAAAAAGCAATCAGATTTTCTCTTTCCCAAAAACAATTCTTTTCCAAAAAACAAAATACAAAAGTCAAAAGGAAAGGTAAAAAGGAAAAGCTTTTATTAATTTTCTATTTTCAAAATAATTTCTTTCAATCATGAGCATTTAACATTTAAATGGCTAGGCAATTATTTATTTCCTTCCACAAAATATATAAATGCAACTTTACACAATAAAATAAGCCATTTAACCATTTAATCCAGCAAATCATTAACTTAATTAAACCAATAATCTCAGAGCATAATAATTAACTAATTACGCCAACATAAGATAGCATCATCCATTCAATTAAATAACCATTCAGATGAATGAAAGCACACAAAATGAAGAATGATCAAATGACCAGACCAAAGCACTATGACTCGCATACCAACCAGACGGGAAAGACAACCGACTGACAACACTCACACGAGTGTAACTGCGGGTCAAGTTAGGGTCCAACAACTATCTCCTCCACTCCCATCAAACATATAAGGCACACTTAGACCTATGAAGTCAGGTGGAGTCGATACCTCGGACCTACCTAGTACTAGTACTTGCAATGTCCTACACCAAAGTATCCACACATGCATATAGACAAATATATATATATATATAAATAGACATGGCACGTGCATTGATGAAGGAGAATTGTGACATTCCCTATCTCACCAGAGTGAGTGAAGGAAAATCATCCCCTTGCATCCCAATACACTTGCAAACACGTAACATATAAATAATGTATCGCACATATAAGGTAAGAGTGTCAGTCCATGATAATGATCCATTAAATAACATTAATCATAAGCACTGAGATACTGCATAAAATCATACACTATAGATCTAGATAAAGCATGAAATAAAATCACATAAAATATGAATCAATATACAATAATGTTCCACTAAAGTCAATAAAAAACATACAAAAAGAGTCTGATCAAGGAGGGGTACTACATCCTCCCCCCCAAACCTAGGCTCACTTCTAGAAGCCTAAAACAGATGAGAATAAAGCTCTCTCATCTTCACTGCATCTTCCCATGTCACTGAGGTCTCATCACTTGGGTCCCATAGGACCCTTACCTACTCGATGGTACGACCCCTGAGGGTCAAATCCCAATGCTGAAGAATGTGCACGGGCTCCATGGAAAGTTGCCCGTCCTTGACCTACAAAGCATTCCAATCAAGAACATGGGTCACATCAAGATGATAAGGTTGAAGAATAGAAATATGAAAGACATCATGGATGCGGGATAGACTCAGTGGCAAGGCAAGACAGTAGACAATAGGTCCTATCCTCTCAAGGATCTCAAAAGAGCCTACAAAATGAGGTACCAACTTAGAACCCTTTCCATAACAGATTGGACTCTTTCGCAGATGCACTCTCAAGAACACATGGTCTCCAACTGAAAAATGGTGATCAACTCTATGTGCATCGACATACTTCTTCTACCTATTCTGAGCAGCAACCAAATGCCCACGAATTTTCTCAACCTGTTGCTCCATCTGGACCTAAACGCACCCTGTCCTCCAATCGATCCCAACTCAAAGGAGTATGATAAGGATGACCATACAATGCCTAGAAGGGAGACATGCCTATAGAACTGTGATATCCATTGTTATAAGAAAACTCCATAAGGCAAAGATATTCCTTCCAGCATGACTTTTGATCCATAACATACATGTGAAGCATGTCCTCCAAGACTTGATTCACATGCTTAGTCTAACCATCGGTCTTTGGGTGATAAGCTAAACTGAAGTTTAACTGGGTTCCCAAAACATGCTGAAGTGAGGTCCACAAGGCTGAAGTAAAGTAGGGTCTCTATCAAAAATGATCCACCTTTGGATCCCATGCAACCTCACCACATCTTCCAAGAAGACTCAGGCCACCACTGCTGATGTATAAGAAGATCGAATAGGAACAAAATGAGCAACTTTGGTCAATCTATCAACAATGACCATGATGGCATCATGACAACGTGAAGAAATAGGCAACCCTACAATGAAATCCATGGAAATGATATCCCATTTCCGATCTGGTATCAAATTCGACTGTAAAAGCCCTGTAGGGTGTTGATGCTTTACCTTCACCCGCTAATATTGTAAGCACTTGGATACAAAATCAGCAATGTCATGTTTCATACTAGCCCAATGATATATCTATCTAAGATCTGCGTGCATCTTCTTGACACCAGGGTGTGCCAAATAAGGTGCATGATGGGCCTCAATCATGATCAAAACGTGAAGGCCCATCAAAGGAGGTACATAGATTTGTCCAAGATGTCGAAGAAGACCATCTAACTCAAGAGTATATCTAGAATATCTACCCTCAAATGGTCTTCCAGACTCCGCCATGGCTCTAACATCCTGATACTAGGTGTTCTAAGGAAGAACTCCAAGAATTCTCTCACTCAAGTCCACACCAAGGGACAATGTTGCAACCTCATGTCACCTACGGCTCAAGGCATCTACCACTACATTCTCTTTCCCCTAAATATAGTGAACCTCAAAATCATACTCGCAGACGAATTCCATCCATCTGCATTGTCGAGCATTCAAGTTCGACTGCGTGAAAATATACTGCAAATTGTGGTGATCACTATGCAACTCAAACCGATGCCCCAATAGGAAAAGTCTCCATCTAACCAACACATGCATGACAGCTGCCAACTCCAAGTCATGAACTAGATAGTTCAACTCATGATCCTTGAGTTTGCGAGACAAAGAGGCAACCACACGTCCATCCTACATAAGCACCACACCTATACCTTCTAAAGAGGCATATGTGCATACCACGAAATCTCTAGATGGATCGGGAACTACCAAAATCAGAGTACTAACAAGGAGTTCCTTCAAGGTACTAAAAGCTAATTTGCACTTATCTGACCAAACAAAATTCTTCCCTTTCCTCTGAAGAGAAGTAATCGGGTGGCCTACCCGAGAAAAGCTCTGAACAAAGCGACAGTAATATCCAACCAAACCCATGAAACTTTGAACCTTATAAATATTGGTTGGCGCTGGCCAATCCACAATGGCTTGGATCTTAGAAGGATCCACAGATACACCTTCTCCCGAAACTATATGACCAAGATAGCTTACCTCTAATTGGAAGAAATCACACTTTGCCACATTCTCAAAAAGGTAATTCTCCCTCAAGCACTGCAATACCTGACACAAGTGACCCTCATGCTCTTCCTTAGATCTAGAATAAATCAATATGTCATCCAAGAACGCAAGGAAAAAATGGTCAAGGTAGGTGTGAAAAACCCCATTCATAAGACTCATGAACACTGAAGGTGCATTCGTCAACCCAAATGGCACCACTATAAACTCATAGTGACCATAACGAGTACGAAACGTTGTCTTATGAATGTCTACATCATGAATGCACAACTAATGATACCCAGATTTCATATCTATCTTAGAGAACACCTTGGCTCCCTTCACCTGATCAAAAAGATCATCAATCCAAGGAAATGGATATCAATTCCGGATGGTTACCTTATTCAACTATCGATAATCAATGCATAATAAAAGAGAACCATCCTTCTATTTAACGAAGATAACTGGCGCACCCCAAGGAGAAACACTAGGATGAATGAACCCCTTGGCCAACAATCCCTCAACCTACAACTTCAACTCACTCAACTCCTGAGTAGTCATCTGATAAGGAGCTCTCGAAATAGGTTCCACACTAGGAACCAAGTCAATGCAAAAGTCTATGTCTCTCTTTGGAGGCATAGTGGGAATATCCAAAGGAAACACATCAGCATACTCTCAAAGAATAGGATGACCATGAAGAGAGATTTCTCGACTCTCTTCCTCATCCACATCCTCAAGAGTAACTGCAAAAAGTTGACACCCTTGACACATGCACCACCTAAGTTGCATAGCGGAAATCATACGTAAGGATATCAATCGCTGAACTCCAACGATCCCCACTCTCCTACCATGGTCATCTAAACACTCTACTATCTTCAGACGACAATCTACATGAGTTTTGTGAGATGATAACCAATCCATCCCCAACACAACTCCATAGGACCCCAAAGGAATGACTCGAAGGTCAACTGAAGTGACAAAGGGTCCTAGGTCCAACTTACAACTAGGAATGAAGGCATCTACAAACACTCACACACTGGTAGCCAACTCTACTTGCCACCTATCTACCTTCTTAGCAGACACAAGCTCGCACCGCTCCACAATGGATGAAGAAACAAAAGAATCTGAAGCACCGGAATCAAAAAGTATAGAGATAGGGATACCACACAACACACCTGTGGTCTCAATCATGGTACTCTGATGCTCAGCCTAGCGGTCATCCACCACTGCAAATACTCTATGGGATCTATCTGCATCCCCCACTATCGGCTTTGATGCGGCTGGACTCTGACTACCTGTCTGGTGAGGATGCTAAGGGCACTAAGCAGATTTATAGCCAAATTGACCACAAGTGAAGCAAGCTCCTCTACCAAGTCTTCTACTCCCAAATGGCCCACTGAACTATTGAAAGCTTTCCCCACTAAGAGCCTGAGATGCACCCTGAGAGGACTAACCTGGAAAGGTCTTCCTATTCCTCTGCCAGTTCCCTCTCTTTTGAAACTGAGAGTTGCCACCCGGCTGGCCCTTAGACTACTTTGGTCTCGATGGTTATTGCTATTGCTGACCACCCTTAGTGGGTGCTTGAGGACCCCTAAGAGGTGTAGCAGTCTAGGACTGATTCTCTCTCCCTCTAGACCCACTGAAAGGATCACTCCCTAATTGAACTCCAGACTGGCTGCCATGAGCATGACTAAGGTTCTGCTCTACCAGCCTGGCTTTCGCCACGGCTACCTCTACTGAAGGAGGCTCAAAAACTCTCACTCCTCCACTGATGCAGTCATTAAGACCCCTCAAGAATCGTTGAACAAGCATAGACTCATCATTTCTGATCCTGTCATACTATTTGAGCTCATAGAACATGTGCTCAAATTGATCTACTAACAACCCAAACTGGTGCAAAGCATAGAACTGATCTGCTCACGACTGCCTCCACTTGGGTGAGAGAAATCGTGCCCTGAACCTCTCCAAGAAGATCTCCCATGACGCGGTGTTAATGCTCACACCGATCCTCTCCTCCTCTAACCTTCACCAGATAGATGTGAAGCTATTGAGATGCATAATCGCTCATCTCACCTTGGTGTTGCTACCATATGGATACATGGTGAAACACCAATCTAAACTGATAAGCTAGGTCTCTGCCTCGAGACTGGTACCTTTACCATCAAAGAAAGGAGGATTGGACCTCATCAAGTCCCTCATGTGCCCCATGATAGCTGGATCCTAGTCCACTGGGACCTTTCTCCTTCTAGGAGATCTCTCTCTCTCTAGAATCTACTGAAGTGACTCCTCTACCTAACCATGGATGGGCTGATCCACCTCAGGTCTCAGGCCTAGTCTAGCTAGCACCTTCTGAAACATCTTCTGTAACTCTTCCCTTTTAGGAACCTGCTCTCCTGAATGATTTTCTTCCTGATGAATAGACTAATCCCGATCCAGACTCACATGAGTAGGTGGTGGTGAAGGTCTATGGTGGTCAGAACCTTGACCCCGTCCTCCTCCTCTGCCTCTGGTGTGTCCACCAACATGGCCACCTCCCTTGACTTTCCTAGCCATGACCTAACACTGCACAAGAGGAAAAAAAAGGTTCAAATCAAAGGCAAGGAAAGAAGCAAGGAAGTCACACCACTAAGACCTACAGAAAAGGTCAAGGCGAATGGGCTCACTATAGACCCAAAGTACCCAGTGTTGAAACATGGGCTCTAATACCAAATGTAATGCCCCGCCAGGAACCCCAAAGGAAAACACACAACAAGGGTGAAACAATTTTTTTTTTTTAAGTATAAACATAATAACAGCATTTACACAACATGCATGATAGAACACAAGTAGAAGACTTACACTAGAATTCCATAAGGGTTACCAACGAAGAATTAAAACCATAAGTTAAATTCCACAATTATGATTAATCCAATAATCCATCATTAACTCAATGATCACAAGAAGCCATATGCAATAATAGGTACACCATTGAAAGATTGAAAGGATACAACATATTTTCTCTTCAATAAGAATTTACACATATCATAAAGGAAACTAATAAAAACATCCCAAACATAGGATTACATTGATCTTCCAATACATGGCTTCACAATATACATATAAGGATACAACTTAACCAAATACAAGGTTACAAAAGTTCATTGATACAATGACCACATAGGTCTCCAAATAATAATAATCTCCAAACATGAGATGAAGCTTGAGCCATGAACCACAAGAACACCTGTGAAGCCAATCCTTGCATGAAGGTACGAACAAGAACATCTAATAGGAAGTGGCACTACCACCCGACCATGTAATTCCCAAAATGGAATCACCCCACCATTCTAGGAGATAGCAGAGGACCCTCAAGCAAGAAAAAGCATGATATGGTCGATAGAACAATACGAATCCATGACAACACAATATGACTCCATAATATCCAGGTGACTCAACATCACAAATACACAAGTGAACCTAAAGAGAGAGTGTCATCGCATCACTTATGATGATTACCATGGTCGGCCTCCATAGGTCCTGGTACACTATCTTGGTAACCTTTCTCGAACCTCTGGCTCCAACTAAGTCTCATGCATACCCTACCAGCCTTTCGTGAAGACAAGGTGGTCAATTTGCTATTTCAGGCCTTCTCACTACATTATGAGCCTTGTACAAGCACTCACCTATGTGTGAGGTACAATATCTTATTTAATGTTATGAACTACCCGCCTAATCAATTAATTAGCTTATCACTTATTATCTGACTTTTGATGGGTTATACTGCCAACCACTTTGGGTGTAGCCCCCTCTCGAAAGCCACTCTCTCAAAGGACACTAAACATACATGGTCACTCCATGAGGACCCTATGCAAAAGCAGACAACCATAACACCACTATCCAAAAACAAGTGGTCAAACAAGGACATGCTGACTCTTGGTTAACCATAAGGCAAAGACACTACATGGTTAAGACAATGAAGTCATCATATATCACTTAGTCAAAGGTACCAAATATGCCACCATAGGATGACTGAACCATAGACTAGAAATAATACAATATAACTCTTTGCAAGGAAAGCTAATTTCGCTAAGTCCACACTCAGACAATCTTTGAGAAATCATCATCATAAGCACTTGCAAATTTCATTGATTGAAAATTAAATAAAACACTTTTTACGACTTTCTCATCTATTCAATTCCCAAATCAATATTCCATCAAGAGTAAAATCCACATTAAATATTCTACCGAATAAAACATGAATTCTTAATAGGCATTTAATTCCATATATCCAAATTTACCAATTTCAATCACTAATTCATGCCTTGATTTCCATAACAAATTTATTAAACCACATAATAAAAACCATTTGGAAATTACTATCTTTATTTAACATTAAAACCAACTTTAAAAATATTTCATTATATAAAAAAATAAATTCACAACACACAAGAATTTGTACTGCAAAGAGTACAGGGTCACGCGGGGGCCAAGGCCAACCCATAGTAGTGTTGTTGTCGAGGCAGTAGACACTACCTGCTGTAGTACTATTGCCAACTGGTAGTACTGCTACCTACAGGTAGCAGACACTACCGACCCGCATGGTGGGACTAGCCCGCCACGGGTAAGGTAAAGTCTACGTATGAAATAATTACATGCTTCCAAAGCATTTAAAAATCAATATGCCACAAAACCGTTTAAACATGAAAATGGTTCATTCCCTGATCATTTCACGGGCACACACACACACACAGTGCCAAGATCCAAATTTCAAAGGGATATTTACCAATAAGGTAAATGGTGAAATAAAATCACACAAGAACCCAATAGATAACGATTTAGGCAACAATAGAAGAATTCAACAGGTAGGAGAAGGATTAATATAAAATTTCCTTACTTCCATATATAGGAAGAATTCCTTGCATCAAGCAAAAAGGCAATAACCAATTTTTGCCAACATAAACCCCAAACCTTGGGCAATTAGATACTAGGAAGCACACAGCAAACTAAATCTAATTCATTATATTCCAAATAGAAGAGGTAATTCAAGAAGTTGATTTTTAAGAACAAAAACATACAACAAATAGAGAAATGAACCATTTCTTTTCTATAAGCAATCATATGATATAAGCTTCACAAAATCAACAATAACAGGCACTCTTTCTTCTATTCTAATCATTCCACAAGAATCTACAAGGAGATTTGCATTTTTTCAACACACAGGAAGCAACTGAAAAATTCAAAACTAAATTTCAAACAAGAAGAGATTATCCAACCTTGAAGCAAACTAGCAAGCAAAATGATGGAAGAATCCCAATCCTTGCAAACCAAATCAAATTCCAGCTCCTCCTTCAGAATGGTTTTCCAAATTTTCTGCCTTCCATTCCCATGAATTTCCAGGAATATATGGGAAAAATAATTTCAACCTAAACTTTCTAGGTTAAAAGTCTTCTCCACCAATCAGATTAAATTATTTAAAAAGTAAAAAACAATCAGATTTTCTCTTTCCCAAAAACAATTCTTTTCCAAAAAACAAAATACAAAAGTCAAAAGGAAAGGTAAAAAGGAAAAGCTTTTATTAATTTTCTATTTCCAAAATACTTTGTTTCAATCATGAGCATCTAACATTTAAATGGCTGGGCAATTATTTATTTCCTTCCACAAAATATATTAATGTAACTTTACACAATAAAATAAGCCATTTAACCATTTAATCTAGAAAATCATTAATTTAGTTAAATCAATAATCTCAGAGCATAATAATTAACTAATGAAGCCAACATAAGATAATATCATCCATTCAATTAAATAACCATTCAGATGAACGAAAGCACACAAAACAAAGAATGATCAAATGACGACTCACAAATGACCAAACCAAAGCACTATGACTCGCATACCAGCCAGATGGGAAAG
Source organism: Cryptomeria japonica (assembly GCF_030272615.1). NCBI lineage: Eukaryota > Viridiplantae > Streptophyta > Pinopsida > Cupressales > Cupressaceae > Cryptomeria > Cryptomeria japonica. The sequence continues at coordinate 292,450,645 of NC_081406.1, read as the reverse complement.
ACAACTGATTGACAACACTCACACAAGTGTAACTGCGGGTCAAGTTAGGGTCCAACAACTATCTCCTCCACTCTCATCAGACATATAAGGCACACCTAGACCTGTGAAGTCTAGTGGAGTCAATATCCCATACCTACCCGATACTAGTACCTACAATGTCTTGCACCAAAGTATCCACACGTGCATATAGACAAATGTGCATATATATAAACAGACACGACATGCACATCGATGAAGGAGAATCATGATGTTCCCTATCTCACTGGAGTGAGTGAAGGAAAATCATCCCAATACACTTGCAAATGCACAACATATAAATAACACATCGCACATATAAGGTAAGAGTGTCAGTCCATGATATTGATTCAGAAAATAACATTAATCATAAGCATTGAGATACTGCATAAAATCATACACCACAAATCTAGATAAATCATGAAATAACATCGCATAAAATCTAAATCAATATACAATAAAGTTTCACCAAATTCAATCAAAAATATAAAAAAAGAGTTTGTTCAAGGAGAGGTACTACAAGCCCTCTTCTCCTTCTATGCATCTTTCCCCCAACCTAGTTTAGGTTAATAGAAATCTAGACAATGATTCTATCTCTTTGAACAGAGAGGCGTTAAGCGACCTACTTGAATTTACCAATTCCTTGAAAGCAAACAGTACTGAGCAGATAGGGATTGTGGAATGTATCTTGGCCGATGAAGTTGCTCACAGAGATTTGATCATTCCTTAGAAAAGGAAGGCTATAAAGATTTCACTTCTGATAAGGATAAGCTTGACCTAGTTTTTAAATCACCCTCCCCCCCTCCTTCCCCTCAATTTTCCTCTAAGGTAGAGACTCATGCAAAGACTTTCACTAGTCCTAGTGAAAGGATAACCATGATAGTTGGTTTGTTAGGTCTAGGCCTCAACATGGTGGGTAGAATCAAACCTAATTGTGGATCCTCTCAGAAGATGAGACGGAGGTGATTGAACTCGGAGCTAAGACTTATGGATAGGGAAGCTTTGGACCAAACCAAGCTCACAGATGTTTTCAATGTAGGGAGCAGGAAGTTCCCTCCCACATTGCCATGAATCTCTTATATTGGAATAAATGCCCCTAACAAGCAACGCATCCTCAAGTGTTGTGTTTTCAAAGTCAAAGATGTAATCACTATCCTTCAGGAAACCAAGCTTGATTCTCTTGCAGGGGAAGCTTTTGGGAAATGCTTAGGAAAATACAATTGGGTAGGTGTCCCTGCGTTTGGTGCGTCTGGAGGCCTAGGCATTATATGGGACCCCAACCGCATCTCTCTGGACATCATAGAGATCAACAGTCCTTGGATGGGATTAGACATCAGAAGAATTAGTAATAACCTTAGATTCAATCTAATCAATGTCTATGTCCCTATCTCGAATGACCTAAAATGAGAAGTCTGGGAGGATCTATCCTCCTTCATGAGCAGGAATAATAACAAAGATTTCATAATAGGCAGCGACTTTAATGCCATAAGTAGTCTAGCTGAGAAATATGGTGGCTTCTCTAGAGAGCCTCAATCCTTAGTAGACTTTAGAGATTGGATCTTTAAGAATAAACTCATGGACATTCAAACAGATAATGGTGTCTACACATGGACCAACCGAAGATCTGGTTTCAGCATGATAGCAGAAAGATTGGATAGGTTGCTTGTTAAGGACAATTTAGGCTTTCTCAACAATACCCTAGTTAAAGCTTCCATTCTTCCCTTCTTAGGCTTGGATCACTTCTCGATCCAATTATCTCTAGCTGAAGACCTCAAGCCATTGAATTGCCCATTCATATTTGAGCTCATGTGGCTAAAAGAAGACAACTTCATAGATATGTTAGAGAATTGGTGTTCATCATACAAGGTGTCTGGGTCCAAGTTCTTCTGCTTCGTATCTAAGCTTAAATTGATCAAACAAGATCTTCTTTCTTGGAATAGAGAAAAATTTGGCAATGTATTAGAAGCCAAGGACAAAATTGAACTCGAACTTAATGAACTTAATGAATTAGTTATCAAGGGTGGCATCAATCAAGAACAATACTTGAAGGAGAAAACCCTTATGAAAGAATACAAAGACATCCTGTCAAAAGAGGAAACATTTTGGAAACAAAAATCACGAGAAAATTGGCTATCTGATGAGGATAGAAACACTAAATTCTTTCATGCCAGTACCAAGTCTAGAAGGAGCAGAAACAATATCACCAAAATCTCTGATGGTAGTGGTAATTTGATCAAAGATCCTAAAGGCATAGCCAACCACACCATTAATTTTTTCCATTCCCTTCTCAATTCGTAATCTTCCAACTTGACTGCCCAGGAAAGCCTCCTTCAGAATATCCCCACACTAATCTCTCATGATCAGAATAGGTCCCTTAACCAAAGCTTCACAATAAAGGAAATTGAGACGGTAGTTAAAGAGCTACATCCCGATAAAGCTCCCGAGTCGGACGGCTTCCCAAGTGCCTTTTTCCAAGCTTGTTGGTACTTCCTGGGAGTAGAATTAGTGGATGCTGTGGAAGGAGCTAGGAAATTAGGCATGATTCTTAGAGAGATTAACAACACTTTCATTGCCCTCATCCCAAAACAAGTCTCCACAGTCACTCTAGATGAATTTAGACCGATTGCCCTTTGCAACACGCTCTATAAAATCTTCACAAAAGCATTAGCAAATAGGCTCAAACCTCTTCTTCAAGGTATCATCTTAGAAGAACAGTCAGGTTTTGTGCCCAGTAGATCCATCCTGGATGGGGTCATCCTAGCTCATGAGGCAATACATTCCTCCCATTCTACCTGTAGCCCCTCTATGTTCATCAAGCTAGATATCAAAAAGGCTTACGACAAAGTAAACTAGAGATTCCTATGCAAATGTATGGTAGCCTTTGGCTTTAATAAAAGTTGGATTAACCTGATTTTTGTATGCATCTCTACCCCCAATTTCTCTATAATGATCAATGGTTCCCCATAGGGCTTCTTTGAAAGTTCCAGGGGTTTGAGACAAGGAGATCATGGTAGAAGGATTAGGCAGGACCATCCAGAAATATCAAGAACTTGGCAACCTAGAAGGAATCATAATTACAAGCAATGTTGAACCTGTTACTCACCAACAATTTCCCAATGACACATTGTTGCTGGGGAACAGTTCCCTTTTTGATGCCCAAAACTTCAAAACAATCTTGGAATGGTACGCGAGAGCTTGGGGTCAAGAGGTAAACAAATCCAAAACCAAGGTCTTTTTTCTTAACACCAAAGCCAATGTAGAAAAGGATATTCTTAGGATTCTAGGCTTCCAACAAGGGTCCCTTCCATGCATATACCTAGGGATCCCTTTGGATAAAGGGACTAGGGATACCAAGCTCTAGGATAGCATTTTATCTAAATTGGATTCAAAGCTATAGTCTTGGAAAGGTAAATGGTTATCCTTAGCAAGCAAAATTGTCCCGATTAATTTAGTTCTCTCAACAATCCCCCAATATTACATGTCCTACCTAGAGATGCTTGGTTGCATTAGGGATAGACTTACAAGGATCTTAAGATCCTTTCTATGGCAAGGACTGGGAGATAAAAAAAAGTATACACTAATAGCATGGGACGCTCTCTATCTTCCTAAAATCTATAGAGGTTTAGGCTTCATAAATTTAGATAGTCAGAACAGGGCACTTGGAGCCAAACTAGTATGGAAAATTTACAAAGAACCTCATCTGAAATGGGTAAAAATAGTTAAAAATAAGTATCTAGGTAGTTTCAACTCAACCAGCATCTTTAGAGTCCCGCTCCTACCCAAAGGTTCCAGAATTTGGAATTTCATTTCCTATTGCAGAGAATTCCTCTTTGAACAACTCTCCTAGAATATTGGTTCAGGAGATGAAGCTCTATTTTGGGAGGACTCCTGGGGTGGATACTGCTCCCCCCCTTCGCAACCTAATCCATGATGATTCTTTAAAGAAATAAATGGAGCTCTCTTTAGGAACCCAAGCTAGATATTATGTTTCTTTCCCTAAATCAGACCCAACTTTAGGATGGTTTTGGAAGCCCCTCTCAACATCCCTCCCAAACCATAGAAGTTTCTCCCTACTTATCTCTATCCTCAAGTCTAGAAAATTATTGTTCAACTCGAGTCAAGACCATCTGATCTGGCTGGGCTCCCCGAATGGGGAATATAGTGTCAAATGGGGCTATAAATCGGCTCATAAATTAGACACCAGGCCAGCCTCCAACCTCCCTCTGTCCTTATGCTGGCACAAGGCATGCTCCCCTAAAGCTTGAACCTTTCTATGGACTACTCTTCAAAAGAGAATCCTCACCAAAGAATACTTCTAGAAACTAGGCTTTGTAGGCCCCTCCAAGGGCCCTTTATGTTGCAAAAAAAAGGAAGAGGTGGACCACCTATTACTCAATTGTGATTTCACAGTATCATGTTGGCATTGGCTATTGAATAGACTCAATTTAAGTCTGGCTTGTCAGCAGGACCTCCTCTCTTCCTTCAAAGTTGGCCCGTATCTCTAAATTATGGCCACTGTGGCCACATCTAGATTATATCCTCCTCGATCCTCCTCTAGGAAGTATGGAAAGAAAGGAACAGAAGAATATTCAAAGATAAAGCCCTCAGCCTAGAATCCCTAATTGTCAAAATTGAGGCATCTATTATTGAGATTGCTAGTAATTTTATGAGGAAATCCCCTCTAAAGAACACTAAATTTTCTCTCAGGGATGAAACAATTTGGAATAAATGGATCGGTCTCATCATTCACATATTTATCGGTTTAGGAGATAAGCCAAACTTATTCGATAGAAGTAACTGCAATGGGCCCCTCCACCCCAAGGTTGGTTCAAGCTTAATTTTGATGGAGCATCTTGGGGCAACCTGGGTATAGCTAGGATAGGTTGTGTTATTCATTATGGTGAAAGGGAAGAAGTGGCTGCTATCTCTAAACCTATAGGATCTACCACTAATAATGTGGCAGAAGCCACTACAGTGGTAGAAGGGTTGTTGCTCTGCCATGAACTAGGTATCCAGAATCTAGAAATTGAAGGAGACTCTGCTATCATCATCAATTCCCTCAAATCGGGTATCTTATACTACTGGAAAATCAATAATCAAATTAAAAGGGTCAGGGACTTGCTTCCCTATTTCAACTCTATGATTATCAATCATATTTACAAAGAAGGAAACCATAGAGCAGATGAGCTTGCTAACTTAGGAGCAGATGGTAAGGAGCTCAAATTCCTAGGTAAAACCAATGCTTTGCCTGATAAGGCAGTGCCCTTACCCATTTAGGGATTTTCATATGTCATCTCCAACAGGCTAGTAACCTGGGCCCAATCCCCATCCCCTCCCTCCTACTCTCTTAGATGCAGCCTGTCCTTGTCCCTTTCAGTTCTAGGTTCGTTCTTTCACTCCTTTGGCATCTTTGGCCTTCCTTCAGTATGTCCATCTTTTCCTTCATTCCTGCTCCTCTCCTCCCTGATCCGCTTTTCCTTCCATCCATATTAAGAATTTGGAATCCACTGGCCCTAGATTCAGAATTAGATACTCCTCCTATCATAGTTCGAGAGATACATCCGCAAGGAATCATACAAATATATACATATACATATATATATATATAGAGAGAGAGAGAGATGTATATATATATATACATTTACATATATATAGATAAATACATATTCACATTTATATTAACATATACTTATACTTTCAGATATTATATATATATATATATGTATGTATACACACACAGATATATATAAATACATATATATGTATGTATGTATGTATGTACATATATATACTCAAACATATAGATATATATAAATATATATTTTTATACACACACACACACATATACATACCTATATTGATTTACATATTTATGTATTTACAATCATATGCTCACAATATATATACTCACATTTAACATCCAATATTTGATTAGCAGCTTCATTTATATACATAGATATACATTCAATACGTAATCCAAAACTTATATATACCTTGCCAGATATATTAATATTGTTATATACATAAAGTATAGACTTATAGGTATATGCATATACATACACATATCTATACATACATATATATACATATGGACATATATTCCTTCATTCAAACATCAGATGATATTTATAAATATTTATACATACATAAACACATTTATATGTAGGTTTAGACATTATATATAGTCTCGGCCTCCACCCACCTCTCCACTCTCTGGCTTAAGCTATTTTATTGGTGATCGCCAAGAAATCTTTGTTTCAGCAACCCTAACTCTATCCAGTTAGAGGTCTTCCTCTCCTGAGATTATCTTGGATTCGACATCTATCAACACTCATTAATTTACCTCATTAACCCACTTTGAATTATGAAACCTAACCGTACCTTTTTCTAAGTAGTTCATCCCGTTGACTGAGCTATATCAATCATCTCTACACATGCCGATCATGCAAATATCAACCAGACACTAAGTATGTGTGAGATGGAATGATGGATTCTCGAGGATGGTCTTGCATTCATTTCTTTGTGATATGCCCCTCAAGCAAGTACTTTCTCCAATGCTTATTGATGAAAAATAATCATTCCAGCTCACTATCATTAAATTCATTCCATTCTCACACCTGTCTTTCGAGACAAACTTCTCTCTTTATTTAGACCACCCCTTCTCTACTAAGAAAAATTCAATTATCATGGACACTATACTTAAGCTCTAGAGCTCTAAAAGACAAATGACTATTTCTAGGGAAATAAAGGCAGCTCAGCTGATAGGCCTCATGAAATATCCTCACAACCTGGTCATCAACGGGTTTATTGAAATTTTAGGGGAATATTTCATCACCAATGAGGACAGGACCAAAGGCAAACTCTGATATTTCTTCTATGTTCCTAGTCGTAGTACTCCATTTCGAACCTAATAGGGATTTCATCAGGGAATTATGTTTAAAGGTTTTCAAGAATAGCATTTTGATAGAACTTGATCGAGTAATGGTTAATGTTACTTATAATATTTTCACCCCCAAGCCAAGGCATTATGATTTCTTCATGCAGAACAACCACTAGGTTCCTCAGTACCCAATATTGATTCATGATAATCCTGTGAAGTTTTCCAATAGAAGCCCTATCATCCAAAGGAATGTCAACTTCCTCATGTGGTGGTTCAATGTGAAAACTCCTCCCTACAACCACTAGTTGGCCATATACCTTCGGGATGAAGGTCTCAACATGGACATGATAGTCGAGATGGAGAATTTGAAATCTTTTGAACCACCAAAGGGCTCTCCATTGGACCAGGTAGGGGTTCGAGGGAAAGGTCTTGCCTTTTGAAGAAACTAGGGTTGCTACACTCCAGTGAATCTAACAAAGCTAATCTGTATAAAAGACTTTTATACTTTACTGTTTTTAGATGGAAGAGGTCTTGCTTTTTGAAGATAAGTTTATGGTGACCAGATGCTCAAGACATCTAGTATTATATATTCAAATGCTTAAGACTACTTCTCTAATATGCATTACACTTTTACAAACAGCTTTCATATATTTATATCATCAATTCTAGGCTATAGATAGTTTGCAATTTTATGCTATAAGGTGTATTAATGAAGTATCTATCTCAACACAAGTATATACACATAAATGCAAGCATGCTCATATAATGTAAGGAAGATATATTAACACATTTTCATTTCATGTGGCTATAGGTATGATGCTATAGATATTGTAGTCACATAAATTTGTCCATTTTAATTAAATGAATATTTCGTATTTATTTGATTAAAAATCCACTAGCCAACAGTTAATTAAATTAACATTTAATTAATTCATCTTCAATCATTCTCCTATTAATTAAATAAATTATTCAATTTACGTTAATTAATTCATTAAACCAAATTCACACTCAATTAAATGAATAAATTCTATTTATTCAATTTAAACCTCTTTCCTCTTTTAAATAAATTAAAAAAAGATTTATTTAAATCTTTATTCCCCCCCCACTTGCATTTTCCTACAAATGCAAGTTGCAACCACAAGTTGAAATAAATTAATTTTATTTTAGTTAAAATCCTATTTTCCCTCACCCACCAAACCCACTTGCAATCCTAACCCCCTTCTAGATTCTTCTAAATCCTAATCAATTAGCCTAATCCATCTCCTAATTATTGTCACATTCCTAAGCAACTTGGAGTCACTTCTCAAAGACTTCAAAGTCTTTGAAAAGCATTAAATGCTTGGCGTATTCAACAATTTAACCTCTAAAGTCTTCCAAACCACTTATGGCTCTTACATGACCATTTATGGTTAACCCCTAACTTAACCCTCATGTGACTCATGTGTCTCCTCAAACATTTATTGCTTTGACCATGGTTATCCCTTTTACCTTTGCACAAGAGTTTATCCATTGGATAAAAGCTTTATTCTTTGAATAAAGAATTTATTCACTCAACCCAACCTTGACCTTAACTCCCAAGTTAACCTTTAGGTCATGTCAAGCATTTAATGCTTATTCCCTCTCCTCTCAACTTATCTCATATTGACACTTGTCATCTTGGGATTGGGTTTAAAGTCCTCACATGGATTTGATATCATTCAATCCTAACCCTTGTTGAGATTATTCAATCTCAACCATCCATTGCTCCATTTTCCCTATAAATAGAGCCCATTTCTTCATAATCCAGATCTTGGAAACTTGTATGCATTTAATCTATAGTGAATTTTAGAGAGCATTTAGCATAAATCACATATATTGTCATTTTGGACTAAAATAAATCTTAGTTCATTTTCATACCATGTCTAATTAAGTTTGTTTTACACTTGCATAGCATAGTTAAAACATTTCAATCTTGAACCTCCATAAGCATCCATAGTGCAAAAAGTTGTTGAGACCTACACCAATTTGGAACTTGGAGAGGAGAGGAACAAAGGAGAAGGAGCTAAGAGCATGGTAGAAGGCATTTGGAGATGCCTTGTTGTATTTGCTTCCATAGTTAAATATCTTATTATATTTTTAGTGTCTCTTTTGATATGCCTACTTAGAATAGTTTTTGGTTGATTAACACTAACGGTTTCTTGTGTTTTTGTGTGTTATACGACCACAGACTTTAATCTAACATTTGCCCCATTTTGCAGAGTATCATTTGGTGAACCTGACATGAATCCAACACCCAACAACATTTTTTTTACAAAACTAACATTTTCAACTGTTTAACTTGACAAACAGGTCACGCTTTAGTGCTTTTGCTCACGCTTTAGCGCTATTGTCTCAAATTTACAATAGCGCTATTATCTCAAATTCGGCACTATTGTTCGTATATTAGCGCTTTTGAGTCTTAAGTAGAGCTTTTGTCCATGTTTTAGTGCACTTGTTGTTGCTGTTAACATTTTTAGTTTAGCGCTTTTGTCCACGTTTTAGCGCATTTGTGTTAAGTAGCACTTTTGTTTTCACACAGAGTAGCACTATTGTAACAGAACATTGTAAAAAAGGCCATGTAACCGATAAAATAAATTTTCTTAGGCTTGTGCAAGCCCACCATATGGTTAGATTTTATTAACCTTTTGCTTCATGTGCAGGTTTTAAACTAACCCCGTTTGTTACTTAAAATCAAAAACTTTCATTTGGTGCTCTAAAAATCAACAACACAAAATTTCATTTCTTGCAATTTAGGATTCCAAATTTCATTTGGTGCTCTAAAACTCAACAACACAAATTTCATTCCTTGCAAGTTAGGATCCATTTTGTTTTGGTGCTCTAAAAACTCAACAACACAAATTTGCTTTCATTGCAAGTTAGGGATACATTCTATTTTGGTGCTTAAAACAAAACAAGACAAATTTTTCTTTCTTGCATCAAACTTAAAAATCACAATCCACACTTCAATTTTGGGCAAGTAAAAAGAACAATCAATTTGTGTCACTCTTTGTTGCAAAACAATTTTACTTCATGCAAACTTGTTTTTCATTAAGTTGACCAAGATTTCAAATTCTAGTTTACTCAAACATATTGCCTTTGAAGTTAAAAAGAACATCGTTATTGTTGGAGCAACATCTCTAATTAGATAGAACATCATTGCAATGACAAGTTAAAAAGAACAAGTGTATTTTGTGATTGGCACACTTGTGCAAAAGAGTTGGTCGAGTGGTCCTACTTCTAACACACAATCCTCTCTCTTGGCTTTCGTGGTCCTAGGTGCAAGAGAAAAGTGTTAGTAACACTCAAGTTTTATTTTTTTAAGAGAGGCCTGCCAAGAGACACATCACTCTTGGGAACAACCTCACGTGGTAAATCCTTTGAGCCACTATAGAAATCAGGTGAGAGCGAAAGCTATAGCCTTGGGTATAGTTGTTCCTACAGTGTAACTTGCCAAAAGGACAAATGGGCCCCACCACAAGTTACAAGGCTCTTAAGTGAGTCACTACAGAATGAACTTATGTCCAAAAACATCGAACAATACTAAACACCTTTATGTAGTAGCCCACCCATTCTATTGATTGAGGATATTTGTGATAAATTCAGTGCAAGAGCATAGATGGTTTTGCTCCCAAGATACTCACCATACATATTTCCTTGAGTAGAAACATAGCTTTTTGAAAAGTCACTTGTGGCTTGATGAAAGTGATGACTCCCCCATCATAGGGATCATCTATTTGTTATGCTCGTGCAAGACTTAGTATATCACATCCTTACCTGCCACTGCGGGATTCATAAGGTATGTAGTACCAAAGTCGAAGAAATATCAAGATGTGGGCTGAAATTATCACAACTAGACATTTGACCTTAGGGATAAAGAGTGTTTGAAGTGTTTTAGTTTTAGTCAAGACCAGTGCAAATTGAACAGACTTCAGGCTTTGGAAACACCTAAAATACATTTGAAGGAAAGGGTCATTAAAAGTTTGAAAGATTGGGTTGATCTAGACCCATACTTATTTGTGCCTTTTGAGGCAACATTCTCGTGTTTGTGTGCTTGCTTTGTTTTCTTGTCAAAGATAAATTACAAATCAGTTCCAAAAACAAGTATTCATCCAACACAACATTTTCAAATACCAGCCAAAAGATCAAAAACAAAGAGAAACAACAAAAGCATCAAATTATATGACCATTCTTCACATCTTGAGAAAGAAGAATCTTCATCAAAACATCAACTTGAAGAAAAGAGCATTATGCTCAAAGGCTTTTATCAAAAGGAGGAAATTCTTCTATCTAAATAGACAAATCTTTGTCTCTCATAGAACCTTCTTACGTCACGTGTCTTTACCTTCAAGGGAAATCAAACGAGTTTGATCAAGAGTCATTAAACCATCAAGCTTTTATGCAATATCGCACTTTGATTTATCACAAAAATAAAGGAGGCAAGATCAATCTTGATTTCTTTCCCAACATTTGCATCACATATAACATAGCTCAGGAAGAACCACCAACTCTCAAAAGAGAAGAGGAAGAGTTTGTTCCTTTTGTAACACAAAGTTTCTATTGAAGTTCACATTTCATCAATTATCATATCCATATCTCATCAAATCCACTTCCAACTCTCAAAACATCAAGAGGTTTTTGTCCTAAGTTCTTTTTTCGATATTGCTTGAAACAAACACAAACAAATCACTTTTAGAATTGTCTCTACATCTAGGATAAACTCATCCTAAGAGACATTTCTACGTAGGTTAAAACTAGTCTATGAGTGAATCCTCTCATTACTGGGTAGTTGAGTCTGTAACACAACTCAGATCTCTCTAAACCTTATCACATCAAAATTTGTCAATCAAATATAACAAGCGATTCAGGAAAGGACTTTGGTAACATTTACTTTTAGTTCTAGAGATCCATATGCGAAGCACTTCACCAAACATCAATCTTTCATTTCATCACCAACTCATCATAATTTTCATCAAACTTCAACAAAAAATTGTAAACAAAATGGCTCATACCAGATCAAGGTCTAGACAACAAGAAATTGAGGAAGAAGAGGAGGAAAATATCAATGAATTCCAAGAAGTCCTTGGAGGAAACATAAATGATGACTACCCAAGTACTCCTAATCCTGCAGCAATAGAAAGGGCACAACACAACCCTCTCTTCAATAGACTTTTTGATGAGATACACAAGAATAATGTTGATGCTCACTTTTTAAAACTTGCTCAAGAAGGGGCTAAACTACCCTCTGACTTTGATATGGCATAACTAAGACAAGCATCAGAACACCAAAGTCGTAATGAGGATGAAAGAGGTCGAGAACATAATAGATACTGTATGCAGGAAAAGCGGGTCGATAGAACTGAATATGTGAAAAATAGAGCTCTATGGAGCCTTGCTCACACACTCACAGGACTTCTTGGTGCAAGCTATGGAGTAATGAAGTATCACTCAGCTTCCCAAGGTTGGTCCCATGGTTCTCTATCTTACACAGTCCCTCAAACCAATGTTTTTGCTCTCAGATCACTGAGCAAAATGGTTTAGGGATGGCAAATGCAAGAACCAGGGATGCTTTTTGTTGGTTTTAATATGAGATGCATCCTAAGCTATGCATGATTCTAGAAATGCAATAAACTAACTATAAGATGACAAGGTTAGTATAAATACTATCCTAACATGATATATTAGTCTATGATTGAGCTAAATGATAAAGAAAGTATTCTAAACATGCATATTTAGACTAATTCCTAGTTAAAAGAGAGGCTAAATGATGAGCATAGATGAAATGAAAGCTTGAATGTATTTGAACATAAGTATGATACTACAAACTTGGATCCTCAAAATGGAGGAATGAGAGCTCTATTTATAGCAAAAATAGGGCAATGGATGGTCAGAATTGAAAGAGTTGATCAAGGGTTGAGTTTGAAAGCTGGGAATCCATGTTTGCAATTTGCACCAATGAAATGGTGACAAATGTCAACATAGGGTTGGGTTGAGAGAAGGGGTTGGAGGCATTAAATGCCTGAGAAGACCTCATGGTTATCCAGAGGGTAAGGATCAAGCTTAAGTTAAGATTACCCATTGGATTAAGAGTTAATCCAAGGATAAACTCTTGTGCAAATGATTAAGGAATAACCATGGTCAAAGAAATAAATGCTTGAAGAGACCCTTGGGTTGGATGAAGGTTAAGTTAGGCAAAAAGTCTCTAACCATGTAAGAGGGTTGAATTAACCATTAATGGTTTGGGAGACTTTGGAAAATTAAGTGGTTGAAGACTTGAAGCCTTTAATGGTTATCAAAGACTTTAAGGGTGTGAGAAGTGACTTCCCTTTGTTTAGGGATGTGACAAAGTTTAGAAGATGGGTTAGGTTAATTTAGAAGTGATTAGAAGGGTCTAGAAGAAATTAGGAAGGGGTTTAGGAAGCAAGTGGGAGATGTAGGAAAATGCAAGTGGATGGAGAGATAATAGGATTTAATTGAAATAAATTTAATTTAATTCAATTTGGTTGCAATTTGAGGAAATTGAATAGATTAGATTTATTCAATTTAGGATAACTTATTTAATTAAATTTGAATTTAATTAAAAGTGGATAGAAGGGATTTAATTGAATAAAATGATTTATTCATTAAATGGTATAGTGAATTTAATTAAAATAAATTGAGTAATTTACCTAATTAAATAGAGGAATGTGGGTAATTTAATTAAATTGGATTTAATTAAATAAAGAAATGAACATAAAATATTCATTTAGGAATATTGTCATTTTTATATGTCTACAGATACAACTTTCATAAAGGTAATCCCCCACCTCCTCCTCCTCCAAATGAAATAGACATGTTGCGGCAACAAGTCGAGAATCTCGCCCAACAACTTCATAGTGGTGTGAAAACTAATCAATTTTCACTCAATGACATTTGTCCCTATCCATCTGATAGGAACCTTCATATGCCACCTTTTCCACGAGGGTTCGAAACACCCAAGTTTGAAAAATACAGAGGAAAAGGAGATCCTCGGGATCATGTTCAAGAATTCCATTATGCTTGCCTTGAAGTGGCATATGAGGATACGTACCTAATGTGACTTTTTTCCCAAAGCTTGGGAGGAACAACCACATCATGGTTTTCCCGATTACCAGGTGGCATTAGGACATTTGAAGAACTCATCCAAAAATTCTTGGCACATTACTCACATAACATTGAACGTGATATCACAATGGCTGATCTATGTAACACTAAACAAAAACCAGGTGAGCTATTTTTAGTCTTTCTACAATGATTGCGTCAAATGTCTAGCAGACGTTCTCTTCAGTTACCTAAACAAGAACTAGTGGAAATATTTATTTCTAACTTAAATGACGAAATGGGATTTCACCTAGATGTAAAAGACACAGACTCTTTCAATGGCATGATCACAAAAGGTTTAAAATGTGAGCAGACTCTCATAAAAAAAAGGGCTTATCAAAATATATAATGAACCAAAGGATGGCCCTCACCCATGCTTCAATAGTGACAATCCTAGCTTCTGGAACAAAAACAAAAATGTCGTCAACGACGGGGTTGTGGATGCAAGAACTATCAAAAGTGCACAACCCGTGGTTCGATTTGTAGGATAGAACCCCCCACCCAAGAATAACACAGTCTCTCCTCCAAATCAAGGCTGCACCATATCTCAAGATGAACCAAGACAACGTCAACAAAATTTTAAACCAAAACAAATATACACTCCCTTAGGGGAACCCATCGAAACAGTGTTACGTCAGTTGGTTTCTCAAAATCTGGTAACCTTACCCAAAACATCAAATTATGAACCTCAAGTCAAACCTTCATGGTGGAGGGATATTGAACATTTTGATTTCCATCAAGGAAAAGGACATCAGACAAGCAATTGTCATAGATTGAAAGATCTTATTAAGGATCTTATTGACTGGGGTGTGTAGCATAGGAATTAGAAATCATCACATGCAAGTAGTATTAATCATTAGCTCAATCACAAAAACTAGAATGCAATGAGTCTATCCTAAGACACATTCAATAGAGACATGAAATCAAAACATTCAAAATTAAAGACATATGCAAACCAATGGTAGATTTGAATGCTTCTTCATGCGGCTCCATTGTCCTTCTTTCTTCTCCAAATAGCCTTTGTTTGTGGATCTCACCTTCAAGTGCACAAACTTAATGTGAAAGCAAGATTGATATTGGCACAAGAATACAAGAAGAAGTGATTATTTCTCATTATCTGATTTTGTGATTATGTGATTGCAAAAGTGATTACCAATTAGCCTTGATTGATGAAGATCAGCCAATTTATAGAAAAATTGGAGAAAAGACAAATTAGCATGAAATGGATATTGGAAGCAATTAATTTCAAAAATGGCACAATTGAGTGGAAAGAAGAAGGTTATGACACCTTCTATGTCATGAATTATGACATATTGCCAATGCAAAGACTAGAGAACTAGAACCTTATGACATCTTGCTATGTCAAGAGTATGACGCATGAAGCACAAAAATAGGGAGAACTAGAGACAAGTTAATTAGGTGGAAATTGCAATTTAGCAAATTAGAAAATAGGTGGAAATTAAGAATTTAGAAATGATGAAAAATTAGGAAATTAGGTAAATTAATTAATAATGTGTCATTTATTAATTAATTCACAAAAGAGGAATAATTAGCCAATTAAATAAATATTTAATTGTGATGAGAAGACTCTTAGGATGAATAAATAAATTATTTAACCTAGAGGAAGAAATGACAAACAAGATTAAATGAATAAATCATAAAACCATAAAAGATGAATTAGCAATGCAAGAATGACAATTAGGTCTTGATTGAAGATAATTGATATTGATCATGATTCTGATTAAATGATTTGATTGATAAATGCACTGAGGAACAATGACAAATCAATCCAAATTGACATGATTGAAGAGGACAAGGATCGATGACAAATCGATCATAAAATGATGAGATTGACAAGTTGATAAGAGATTGACAAGATCAACCAAAATCATGATTAAAGATTGTTATTGACAAGACCAAATTCGAAAGCGAGACAAATGAAGAATGTAGAAGAATGACTCGATGCTTGTAAATGATAAAAATCAAGTACGTAACATAGGAGAAATGTTAATGCGACGCAAAAACCTAAAATGAGGCAATGTGCAAATGTTAAAGTATGATTCTGCAAGCGTTGACCATTTTTAGGTGTCTACAGGGTGAAATAGAAATCGAAGGACATGATCCAAAGACAACAAACAATGATCATCTCATGTTTAAAAATCCACTTCCATCACATGATCAAAGGGGTCCTTCCACTTCAAGGAGAAACACAAATACTACCGATTATACACAAGCCGCGTATAATTACACTGTGAATCACCTATACGATGCCAGTGAATAGACTACAACTATAACCATCAAAAATTCCATCTCCACTTGCAATGTTGTTACACGTCGCAACAAGATTACCATGAAAGCGGCTCCACAAGGCACCCCATCTATCCCAAAGTAGTATAACCTTGTGGACCAATTAGACAAAACTCCCGCACTGATATCTATCTTAGAGCTATTGCGCCTATCTCCATCCCATAAAACAATCTTGGATCAAGCTCTCCAATAGGCATCAGTCCCTAGAAACCTAAATACAGATTAGTTCCAAGCCATGGTTGGAAATCTAAGGTCATCACCTTGTCCCACTTTCTCTGAAAGTGACAACACATCCTTCCAACAACCTCACAACGCCTCACTCCACATTGAAGGATTTATCAACCAACATAGGATCAAGCAAGTCTTGATCAAAATGGAGCAGGCCTAAATATATGTACTCTATAATTAGTCATAGCTTTGGGATATGCAATTGAATCAGTGGATCCCCACAAGAAGATCACAATCAAAGCCTATGATGATGCAGAGCGTTCATCCAAAGGAGTTGTTGTGCTACCAATCCGAGTGGGCCTTGTGGTGAAACACATCATCTGTCAAGTTCTAGACCTTCCTTTGCCATACAATTTATTGTTAGGAAGACCTTGGATACATGCCATGCAAGCCGTTCCATCCACCTACCATCAGTGTATCAAGTTCCTACATAATGGTGTAGAAATCACAATCCTGGGAGATGCAAATCCCTTTGCATATTGTCATAATATCAGTCATCAACCAGAGATTACCATTCCCAACAATAGAGAAGCTATCTCATCCACATCATACATAAGTCCAACCTCTCTTTCCAGTTCAAACACCACTATACCCAAGCAAGAGAAACTCAAGATGAAAATAGTAGAGGAAGGTCCTGGGGAATACAATCTCAGCCAACTCTTTTGTGTTGGACAAATGCCCACTTCTCCTAGAACACATGGTAAACCTCAACAGTTTCTTCAACAACCACGGATCAAGCCAGCGTGTACTTTGATGCCTTTCATCCTTGGAAAGAGTCAAGAAGAAGAAACCAGAGATGAGGACTTGGCAGAATGGATCTATAAAGATTCTATCACCACAGAAATCCCACAAGCTAAGCTTCCCACATATCAGTATGGCAAAGGCCTTCTCATTATGCAAAGAATGGGTTATGATGGTCATAGTGCTTTGGGACCTTGCAAGCAAGGAATACATGAACCACTGTAGCTAGAATTAAAGCCCAAGGATAATACAGGCTTAGGCTTTCAAAAGGAGTTCCTTCTGAAGCTCAGATTCAAAGGAAAACCCAGCCAACCTCTATATCAGCCTATTACAAAGAGGTCACCTTTGATTATAAAAGCAACATCAAACATCATGGTAACTGCCCCTTCGAGGCTAAAAATCCTAGTAAAACCATCCACAACACCAATCATCCCACCAAACAAACCAGTAACCTCATCAGCAACAACAATAACATCAAAAGCACCATTAGCAACAGCAACTATATCAAAAATCTCAGCAATATCAACAACACGGGCAATTCCAGAAGAAGCAGCAAAGTCAACACTACCAATACTCCCCATATCAGATTCATTGATCCCCATAATCCTTCCTACAACACCAATCATTTCATATACAAAACTGATCACACCTGCGGTGTTTAACTCAAAGGACATCCCAGTATGGTATAGTAATCAGATACTAGAAAGTGACTCAGAGACTGACTCACATGAATGGGAATTTGATTCCATACAACTTAATACTTCAGATGGGAAAGACACATCACCACCTCCACCCCACAAAGACATCCCTATTTACGGAGAAGCATAGATAAAGACCTCTTGGGTTCCTGAGCTGGAAACATCTTTCATAGACCCTACGTCACATCATGCACCTAATTCTAACAGGGAGAGTACCATCAATGACCTTCACCATAACTTCTTAACCCTCACTAACACATCTAACAAACTTAACCTAATTGATGAGGTAATGCCTATTATCCATCCTGAACTCATTGAATGGAACCAACCTAATCCCCCATGTCTTGACCTTTTCCAAAATGATGAGGCGATCATTGACTTTTTGGAACTACAAGATAGCATACCAAGTGGGGATCACAAAGCTCGATTCTCCATTGAACTTAATAGTGCAACATACTTTGGGGCGGATGCCAAACCTTTCAGCTACAAAAATATAACAATAAAACATGGATCTTCCAGTGAAAACCACATTGTGGCATTGTTTGATCTCACAAAAGTAAAAACAAAGAGCATATCCAATGGTGAAAACCTCTTTGGGGTGCCAAAGGATGAAAGTTTTGACATTCTCCCCTCTAGTACACAGCAGGAACGATCAACAATTCTCATTGAAGAGACAAAAGAATACAATGTGGGGACTCTTGAAACACCTTACCACATACATCTGGCATCTCTTCTAACTCTAGAGGAACAACCTAAGTTTGTAGAGTTCTTCCAGAAGCATCAGATCAACTTTGCATGGTCATATGCAGACATGCCTGGTCTTGATTCAGATTTAGTCATGAATCACCTCACCATAGCAGAAGGAGCCAAACCTGTCAAGAAAAAAATTCGCAAGATGCATCCTTAGATTGTGGTATTAGTCAAAGCAAAACTCAAGAAACTCCTAGATGTTGGTTTTATTAAACCAATTGATTATGCAGATTGGATATCCAATATTGTGCATGTCGGCAAACCAAATGGGGGCACTTGTATCTATACTAACTTCAGAGATTTGAACAAGGCTTGTCCTAAAGATGACTTCCCCCTACCAAAAATCGACATAATAGTGGACCTAATAGCAGGACATGCCATTCTTTCACTCATGGATGGCTTTTTCAGGATACAATCAGATAAATATCGCACCAAAGGATCAACATAAGATGGCCTTCACATGTCCATGGGGAACATACTACTGGAATGTAATGTCTTTTGGTCTAAAGAATGCAAGAGTGACCTATCAACGAGCAATGACTACCATCTTCCATGACATTATGCATACTATAATGGAAGATTATGTTGATGACTTACTAGCAAAATCACTCACAAGAGAAGGTCATCTGGAAATATTAGAGAAAATATTTGATAGACTAGAACAATATCATGTTCGACTCAACCCAAAGAAATGTGTCTTTGGAGTAACCTTGGGGAAGCTTCTAGGATACATTGTCTCCAGCAAAGGTATTGAGGTCAATCCTGCAAAGGTCAAGGACATGCCACCTCCAAAGAACATCAGCCAGCTAAGGACACTACGAGGGGGACTTCAATCCATCCGAAGATTCATTGCACAACTGGCAAATAAATGTCACCCATTTACACACCTGTTACACAAAAACATCTTCTTTCAGTGGGATACCAGATGCCAGCAAGCATTCCAGATGCTTAAAGACTATCTCATGAATACACCATTACTGATTCCACCAGATCCAAGTAGGCCTTTATTACTCTATATATCAGCAACAAATACAACATTGGGTGTAATATTGGCACATCATAATGTAGAAGGGAAAGAGTGCAATGTTTACTACATCTATCACACACTGGTTGGCTATGAACTCAATTACACACTTATTGAGCAAGCTTGCCTAGCAGTAATCTTGGCAGCCACTAAATTGAGACACTATCTATTGACACATAAAGTACAACTCATTGCAAATATTGATCCACTCAAGTACTTACTCAACAAAGCAGCATTGATAGGCGGCTTGGCCAAATGGGTGATGATTCTAAGTGAATTTGACATCAAGTATGTGGACCGTAAGGCTATCAAAGGACAAGTCATTGCAAATCAATTAGCCGATGCTCCCCTCATAGATGATCATCCTCTCATTTCCAATTTTCCAGATGAAGAGATATTCATGATCACAACAACACAACCATGGAAACTATACTTTGATGGTTCATACACTAGGCATGGCTCGGGGGCAGGCATTCTGTTTATCACACCTCAAGGTGATAGCATCCCAAAGTCTTACAAGCTCACATTTCCATGCACAAACAACATAGTAGAGTATGAGGCCTTGATCATAGGACTTAGGCTAGCCATACTTACAAGAACTACAAGTATATGGAGATTCTCAACTGGTCATTCAACAAGCAACTGATGAATATCAGACTAAAGATGACAAACTCATGTCATACAAGCAAATGGTGGATAGTCTAAAGGCATCATTTACTACTATCACCTTTGAGAAGATACCAAGAGATCAGAATCGAGCTGTTGATGCTATGGCTACCTTCGCATCTCTCCTAGATCTTCCATAGAATTCAACATGCTATGAGTTCTTGGTAGAACAGCTTTGGATTCCCACTTATGATATCCCTGAATCCGAGATGATATTTCACCTTGTCGGTTTTGAATCCCCATGGTACAATGATTTCTATACCTACCTTCATGATCACACACTTCCTCCTAACCAATCAAATAGCCAACGTAAAACCTTGATTCGCCAAACTGCTCGATTGATGAGGAGGGATGACAAAAGGTTAGTCTTCTTCTGAGGTTGGTGGGCTTTGTTCTCAATGTGCAATCAATCCCTAGGCACAAATGGGATTCTTCCAAACCTTTCTCCTATCTCCTCCTCTCTATTCAACATTGTTTGCACCCTATTATATTGGACATCACTCCTCCTAACCTTCCATGCTAAGGCATTCAAGTCTGAAATGAGGTCCTCTTGTGTGTCACCAAAAATGAACAAGTTTGGTTGTCCAACTGGCTGAATCTCCTCTCTTCCAGGAATGGGCAACTGTTGGAGAACCATGGTTTACCTAATCTTATTTGCTCCTTTAAGGATTTCAATCATATTGATCTATTGTGTGAACATCTGGACAGGTCTACAAGGTATGATGACTGTCCTTCACTTCTCAAGAATGGAAATTTCTCAATTTGAGACAAGGAACGTAGGGTTACTCAAAGCAACTTTCTAGGTGCAAAAGGTCAATTTGATCAAATGGCTCAATACAATTCTTTGGATATTGTAGAAGGGTGTCTTAGGTCTCTACTCATCAATGTTGATGATTTGAAACAACCAATTTCTTCCCCTTCCTTACCGATTTCATGAATTGGTCAAATTTGCTCCAAAAAAGCTACTAGAATTAGCCCTAGTTTTTAGTGAAATTTGTTCACCCTGCTCAACCTACTAAACTTCATGACAAACCCTTGGAGATGTGTTCATTTGATGTTGAAAGCTCAAGGATTTTTTCTATGGCAAGTACTGTACAGACTGTTTTAGTGCTGTCCCATAAAATAGGCACTTTTCAAGGGTTTTTAAGAGTTTTGGTGAGGGTTTGCGAATTAAAGGTTTCCTCCATGATGCTAGACCCAAATTAAAGGTTTCAAAACTTGCTATGATATATACCAAACACTTCCAAAGATTCAAATCTTATCTTAGAACACTGACATTATGACAAATAAATGCCATACTGCTGCCCTTACACAGAAATAACAGTCTAGAGGCCTGGGACAGCAATGTTTTTAAGGTTTTGCATTCATTTTGAACATTTGTAAACCATATACAATTAAAGTATATCAATTAGGGATGCAAAAATGGTTTGAAATCAGTTGGAACACCATGCACAGCAAATAAGAAAGGATTTTATAACTGCTGTTCATACACAGTCAACAATGCATTTTTTGACAGCAATAAGGTGCATTTTTGACAGCAACTTCCTTTCTTTGTTTTGTTTGCTTCTTTACTCTATCCCTGGCCTGCAAAAGGTGTACGCAAAAACAAATACATATAATCTCTTCAAAGATCTTTTAATTTGTACACTTGAAAGATGCCACAAGGCATGGCAGCATTATGAGACTATGACAGAAAATACACCTTTCTAGGATCCTTATTTAGGTCCTTTACAACCAAAGTGTGTATCTTGCCTTCTTAACATTGAATACATTTACAAAAACATTCCATGATGCATAAAAACAAGAATCCTTCATTCCATACTGTCTTCTAGGAAGATTGGTAATGAGGTTTTAACAATGAAAACAGTGACTCACTATTTTACAGTCTGATTACACTTTTGCTTCTTGCATCCAACCAAGTCATGAGAGAGACAAGGATGGTAAAATACATTTAAGACTCTTTCCAACTCAAGTCTTCTTCAACACATCAAAGTACAGTGCTATGAACAACAAAGTACCATTCAAACAAATTTGAGAATACCCAAGCCAAGTTGCTTACTCCACACACTTGCCATGGGTTTACAAACACTTGTACATTGCTAGAAAAGGAAAATGGATGTATGGTACAGTATGTACAGGTCCAAAAAAGTCCCTCAAAGCCATGGATGAAGAGACCTTGAAGAAATTAGTCGGACCATGAATAATCTTCCACTGGAACCACAAAACAATGCCTTTTTCAAGAGCACTTCAAACAAAACTTGTTCCAAACCCCAAGAAAAGATCAGAGATCACTACTAAAACATCAAGAGAGATCAAAAAAATGAAAAACAGGAGTAGTACGGACTCATGGAGCCATGGTATGGACTGTACTCTCAAAAGTGCAGAAAATTAGTTAAAAACTCACAAAAATGAGAGCAAAATAAGTATTTCTCTTAATTTTCCAAAATGAACAACCCATACAATGATTGGAACATGGTTTATATACATTTTCCAACTTTTTGAAGCCCTTGTATGGACAGGTACAGGCTGGAACTAACCAAAACCACCAAAAACCACTTTTTTGACAACTTTTGACAACTTTTGTTGCTCAAAAATTGCATTTTGACTTCTGGTGACTTGGCACTCAAACCAATGACTCAAAATAATCTAGAAACACTAAATAAACATGTTCCAATTCCTTTCAAGGCTTTCCAACATCAAAAATTCAAAAAATGCTCATTTGGACCCAAAATTGACAATTTTTAGCCTGCCGAGCAAAAAAACAAAAATCTTGGAAACTCTTAAACACAAATGAGTTCCAAGCCTTATTAAACCACAAAAAAAACCTATTAAACCTACTAGAAGCATAAAATAAACACACATGATTAATTTGCAATAAAATGTTATACCGGCTAGGATTTGAGCATTCAGGTGCTCAGGTGCTCCTGCACCATCGATATACCATTATTATTGAAACCCTATACTGACACAGTCTTGATGGTACTCTCCTTCGATGTCTGGAACAAGATGAGATAATAAAGGCCTTAGAAGAGGTACATGAAGGAATTTGTGGAACTCATGCAAGCGGTCTGTCACTAGCCAAGAAACTCCTGCGTACTAGATACTATTGGCCATCTATAGAAAAAGACTCCTACTACTTTGTCAGAAAGTGCAAGAAATGCCAAGTTCATGGAGACCTGATACATGCACCAGCATAATAATTTCAACCAATCACAACACCATGGCCTTTTTGTCAATGAGGCCTTGACCTTGTAGGTAAAACCCATCCATATTCATCCAATAGCCATAAATTCATTATTACTGCCACTGAATACTTCACAAAATGGATCAAAGTTGTTCCACTTACCCAATTCACCGGCAAGCAAATCACCTCATTCATCCTTAAATACATCATCTGCCAGTATGGTGTACCCATGTCCATTATCATAGATAATGGACTTCCATTCAAAAATTAGGATGTTCGTGAGCTCTGTGAGAAATTCCACATCCAGCACCACTTTTCCACTCCCTATTACCCACAAGGCAATGGTCAGGTCGAAGCATCAAACAAAAACATATTAAGAATCCTCAAGAAGATAGTCAATGATGCCAGTCGTGATTGGCATGTTCAATTGAATCCAACACTATGGGCGTATCAAACTAGCATTCGAACCCCTACAGGCGCAACTCCCTACTCACTAGTCTATGGCACAGAATCTATTTTACCTATTGAGGTTGAGATACCATCTCTATGGGTTTCCTTGCACAATCTAATTGATGATGAAGGATACAGAGTATCACGTCTCCAAGACTTAGAGTTACTTGATGAAAAATGATAAGCTACATACAATCACCTCAAGGCCTATCAGCAGCGCAAGAGCAGAAGCTATAATCATCGAGTTAGACCTCGTACATTTGAGGTAAGTGATCTTGTTCTTCAAGAGAATCCTCATAACCAACCAAACCGAGAACATCAAGGAAAGTTTGAATCAAATTGGCTGGGTCCATATGTTATCACTACTGTATTTGGGTCCGGGGCATATCAGTTGGCTACTTCAGAAGGAGAACCACTAGCAGATCCGATAAACAACATGCACCTTAAAAAAATTTATACATAAGCTGCACAGAGCATCAAGCTCCCATACATATCCGAAAAAACACCAAAAACATTCAAAAAAATGTCCTGAAGAAAATACAAAAACATCAAAATAGTAAAGAAAAATCATCCATCCAAATGGTGAACAACCACTCCATTGGCACCTTGGGTAAGTACGATGGTGAAAACCTGGCAAACAAGCGCCACTTGTAAAGGCTATGGCTTCATTGTCTTTCAAACTTGTTGTGATCACATTCATTTCATCCATTCATCTATCCGTCCAAATTCATGGCTTTTTATTGATCTACAATCAAGGATAGTACTTCATGCGTCTGGCATCCCATTTTTTCATAGTCATGCCTAAACTGGGGGCAGTGCCCTTAATCTAGTTGATGGAAGTGGATTCTTCATTATCTTGTGATTCATTGGTTGTTCGTTCAAAACTATCTCACAAAATTTAAAAAACATTCAAAACAATCACAAAAACTCCAAAAACATTCAAAAAATCATCCAAATACCAAAAACATTGAAAAACTATCTCACAAAATCCAAAAACATCAAAAAACATCAAAACAAACAAAAACATGGCAACACCTTGTACATACGTTTTTCAAAGAAGATACCAAGAAAACATTGTGAAAGACTCCAACAAATGACCACTTATCCGATCAACCAAACAATCAACATCAAACATGCAAAACTATCTAAACAAGGATGCATCCTTCCTTACCAAAAACAAAGACAAAATGACATTTTCTTTCACAAGAAAATTTTGTTTAAAGCTATCAAGTACTTGGTTTGTTTGTCGGTTATTCATTCATTTATATATACATCAGGTTCCTACAACTTTGTTTGTGTATCTTTTGCGAATTATTCTGATGAAGTACTAAGGCATGTACTAATGGTGTCTACATGGGAAGTTCACTAAGCTACGTGATCTTATGCGAAACACAGTCATGGATCACTATGGCTTGCTGACTACAGCATATACCTCGACCATATGAGCATGAACCATTATCGAGGGTCCATATTATTTATTCTTTATTCTTTATATATGTTGTTTTCTTGTAGGTACCATGCCCCATCCTTGGTTCCTATTGCCTCATCCAAAATGGTTTATCTCTTATTATAGTATGAACTTGTCTTAGGATATGATCGGTAAAAGATCAAGGAGGATGTTCCAAGTCATGCTTGAAAAGAGATAATCCTTGTCTGTTCTACAAGCAATACTCAGGTCAACTTGATCCATTATATCAAGTTGCTTGCATTAACTTGATATATCAAAATTTAGGAAAGAAGTTCTCAGGTCATCATGGTTTAATTATACCATCGATGTTTGCACTCACTTCCCACAATTCAAAAGCTCAATGATGAAAAATAAAGCACTATGGATTGTCATTTCATCTCATCTGTTTATATGGCATTTCGTTGCATATCGCCCATCCATTTACTCATTCATTATTCATATACATAGTGTTGTGCACAAGTGTGAACAAAATTAATGTGAACAATTATGTGAAAATTGAATTGGTCTTAGATACAATCATGACAGAGTACTTTGATACATCATCAGTGCATCCTGCAAAGTCTAAAACAACCTTGCATTCATCTATCATGATCATATCATCATCATTACATTTAGTTGCATTTGCATCGAGTGCCTTTCATATCATTTAGCTGCATAAAATTACATATAGTTCATTTATTTACATTAGTCTTATTATATCATTTTCCTCATTGCATAATCATGACGTTTAGATTCATTCATAGGATAAAATTGTTCTTGATTGTATTAACCATTATTATGCATTCATTTAGTGTTAGTTACCAATCATCATTTATCATCATTTATCACCATTTATCATCACTTATCATCATTTATCATTTCATACATCTATTTATCTATCCATTAGTTAAGTGAATTCATTTATCCATTTAGTATATACTTATACTCATTCATTTCATTTAGGATTCATTACAATGCATTCAACATCCTTTTAATTGCATTAAGGTGTAGTTATTCGATACCCATGAGTTGCATTATCATTACATTATCATTTCACTTCATCATATTATCTGACATTTAGACTCATAATAAAAACCCTTTGTTTCCATATAGGTTCATACATTATACATATGCATTCAGTTAGAAACCATCATTTAAGCATTTGTACTTTACATGTGTTTATCCATATCATACTCATCTAATCAACATCTAGATGCATTTACATATATCAATCATTCATTTACAGCATTAAAATCCTAAAATCATTGCATATCATTATCTCATTGTCTCATCAAACATAAAAATCCAAACAAACCATCATAATCATCATTTTATTATGCATACATAATCACCATGGCATTACATACATAAGGCTTTACATCACTAACACATCAGGCACACATATATAAACTTGCATATACATCATTAGCATCACATTCATAAAACATGCATATAGACATCATGTAGGCATAAATCATCATACAAACATGCGTATAAGACTCATCTCATAAACACATGCATATAGCAAGTACAACTATCCATCTAAAAGCATAAATCATAAGATCATCATCCTGCACAAATTCATACATATCAAAATGCATATCATCACAAAATATGGGATCTCCTCATATATCATATCATATCACCACAAATATACATGTATCAGAGTACAATGATGTCCAAAATATTGGCTACCAAGAGCCATCCAAGACATAGTCCAAAATGACAATATAAATACATGCATACAAAATGCTCTCTCAAATGCCACTCTGACCAGATGTTGCACACACATCTCTACCTACTCCCCCACTAGTCCCTACACCACCTGATCTATCTCTCTGGGGAGGACCCATCACACCACCACTCCTCTACATCCTCTAAGACCGCTCTGATCTCGCCTGCCACATCTAGGAATAGCTCAGTGCTCGCTGACTAGCTGGCACCACCTGCTCGTATAACCCCCACCAATACTCTATCTCTACCTGTGCTCGTTGAATCTCCCTCATCACCTCCCCAGTAGGACCCTGTGCTCCTACTCCAATCCGGACTCTCTCCTGCAGCTCTGCTAATCTCTCCACTGCATCATCCCTCTCTCGCAGCACCACAATCAGCTCTGACTCTCGTGCAAATAGCTACACATCTCTAGCTGCCACCTTTGCCTACAAATCCTCTATGCGAGTCTGCAAATACCCTATCATATGGTCCTACAGATCTCCACCCGTCGCTCCCTCCCCCATATCCATAGGTGCCTCCTTAGTGGCTCCCTCCTCTATATCTATCGGTGCCTGTCCCTCACTTGCATCCCTGCCACCTAACCTCACGCCTCCCTACATCAAAGGTCCCTGAGATGGCCATAATGGCTGCCCACCTCTCCCTCTCTGTTGTAATCGACCACCACCCCCACCTCCACCTCTGAATCTGCCACCTCCTCCAAACCCGCCACCCCCTCCTCCTCCTCCTCCATCCCCACCACCACCATCTCCATCACCACCATCCCCTCTCCCTAGTCCACCTACTACTCTGCGACCTCCTCTCCTCCTCCGTCTCTGTCCCCTCTCCTCCTCAAAATCTAGAATCGGCTCTATTGGATCTGATATCCGAGGAATCAGATGTGTTGCAATATACTGCGTATACTCCTCTAACACCCCAACATCCACCATCCCTGACTGCATATCCCATGGTCTCGCCTATATCATTTGAAATTCTGCTAATGCCTAATCATATGGTAATACTGGCCCCCATAGGTACCTCTCTCGAACCACCTTGGCATACTCTTCTGAACCACTAGGCAATCCCTGCCTCCGCCAAAACTGTCTCAACACTCTGCCCAGAAGTTGTCTCTCCACATTGTAGGTTGTCCTACCAATGAGGAATCGAGTCATGAAAACATATGGCAACACCTCTGCATCATCCTCCCATGGCTCACACTCAATGTACGGCCTCCAAATCACTGTGTCCAAGTCATCCAGTGCCCGTTGCCACCACTCTAACTTCCCCAGGTGGGGCTAACTCATCATCCCTCCATACATGTATACATAGGGCTGATCCAGTGCTCGAAATCTCAAACTGACTGGTCGGGTAACTGGTAAATTCTCCCATGCCCAAATATGTAGCAGCGTGATCCCTACTCCCAAAGAGCCCATCCCTCAATATGCTACCTCATGTAGCTCCCAATATAAGTATGATAGCACGCACAGTCCCAATGCAAACCGGGTCCCCTCTATCATCATCTGCTCAATCACCTGACCCCAACCAATGGCCAGTCCATGCAATCATCGATCTAGGCACAGTAGTCCCCCAACAATACTTGATAGCACTGCTGGTAATTGCTCATACAACGCGGCTATGTCCTCCTAGGCTATCGATCCATCATCAATATAGACCTCCTCCTCAAAAAATCTCTGCACTGCTAGGATCCCCCATGCTCGGTCATAACTCACCAACTCTCCTCGGATAGGAATGTGCAGGATGTACCATACATCCTCCAAAGTCACTGTCATCTCTCCCTGCACTAAGTGAAATGTACATGTCTCACTATGCCACCACTCTGCCAATGCTGTAATCAAACCGTGATTCATCTAAATCATGGGCATATACATCACATCGTACAAACCTGTCACTGCAATGCAATCCACCTTAGCATCTGTCAACCAATCGTGCAACACCTGTGTGGCAGGATGCCTCTCGCACAACTGTAAGATGCGAAGATCCTCCTACACACGTGCATCAACCATCATCATCAGTTGTTTTGTTTCAAACTTTCTTAAGTTTAAACCTAGACTATCAACAGATACTTTGACCAAGTATCTTCGGGTCTCAACAGGTAAGCAATCATGGCACACTTAGACTTCAACAGGAATTTATCCTAATGACCTAAGTCTCATCAGGGCTGCTATGGTTCAAACAACTCTCACCTCATCTCTCCATCCATCCACCATTGGCATCGGGAGATTTTTTCAAACAAACTGGGGCATCTATTTTCCTGCACACAACAATGCTAATCTCCTAACAAAAGAACTCACTCAACTAGGCAATAGTGCTAAACTAACACTAGCGCTACTTTGACTATACCATAGCACTACCTAACAGCAATAGTGCTCACTAAACTAGTCAATAGTGCTCAAACAACAATAGCACTATATTAACTACACAATAGCGCTACCTTACCACAACAACGCTCAATCAACCACCCTATAGCGCTAACAAAACCAATGCGCTAAAACAGTTGTGCAATAGCGCTAACCAAAACAAAAGCGTTAAATCCACTACTTAATAGCACCATAGTGACACAATAGCGCTAATTAATTTAACAACAGTGCCAAAACACAGTTTTAGCGCTATTGTCTTGACTCAACTTGGACCTAGCTTAAAACATATCAAAACTACACAAAAATCAAAATTTCAAATTCTCATACCGCTGGTCTGTAGTTGTTTGGCAGCTGGAATCGACGGACTCGCTCTAGTCAGTGCTCTGTTATGGGAACCAGCATCCTGGCTGCTACTTGCTCCTCTAAAAAGTCACTATCAGAGCTAAAATTTCACTATGGTCGCGAATGCAAATGAGCCTATTTTCACCCCTTTCTCCCCATATAAACCCTTCGTTGTAACCCTAATTTTTCCTCTGTTCACTGCCGCGGTCCCCGTGAACTTCCCGAGCCTCCCATTTCTTCATTTTATCTCTGATTTCTTCTATTTTTCACCAGTATTGCTAACTTCTTCTCTTCTACCACCCTGCCAATTTTCATTCTTTTTCGAGAGATCGCCCAATTTTTTGAAATTTTTTGGCCCATCTCTCGAGGGGGCATACCACCCTTTAAATTAAGATTTTATTGAGCATTTCTTCTCACCTATTTTTCTTTCTTTGAAATGACACAATAACCGCATCGTCTCAAATAGGGGCAAATGTAGTCACATAAATCTGTACATTTTAATTAAATGAATATTTCATATTTATTTGATTAAATATTCACTAGCCAACAGTTAATAATATAATATTTAATTAATTCATCTTCAATCATTCTCCTATTAATTAAATAAATTATTCAATTTATGTTAATTAATTCATTAAACCAAATTCACACTCAATTAAATGAATAAATTCTATTTATTCAATTTAATCCTCTTTCCTCTTTTAAATAAATTAAATAAAATATTTATTTAAATCATTATTCCCCCCCACTTGCATTTTCCTACAAATGCAAGTTGCAACCATAAGTTGAAATAAATTAATTTTATTTTAATTAAAATCCTATTTTCTCTCACCCACCAAACCCACTTGCAATCCTAACCCCCTTCTAGATTCTTCTAAATCCTAATCAATTAGCCTAATGCATCCCCTAATTATTGTCACATTCCTAAGCAACTTGGAGTCACTTCTCAAAGACTTCAAAGTCTTTGAAAAGCATTAAATGCTTGGTGTGTTCAACAATTTAACCTCTAAAGTCTTCCAAACCACTTATGGCTCTTACATGACCATTTATGGTTAACCCCTAACTTAACCCTCATGTGACTCATGTGTCTCCTCAAGCATTTATTGTTTTGATCATGGTTATCCCTTTTACCTTTGCACAAGAGTTTATCCATTGGATAAAAGTTTTATTCTTTGAATAAAGAATTTATTCACTCAACCCAACCTTGACCTTAACTCCCAACCTTGACCCAACCTTGAATTTATTCTTTTGATATGCCTGCTTAGAATAGTTTTTGGTTGATTAACACTAACGGTTTCTTGTGTTTTTGTGTGTTATACGACCACAGGCTTTAATCTAACACTTGCCCCATTTTGCAGAGTATCAGATACTAATGTTAATATTTTTGATTTCTCCTTCATGCTTTGGGGATTATGTGGATGGGGTTCACTGGGAACCTTCAACTCTCTCAATTCCCTAACCTCAGCTGTCATGGCCCTGGTTTGTCTTATATTCTTATTACAATAGAAGGCATTTTAGATAGAAAACCTTATTCTAAGAACATTAAGGACTCCAGTTTAAGGTGGTGCCGATGCAGGCAGCTACCTTCCTTTCATAGTTTTACATGGTTAAATGGTATCCTAACTTTGAGCTTGCAGGATAGTATTACTTTGTGTTTGTAGCATGCAGAATCCAGTTCTCCCACCTCCACCTGGCCAGCACTCAAACAAATCCTCGGCCTCCCAACTCGCCCTTACCATCCGAAGGCTTCACCTATAACTTAGATCCATCATGTAGAGGCCATGTTTAAATTGTTGACAACATTATGTATTTCTCAAATCATTATTGTAATCCCTTAAGAAGTTAGATTTCTGGCTATCAGGGACATGTAAATTATTCCAAGAATTTCACCTTGGGCAAGACCGGAGGTTTTCTTCATTCGGTTCTTTCTTACCGGTGCCCACACCAATCCGAATTTGTACATTTTTTGTAATTATTTTTCAGAATTAATAAAGTTTATGGCCTCGGCCCATTATCAATCAAAAAAAAAAACTATTGAAATCTTATGTAATAGAATGTAAACAATTGTTTATAATATATAACTTAATATGTTAATTAAAATATATGTATTTTGATTTATGCATATACTAATCATATGTAATTTCAATGTTGTTTTAAGGCGAATGTTTTACATATCAATGTTTATATGTTTAAAACAAAAAAAATGATGGTCTATAATAAATAATTACAAAATTAAATAATAAAGTATAAACTAACATTGCAATAAATAAATATTAAAATTTTAAAAATAATAGTATACTAACATAATACAATAACACTTTCAATATATAATATATTAAAAAAATTGATAAAATTGTGTATTCAATTTTTTTGTTGTTAAATAGACTTATAATCTACAACTTAATTATATGATAATTAGACATTACCTATATTTTTGTGAAAATGATTGATTATTTGTTACTAATTTATCACTCAAATTAGATTTATAAAATTATTTTTCAATAATAATAAAATTATAAATATACTTAATTAGCATATATTAATGTTCTAATACTGTATTTAAAAATCAAAACACAAGCAGCACATAATACAAAACCAATTTTATTCTTGCCAATATTTTAAATGTTTGAACTTAACATTTGTACTCGTATTTTCTAAAATAAAAAAATAGATCATGATTAATTTAATTTAAAAAAATTTGATTTCTAAATTTTAAAATATAGATATTAATATTTAGTTTTTTGGGTAACCCTATGGTTTCCCCTAGTAGGATCATTCTATTCACCAACCGCATGACTCAACCTAGCGTATCCTCGACCCTTACCTTGGTCTTTTTTTTTTCCAAGTTGCGGGTTTCAAAGAGGCAAGTTGAGGTGGGACTAGTTCATAGGAGGTGATCGAGTCGGTCGCAACGCCCCAAGCACAAGTTTACTCTGGAGCAACATGAGTCGACCTCAAGACCTATATAGAAAATCCCAAAGCCCTTAACCAACCATGCTGGCCTGTGGGACTTCATATAAAGATTTCATTCATAATTAACAAGTCGTTATAAATTTTAAAATAAAAATAATTAATGATTATTCTATAAAAAATATAAATATATTAAAATAAAATTAATAAATATAATATAAAACATATAGATTTATAATAGATAATAAATATAAAATAATTTAATTTGTTCAAACTACAAGTAAAGTGAAAAAAAAAATATTTTCAAATTATGGATGTAGTATAATCTCCATGTGAAAACTTTCATGAAGTTTCTATGTTAGACATGCATATTTTAACCTCCATGAATTATCTATTATCCTCTTTACGAGGCACCTAAATCTTGACATTCGAAACAAGAAACCTTAATATGGAGCTAAAACATGTGTTTTAAATCTTCTCATGTCAAATGGAAACTAAACAATGAAGTTGGAATAAGAAGCGGGATATTAAATTTTAAACATAATTTACAACATAAACAGTACAAAATGATTCACAAATAACTACAAAATTGTCTACTAAATTGCATATTAGTAGTGGATCTATTAACCCCAACCTATAAGAGTGTGTTTTTTGGCTAATCAAATAGCCACAAATTATTTCCATCAATATAAAAACTTTACAAATATGCATCAATAGTATACAAAAAGAATTTTATAATAAAGTATAAAAATAATACATTCTAATTGGTCCAAACAATTTTTTTAATCACTAGTTAATAAAAAATTATTTCAATAATACTAGCTTAAGTACAAGTACCAATAACATAATTTAATACATTATTAAAGAAAAACCAAAATCAAATTATTTACCAACTTCAATATAAAAGCAAGTGCTATGTAGTGGTGAATACTTGTCTTTTTAGCAATGTAGTACAAGTAGAGTAAAATATGGAATTGCACACAATTTTAAAATTTCATCAAAACAGAACATAGAACTTTCAAGCTCTGTCAAACCAGAATATAGAATTGCACACAATTTATAGATTCTGTCAAAATAGAACATAGAATCGCACACAATTTTCCCAGCTGGAGAAAAAAAAAAAGATTTATTTACTATCATAATAATCTAACGAAAAACACATCTAGTTGAGGTTTCTTTTATCTTTTTTTCAAAATAGCTCGTGAATGTCTTTAGCTACCATTTATGAAAATGTTCCAAGATTTATATTCATATGGCGTCAACTGTGGTTACCAATTTTTAAAATTAGAATGAGATATAGGTAAAATTATGTTTCTATTTCACATTAAATATTTTTATTTTAGAAAACAGCCGACATAATGTTGGCAAATGCACACTCCAATGAGATATTGTAGGTGATTGAAGGTTTTGTCATTGATGGCAACCTTACAATCCTATGACACCGGCAAGAAAATTTACCGGCACCTGCAAAGATAGACTCTACACCAGCACATAGACCACCGGTACCGGCAATGAAAGGAAGCATACCGGCACAGAAGCCGACAAGAATTTTGTTTGTAATATATTTTGTTAATTATTGTAAAATCATTGTAAGACGACTTGGCAAAGTTGTAAAATGACTCATATATATAAGAGATCATTGTAGAACATTTTGTAATAGATAAAAGAAAATATATAGGTGAAATAAAGCATACCTATTATGCGGATTATAGGTTAAGGGTTTATGTATGAAGCAGAGCTATAAACCGATACTAGATCTGGCATAGAAGATGTTATTTTGAAGCAGTACAAGACATTGGATTTATATAATGCATTTTGTAAGTCAGTGAGACTTCCCATTTTGTAATTGAGCAGTGAGCTCTAAGCACTTGGTCTTCCTACATGTGCAGGCCCCTATTGTAGCGGTAATATTCTCTTATTGGCCAGTAAGTGAATATTGTGGGTCACAAATCCCACCGAAGTTTTTCTCACACCTGGTTTCCTCGTTAAACTACTGTGTTATGGTGTGTTTTTCATGTGGTTGTTGTTATCTCTGTTTATTGCATTACTTTCTGTTTACTGGTATATAGTATTGATATGCTTTACATGTTTTAAGTTAAGAAAATCATTTAACCGATTAGATACTGATTCACCCCCCCTCTCAATATCTGTGGGAATCCTAACAATTGGTATCAGAGCCTAGTCCTCTATTTTCAGAAGCCTAATAGCTTGAGGAAGATCTTGACACCGGTAGAGATGGAAAACTTGATGAAGCAATTAGAAGGAGCTCTCTCAAACTATGATGCAGAAAAGTTGAAAAATATCAAACTTGAAGATGATCTAAAAGCTGCATAGGATATCATTCAAGCACTTCAAGAAAATCTTACTATTGTAAGAAACAAGAGAAGAGAACTTTGTGAAAAGATACAAAATGAGAATGATGAAAAGGAAACTCTTAGTGATCTGATAAATAAACTGAAACAAGAAAACATGACAACAAAGAATGAGATGCAGGATATGACTATGAGATTTTGTAAAGAAATTGAAGATAGAAAGAAGAATGAAGAAAAATTGACTAGAAGACTAAGTGATGCTGCAAATGAGAACACAAGACTTAGTTATGAAAATGATATGTTGAAGACATATATGATGCATGCATAGAACAACTCAAATGAACTCATGAGACAGAAAGGTATCTTGGAAAGAGAACTAGATACTGCAAATCAGCACAAAGAAAAATTCAAGAAAAGCTTAGAAGAACTTAGTGACTTGTTGAAGAATCACAAACCTAATGGTGACACTAATGGCCTTGGCTTTGAAGTTGGTGAAAGCTTTGGTACTGCAAACACAAAGGATCATGGCAAACCGGTAAGACAACTTGCTGCTTATAAATTTAATGGAAAATGCTTTAACTATAACAAGTATGGGCATAGAGAAAATCAATGTAGATCTAGAAATTATCAAATCACAAATACACCCACCGGTCAATGTTCCAAATGCAACAAAATTGGTCATAATTCAGAAAATTGCAAAATGAATGTAAGATGTTATGTTTGTGGAAGATTTGGACATCTATCAAATCAATGCAGAACACAAACCGACATAGGATATGGAAAAGCTATTCAGAAAAATAATGTGACTTGTTATGCCTATAACAAAATTGGACATATTGCTAAATTTTGTAGAAGCAAGTCCTCATCGGTAAATAACAAAGGTCCTAGTTTCAAAGGTAAAGAAAAGGTTGAAAAAGTAAAGCATGAATTCTCAAAACAATGGATCAGGAAATTAAATCTAAATGGTGATAAGAACACTCCTCCACCGGCAAAAGAGAGTAACACTCCATCGACAAGAGACTCTTCATCTAACTGAAGAAAATTCATTTAAGGGTTTGGCAATCAAAAGTGAAACATGCTATAATTCCCTCAGTTCATGGTAAGAAGTTGAAATTACTTCTATACCGGCAGATAAGTTAAGTGATTACTTAACCGGCAAGCATTAAATATGGTGGTTGGCAAAAATAACATTATAAATCAAGTGTTTTGGCTCCATTTTCATTTCACTGAGCATTCAAATATTTGAAGAGCACGAAAATTCCTGAGCGAAGGCATTCCAAGCAAAGAAGAGAAGAAATTCATCAAGTAATCATCCTTAAGGCAGTTAAAGGTATTTATATCCATGGCTTCTTCATCTGTTCCTAAATTTATAGAAAACCCTATTGTAGTCGAAGTGATTAAACACCCTAGACCCGTATTCTAGTTAGTTCCCGAGATTGCCAAGAAAGATGATAATGTTGGTGCATTTTCTCAAACCCCCAAAGGAGTAGTTTTTGCTGAAGACCCTAGAATGTACATTCTTTGTCACATAGAAGAATTAGGTGATGAGGAAATCAAGAGCATGTATAAGTGATAATTCTGATACTTAAAGATAAGTACAGATGCCAAGCTAATAAGATGAGAGGGGGGGGTGAATCATACAAACTTAATCTTCCATAAAAACATCAGATTCAACCTTGGTAACATATACTTTAGTAATATAACCAAAACTACTAAACATGTAAACTCAAAAGCATATAAACATCATAACACTCATAACACCAGATTTAACGTGGAAACCCAAATAGGGAAAAACCACTGTGGGATTCTGGACCCAGTAAGAAATATACTCTTCTAGAGTATGCTTGGTTAAAAGCAAATCCTGTTAAAGATTACAAACACATTGCTAGATGTGACCTGGTTAAGGGATTTCCCTCATATCTGTTAGGATCTTCACCTTGTTAGAAGTGACTTTGTTAAAGGATTTCAAACACTCAATCAGAATGTCACCTTGCTAGAGGGTTTTACAAATAAGACTATTAATTCCACTCAGTTAAGAGATTTTCTATCACTTTACAAAATAACAGTAATAAAAATCTATCTGCAACTTCACATCTAAAATGCTAAAGCGGATTCTTATTTTCTCAATACAATATAGACATAAAACTAATCTTATCCATCTGCTCGGCTCTATACTTTGTTATTCAAAACAGGTCTTCAAGCTTCAGTGCTCGGTAATCACTATGTAGCATCCCCGTGCATACACTTGCCTGCATACATTGTTTATCAACAGTTCCTTATTTATAAACAATAGCTAACTGCTTAATCTCCTTGATCACATTTATCATGATCAATCATAGCCATCAGATCTTCAAACTTTGTCCTAGTTGAATGTATCCATCAATCTGAAAATGTTTTACCCCACCTTGGAACTTGCATACATTTCTTGGAACTTGTGCTAGGGTATTGTAGTTCAATCTGAGTTGTAGATCTTCCTGTTGATTTTCCTTTGCCATAGATTCTTTAACAAACTTCATTCACGGCATACCAATCATTTAATCATACCCAGCTCATCAGCTTCCTTCATTAAATAATGCATGTAATCATTTAATGCATTCTATTATTACTCGATTGCAACTTGGTAAATACTAAACTTCACTTGGTAGACATTTCATCTTCATTAACTGATAGCGATAACCTTAGGGTTTACTGACTAGGTTCTTTGCTCGGTAACATAGTATAGTATTAACCTTACAATCAATAACATATGTATGATATCAAAACAATCTAAACATCATGATCTCATCATTGTCTAACTCGGTAATAGTTGCCCATTGAATAACTTATTTCTTCCCTTATTCATCATATTCTTTCTGTGTCTTTTACCGACATCTTTGTCATCAAATCATACTTCTCAAGATATGGTAACATCATACTGAATTAGAAAATCAATTTCTTG
The DNA here is from genome assembly GCF_030272615.1 of Cryptomeria japonica. NCBI lineage: Eukaryota > Viridiplantae > Streptophyta > Pinopsida > Cupressales > Cupressaceae > Cryptomeria > Cryptomeria japonica. The sequence continues at coordinate 292,412,531 of NC_081406.1, read as the reverse complement.
ACATCAATGACAAAATAATAATATTAAGACAGTAAAACATCCTTAATCAGTTATATCCATAATCATCAACAACCTTCTCAATATCCTTATTGAAATGCCAACAATCTCTCCTTGTCTGTTATAATGCCAACAATAAGACTGTAATTTGTGATGAAATCGGTAATGTTAAACCTGAGCAAAAGAAAGTGGAAACCCTAGGTTTCACTAAAATTCTCAGTATTCCGGATTTTCCTAAGGATGTTATAAGGATAGTTCTAAGGAGGGTTCATGGTGAATTCTTCTGGTTGGACTCAGTTCACAAAATTACAAAAGAGGCAGTAAAAGCTATGACAGGGTTACCTTCCACCAGTAACAGGCCTGATAAAACAAAGAAAGTCTCAAATGACCTAGTGACTAACCTAACAGGTGCAACATCTGATAAGAAATCTTTAAGATTAAATGATGCAACCGACATCAATGTCAGATTCATTAGCATGATTTTAGGCTACAAAACCACACATGCAAATAGGTTAAATTCAATCTCTAGCCTATGCATAAAGAGTGCCTATAATATGATTAAAGATAATGCAGAAATAGATTTGTGTGAGTAGTTGAAAGATGAACTTATTGACAATCTTGGAAAGATAAAGAAAGACAAAAAGGGGACATTTAGATTTGGAAACCTACTTGTCTGTTTAATACTACACATAAAAAAACAAGTGCCCGGTATTGGTAATAAAAATCTTGGTTTTGATATACCAGTAGGCAAATAATTATCTGATTTACTAAACGACATGGGTGAAAACAAAGAAAAGAATATAAATGAGTACTTTCAGACATTGAAGGCCTGGATGAATACCAGAGTCAGATTATCACAAGCAATTGTAAATAAGTATAAGAATGAAATATGATTTGTTATCAAGAAGGATGAGATTTGGATGGAGGCAGTTATCCCAAGAACCATTTGGGTTACTAAAATGGTTTATGAAATAGATGACCACATAATTGAAACATATGCAAAAGCCCTCCTAGAAGCACCCAAGGAACCTAAAGAAGAGGTATTTGGTAGTGCTGAGACTATTGAAAATCAAATCCAATCAAAGAAAAGGGTAAAGAAGGTGGAAGCAACAGTTAGAAGAGGATCTAGACAAGCTAAAGCTATCAAAGAAGATGTACTTAAACAAATGGGTATTACTGAAGATGAGTTAGAAACACTTCAACTGGAAACTCACCTTTCACTAGTTGCAACTTCTTTGGAAAGTGATATGCCAGCTGCATTTAAAAGAGTTGTGAGAAAAAGGGAACCTTCACCGGTATCTACACCTTCTCCTAGAAGAACTAGATAGAAACAATAGGCAGTAAGGCCTCCAGCAAGAAAAGTAACTCCAAAGAAGAAGTTAACACCCAAGAAGAAGACTCAACAAACCATTGCTCCAATTGACAAACTTCTAAATGAAATAAAAAAGGATGGAAAGCTGAAAAACATCAATAAATTATATGATTGATTATCAGTTGATGACAAGGAGAAAGTTGAAAACAGTGTAATTCTACACTTGGACATTTACAAGAAAATTTTAATGGAAGTTGTAGATGAATTACTGACACAACTGTTTAAAAGACTTGAAGCTAGAAGGCAAGCTATTGTAGAGCTTGATAAGAAAATAAAAATTGAAAAACTTCTTGTTGTATATCCAGTTAACTCACCGAATGAGATAGATAAACTGATCTGAGAGGCTAACCGATCAATATTTTCAACTACACACCGGCATTTAGCACTTATGGTTGGTAGAGTGAATGAGGTAGTAGAGGAAACTGCTAATGCATGGGACATATTCCTTGTAGAGAATGAAAAGAAGGAAGAATATAGAAACCCTAAACCCATCAAAGTATATTAGAAAGATGAGGATAAGGGAAAAGGCAAGGTTGGTGGACCACCTAGCATAAAAATAAAAGATAATCTATCCCCACTCCCTTTGGGTACTCCACTGGTAGTTACCACTGACAATCAACCGGCTAGTGAGAGTATGGACATACCACAAGAGGACACAAATCCCAATTCTGAGGTGTTATATACAGTTGACATTGACACATAAAAAGTCAATATTGTGGTAGATAAGGATACAACTGGGAAAACAGATATGGCTAATGAGCCATCGGTAACAGATGCTACAGAAGGTAAACCGATAGATGATAACACTGAGAAACAGGCAGAGCAATAGGCTCCATCACAGCAACAGGTTCACACAGAGACAGTGCCACTTGCATCAGCTAAGCAATCCAAACCTTTGCTTAAGGAAATAGAAACACAAACTGACCTACCAGAGGTCACCACAAGCAAGGAAATTGCTCCCACCGGTGGGATACAAATTGTTGGTTCATCAAATGCAAAATTCAAATCAACTAATGTAATAGAAGTTCTTCTGGATTCCATAAACAAGATAACATATTGTAGCTCTTAAGCATACAAGGCAATAGATGATACCATTCCAATTTTGAAAATGATAGCACCTAAATGTAATGTAGATAATAAAGATTCTTTGAGTTAACTTGACACTTTGTCTAAGTATATTACTGACAACATTGTGACATTTGAACAAATAAAAGAGGAAGCATTCAAGGAGAGAATAGAGAAAGAAAAACACAAATTCTTTGAGGAAGAAATAAAGAAGTGTACAAGGTAATTTGACAAACTTTTACTGGAACTATGTAGTACATTGAAGGAATTTAAAACTTTGTACAGGGATACATGTAAAACTAACTTTTTGACAGTTGATATAGACAAGAAGATCAGCAAGATACAGGAGGAAATAAATCAACTATCTAATAATTTCATTAATTCATCTGATTCATTATCAGTTTTTGAGCAGAAAATAACAGGTTTTGAGGAAGAACTACTAAAGTTGGAAAGAGAAAAGGAGAGAATAAAAGGAAAGGCTAAAGATCTAAAATGCAGACTTAGTCCAAAACTAGACTACCTCGCCTCCTTAAGAAAAGAAATATCCGATGCTTTGATTCAAGGATAGAAAACACTAGCAGAGAAAATGCAACACCTCGCCGGTACAGTTCAGAGGATAGAGGCTACAATAAAAGACAACAAAAAGTTCATTGAAAGCCTGAATCTGGTTTTGGTAGATCTATTTCAGATTGTAACCAACTAGTTACTAGGGTGAAACTGGAAACCACACTCACTTGACACTTTGACAACCTTTGTCATTGATGCCAAAGGGGGAGTAGTGGAAGAGAAAAATAATCAGCAAATGAATCATCAACTCAGGGGGAGCACACATTCTTTTGGTACACAAATTTTTGGTAAGACAATTCTGGCAGACTCTTTTGGATCACTGTTTTTGGATTTTTCTCATGAGTGTTGCCATCAATGCCAAAGGGGGAGATTGTTGGCAAATGCACACTCCAATAAGATATTGTAGGTGATTGAAGGTTTTGTCATTGATTGCAACCTTACAATCCTATGACACCAGCAAGACAATTTACTGGCACCAGCAAAGAAAGACTCTACACCGACACATAGACCACTGGCACCGGCAGTGAAAGGAAGCATACCGGCATAGAAGCCGATAGGAATTTTGTTTGTAATATATTTTGTTAATTATTGTAAAATCATTGTAAGCCGACTTGGCAAAGTTGTAAAATGACTCATATATATAAGAGATCATTGTAGCACATTTTGTAATAGATAGAAGAAAATATATAGGCGAAATAAGGCAGACCTATTATGTGAATTAGAGGTTAAGGGTTTATGTATGAAGCAGAGCTATAAACCGGTATTGGATCTGGCATAGAAGATACTATTTTGAAGCAGTACTAGACATTGGATTTATATAATCCATTTTGTAAGTCAGTGAGACTTCCCATTTTGTAATTGAGCAGTGAGCTCTAGGCACTTGGCCTTCTTGCATGTGCAGGCCCCTATTGTAGTAGTAATATTCTCTTATTGGCTAGTAAGTGAATATTGTGGGTCACAAATCCCACCGAGGTTTTTTCCACATCGGGTTTCCTCGTTAAACTACTGTGTTATGGTGTGTTTTTCATGTGGTTGTTGTTATCTTTGTTTATTGCATTACTTTTTGTTTACCGGTATACATTATTGATATACTTTACATGTTTTAAGTTAAGAAAATCATTTAACGGGTTAGATACTGATTCACCCCCCACCCCTCTTAGTATCTGTGGGAATCCTAACACATAACACTATAGTACGGTTCATGTAGTGATATATTATGTAAATTTTTAAATTTAAAATGTACATTATTATAAAATTATAGCCTTATAAAATATTGCGGCTACGACCTATTACCTATCCAAAAAAAAATTATAGCCTTATATATATTATTTTAGAAAAAATGAGTACAAACGATTGAACTTAAGATTTGTACTCATTTTTTCTAAAATAAAAAATAGATTGTGATTAATTTAATTTAAAAAAAATTGATTTCTAAATTTTAAAATATAGATATTAATATTATTATTTTTTTGTTAACTCTATGGTTTCCTCTAGTAGGATCATTCTATTCACCCACCGCATGACTCAACCTAGCATCTCCTCAACCCTTATGTTGATCTTTTTTTTTCCAAGTTGGGGGTTTTGAAGAGGTGAGTTGAGGTGACACTAGTCCATAAGAGGTGATCGAGTCCACCCCGACTATCGGTTTACTCGAGAGAAACATGAGTTGACCTTGAAACCTATATAGGAAAACCCAAAGCCCTTAACCAACCATGCTACCTTATGGGGCTTGATATTAAGAATTCATTCACAATTAACAAGTTGTTATAAATTTTAAAATTTAAATATATTAAAATAAAATTAATAAATATTAAAAATAAAATATAATATGGGGATGACCCCACAACACAAAGGTTAGCTGCAAGCCTCCTATACGGGAGGTCTTGGGTTCAAGTCTACTTGACTAGTTTGTTGTGACTCGTCAAAAAATAATAATAATAAATATAATATAAAATATATGAATTTATAATAGAGAATATATCTAAAATAATTTAATTTGTTCAAACTACAACTAAAGTGAAAAGAATTTTTATTTAAAATTAAGGATGTAATATAATCTCCATATGAAAACTCTGATGAAGTTTCCATGTTAGACATTCATATTTTAACTGTAGTGCCCCTCCTTGATTTATCTTGTCTTTTGTACATCAAAGGAGTATATTAATCTAGCTTAGTCTACTTTATGATGATTTGATGGTATCATGTTATGTACTAACCCTATTTCATGATTGTATTGGATGTGATGATGGGTCTATATTTAACCATTATTCATGATGGATCATATTGCTTATGGGATTTTGATGACATTATGATTACGCTAACCCTACTCTATGATTATGATGACTGAGTTGATGCTACAATGTTTGTGATTATCTTCTAATGTCTTTGTGATTAGAGATGATGACATACCACTCATTGCAAGCATGATACGACATTGTGATTCTCTATGACTTGCTTGATCATTTATGATGTATATATATTTTATATATGTTGTATTGTATTTAGTAGTGGATGTAGGATTGCAGCTACCAGACATCGATCCACCTAGTCTCACAGGTTTGAGCATGTCTTTATCCCAATGGCAATTTATTGGAGATGGCATGTGTTTCCCTCTCATACTCTAGGCTTAAGTTGATACCCTTGTCAATTAGTGTCTTGGCTTGAGTCCTTGGTCTGTGTCATGTGGTATGTTGTTCAACCTTATGTCAAGTTTTTTATTAACCGAGGGCTAACCCAAAAGAAACAAAAAAAAGCATTACCAGCACACACACCGTAGACACGTGGTAGTCAGCCAATCCCTACTCTAGTAATCAAAAACAAAAATTGTCTACCACTATTGGATAGCTCGAGATCGAAACCAATCTCATCCAACAAGCACCATAACCAATAGTAAACCATCATAATTTCAATACTATAAAAACTGTTAATAGTAGCAATATCACCATGGAACCAGGCATTCCAACGATAAAAACTATAGCAAAAAGGAAGGAAACCAAGCATACAACCTAATTATCAGCACTTGTGTGCTTAGAGAGCATAAGCCCTATCTAGTCATCAGCCAAGAAATGGAACAATTACTTAGTGGTGTCGCTTCCTAGCCCATCCGGATCAGCCTTATCCTGGTGGAGAAAGCGTAAAGAGGTAGTCGATGAGTGCATCACTTTGACAGTGAATTTCCCAATCTTGTTGACATAGGACTCCAAGTGCTCCATCTTTTTCTTAACACCATTTAATTCTTCAGAGATAGCACTGCAGCTCGAACACTACACCGCCTCTTCCTTCTCACCTTCTTTAGTAGCAGTCTTCCCGCCATCAGAATGTCTACCATTTCCCTCAGAGGTGTGGGGTAGGGAAGTGTTAGAATGAGGGGAGGTGTTCTTGGTATCCTCCTTGATGGTCTTTGAGTCGGGGACATTAGTTCCCAAATTTGAGGAATCTGAGTCCTCCATGGCCTCCAAATCCTCCTCCCCCTTCTCACTTTCTACTTTCCCATAATCATCCTCTTCTTCGTTAGTATAACTCTTTCTCACAACCATTTGCTTCATCCTGGATTTGTTTTTGTGGGATCTACGTGGGGTGATACCCTCCTCCACATCAGACTCAACAAGGAGGATTTTGGGCTCCTTTCTAGGTTTCTTGGAGGTGGGTTTCACAGCAGAAGGGTTGCATTAATTTTTTTCCCCAATTTTGACGGGGCAGGGGGGCCTTGGTTAGGGGATTGACAAGGAGTCATCGACTTTTTCAAAGAATTTTTGAGGCCTTTTTTAGAGCCTTCAGGGGGACCTAGAATCGAGGGGGCGGGTTGAACCTAGATAGGTTTAGGGGCGCAAACGGTCTTATGAAAATTGTAAAGCCTAAACGTCAGCCCCTAGTGGAGAATGGTAAAATTACCCTCTTGACTCATACAATTGTGGACATCTTTGACAGTAGACTCAAGAGCATGCAGCAAAAAGAAAGGAAAAGAAATGGTGTCATGGTTGTGAAAGTGGTTTAGTAGTGGGAAGTGATAATAGCAGAACACACCATACCTTCCCTTGAGGGTGAAGTATTTCATTATGAATTTGCAAACCTGATCCCACGGGTAGGGTAAACATTCCTGTAACACCCTAAAAATGGTCATCTAAACCATGGGCCCCTAATCTCGACAACATCACCAAGGTCCTAACCAAAAGACAATTAAATCAATCTTGAGTACATAATTAATTCTTTAATTATCAAATATCACATGGCAAAATCAATTACCCAATATTAATTAAATATTTATTTAGTTAATTGAATCATTCCAAGAATATTCATTTTGATCAATTATCCTATTTTAATTTATTAAATATCTTTGCATATTTAATTAATTAATAAATTTGCCATTCAATCATGCAAAAAAGAATTAATTTACTACAAAAAGAAGAATTTATTACAAAACAAAGAGTTGAATTGAAAATTAAATAAAAGAATTGAATTGAGAGAGAAATCAAACTTGAGATATTATTTCTTTTTCTAAATTGAGAATTTGAAATCAAAAAAGCAATTAATTGAATTATTAATTATTCTCTTAAATTGGAACTCAAAGCTTTTCAGAAAAAGAAGTTCAGTTGCATTAAAAAGACTCTTTTCTTGATTAAATTGAAGAATTATCTATTTTTATCACAAATGCATGGAATTGATTTATTATTGTTTTCCAATGCAACTTGGACTTCTAATTCGAATGCATTTCAATTGAACTATAATTGGAATCTATCTCAAGGTTAACTCAACCTGATTTCTCAATTATTTCAATTAATCCTAAATTGAGCTTTTTCATCATCTCTCTGTAATTCTCTATAAATTCAATCATCAGCTCTCATTTCAATTCACCCCAAAGATTTTTGAGAATACGTCATTATTATGCTGATTTTTCTCTAGAGTCATTGATTGATTATTATTGCTTTTTTTTAGATTATTTGCATCCATCTTACATCCATTATTGCTTGCATCCCTTATTGCTTGAAGTGATTTTTTGCTTGAATTATTCATCCATTTTTTGCATCCATATAGCTTAATATCATATAGATTAAATCCTTTGTCTTGGTGTAGTCTAGTCACTGGTATTGCTTATAACAAACTGAGAGCAATCCTATACTCGCATCTTGTAGAAGGCAATGGGTCGCTTTGCTATGGTTTATTTTTATTGATTATTGATTACTAACCATGCATATAATGACTTAATTGAAGTGTTGTGCTTGCAGCTACAGGTTCACTTTTTCACACACGCATATCTGGTGCCCACTGTGGGGCCCAAAGACTACTTCTTTTTTGCCCTCCAAGATTGATTTTTTTTATTTTTTTTATTTTTTGATTTTTTTGATTTTTTGGTTTTTTCGTCCATACATCTCGTACGACAATTACCACTGGCTTGAACGATAAACTACAGGTGTCGCACGAATTTCCATATCCTATTGTACTAGCATATCTTCTATCGTACGAGCATAAATTCTCTGTCGTACGAGCAGACATCATCAGCAATCTTCTTTCGTGCGATACTGAATCCTGTCTCATACGAGTCAAGACTCTATCGTATGATTCTGTATTTTTGGTAAAAAGGCAAATTTCATGATTTTATCATTTTTTAATTATTCTGACGACTGACCCTGACTGTTTATCTGTTTGTCTCAGAATTTTTCACAGCCTAACTTGTTTTTGCAGAATGCTTGTCGAAGAATATGCTTGTCGCACAAAGACAATATGACTACTAATTCGTTGTCTTTGCAGGTTGCCTAAGGAGAATCGAGTAAACATCGTGTATTCTTTAAATTCCTTTTTAGGCACCTAACTTGCTATCTAGTTAATGAACAAAATTTGTCTTTCATGTTTTAGAAAAATCTGAGAGGTAGGAGAGTATGCTTTTGTCTTCTTTTAGACAATCAGAAATCCAGACCCTTGAAGTGCTTTCTTAAGATTGATTGCAACATCTTTAGTAGGCCTACTCTCCCAAGGAGCTAATAACTCTATAGCCTTTAGGGCTGGTGAGAGGGGAATGACCTAAGTGGGAATGGCTACATGCCAAGTACTCCAACCCACTATAAAATAAATGTGATTTGATGAAAATCAAGTCAATGATAGTGCTCGGGAATAGCTCTCCTCCATACCTTTGGGTATATTAAACCTTGGTTTTCAAGGCTGGGAGACCTCTTAATTGAGTTTATACCTTGACGCACCGAACGGACCCCTGACTAAATCCAATTAAAATTAGAAGCTACCCGGTTCACCTCCGAAAGGGAGATAATCTTTGTGCAAGAGAGATAGTAACTCTCCCAAGATACTTGTCATTTCGTGCCCCCATTAGCGTTTGGAGTCGAATAATATGGTGTTGAGAATCCATTGCGTGAGACTCAGTGGTCATATTCTAATTAGCTATTGGGTGTGTACCTAAGTCTACAAGAAAAGGTTTTCTTGCCTCACCAAATTCCTTAGGGTTTGCATGTTGTGATTGGAGTCACTATTACATACTACTTGTTTTCTGTGTTTTCATCCCTAAAACAAAAACTGGAATACCAAAAATTGGAGAAGACAAGAAACAAACTCAGTGAGTTGAAACTCTGTCCGTGTCAGAAACTAGTCCATCCTAAGTCAAAACTCTGTCCGTGTCAGAAAATAGTCTATCCTAGTAAAAAATCAATCCATCTCAAAATTGGTCATACTCAGCAATCGAAAAAAAAACTCAAAATTTCTAGGCTCTATCCTATGAACAGTTGTACGAGTCTGATAATTCATTGTCCAATATCACATCTGTGTTGTACGAGTCTTCTGGTTTGTCGTCCTATACTAAATTTTGTGTCGTACGAGTCATTTCATTCTTTTGTCTGACTCTGTATCTTGTGTCATATGAAACATAACTGCTCTCAATCTTTTGTTGTCCTGCACATGCCCATTTATCGTACGGTATGAGGCAGAAACTCGTATGAAATAGAATTATTATCGTCCTGTAACTGCTAAATTGTCGTCCAGTCCAAAAAATCCTATCGTACGAGTCTCTGGTTTTGTCAGAATAGAACAATCAAACTTTCCTAAAGATAGCTTACAGCAAACATAATACTGGTTATCATTTCCCTGAGCATAAACAGATCAAGATAGTGTACCTCTGCCATTTGCATTGCATGATTTGGTTGATCACCTCTCAGCTAGTTCAATCAACTACCTATCAAATTTTAGTCACTTAAATAATGTCTTATATAGGATAGATCATTCCTGAAACCAAACTACATCTTACACTACACTTAGAATCAACTTGGATAACATCTTAGACAGGATAGATCATTCCTGAAATCGGACAAAATCTCAGTTGTTTCTCCCAAACAATACTCTAAATAGAACAACTAGCTCTGAAATTGATCTTGACCTCCGCATCACAAAACAACTCTAGGTCACACTAATCCATAAAAATGCCTATTCAAACCATGAGTTCTCGTAAGAAACAAGCCAAAGGCAAAGAACAAACCTTCACTTATCAAGATAATCCATTCTATGTGAAGGATCCCCTCACTGACATGTTGTCGTCACCAGGCGGACCAATTTTTGATGAACCGAAATCTCTCACTATACATGAGACAGAATACAATGATGGAAACAAAAATGACCGTAATATTCCTGAAAATCATAATGACTCCTCATCATCAAGTGAGATTGACGAAGCTATTGAACCTCCAGAAAAAGAAATCCTTGACTGTCAGAAAGACAAAGACTTTAGAAAAATGATGAAAACTATCATGACCCAAGAAAAGGAAGACTATTTCTTAGAACTAGCAAATCAAGGTGTCAAACTTCCTATTGGATATGATTTTCAAACACTTGTTACTAAAAGGGAAGACTCACCTATAATCATGGTAGACAAACATTTACTAGCTTTCCGGACAGAGCTCACAGAGCTGAAGAATAAGGACAAGTCCCCGAAACAATATTCTCTGGAAACAATATGTCCCTTTTCATTTGACAAGAATTTACACATGCCTCCATTCCCTTCACGAGTGGAAATCCCAAAATTTGACAAATATGATGGTACCTCAGATCCTCAAGATCATGTTAGGGAATTTAGTGCTGCTTGTATGGAATTTATGCACGATCAAACTTACCTCATGCGTCTCTTCCCAAGGAGTTTAGGGGGTCAAGCAATGGAATGGTTCTCAAGTCTACCCAAAGGAATAAAAACACTCGAAGAACTAATCCAACTATTTTTACAATAGTACTCATACAACATTCGACATCCTGTGACTATGATCGATCTTTGTAATACTCAACAGAAAATGGGGGAACCTCTTCTTACTTTTCTCCAACACTGGAGAAGGATGTTCTCTAGGTACCCACGACCTATTCTAGACTCTGAGAAAATGGATATATTTGTCAATAACTTGGTCCTCAAAGTGAAATATAGTGTACAAATGCAAGTACACCCATCATTTAACAAAATGGTAGATAATTCCATTCAAATGGAAGATGTGCTCATAAAGGGAGATATCACACCTTGGAAAGAAACACAAACAGGATCTAGCTCTAAAGAGAAGAATAAGTATTGGAAATTTTCCAAAGACAACAACAAGAATGTTGTTAATGATGGAGTAGTAGACACTATCAAAACCAACTCAAAATCAACAATATTCAACCTGGCTAGTGGTACACAAGCACTTAAAGCCGCTAAGATTGCAGTAGAAAATCCGCCAAAGAAAACAAAGGAATGGTTCAAAGAAAAACCTTGGCTTTCCAAACCTAAGCGTGATTTTACTCCTCTTAAAGAATCATATGAGTCTGGTTTCAAAACTCTGTTGGCAAACAACTTGATAACACTACCAGATAACTCCAGACCATATGATCCAGATGTCAAACCAAGATGGTGGAGAGAAAATGAATATTGTGACTTCCATTGGAATAAGGGTCATAACATAAACAATTGCATGAAGCTAAAACATGAGATTTAGGATCTCATAGACACTAGTAAAGTTGTTGTTGGGAATCATCCAACCAATGTTGATCATAAAGCATTTAAAGTCCCTTTGCCTGCTTATGAACAAGGTGATTCCTCAAAGACCAAAGGAGGTGCCAAGGTAAATTATGCTTATGCCAGCCAGGACAACGTTATCAACATGATTGAACCTTCACACTTAGAATATTGCAATGTGATTATATTCCAAGATAAACCAAATGAATCACGATATGCAAAAGCTCTGACCAAATCTCAAAAAAAAAGTTACCCTCCAAGGAGCTAGTTCTTCCAAACTGGCTCAAGAAACATCAAATCCAACAACGTTGCTAAACAAACAAAAGGAATCAACCTTGGACAAATTTAAAAGATTAACCTCATCATCATCCTCTAGATACAGCGTGGTTGAATAGTTGAAAACTACTCACAAGGAAATCCCATACAAAGCATTGCTCATGACCACCGTTCCAAAAGATTTAGACATTGATTGGTTTCAGTCTATGGTGGGTCATTAGACTTCACCTCACTATTTGACCTTCTCTGAGGAAGATGACAATTCATTAAATCATCCACATAACCAGCCATTGCATATTGAAGCCATGATCCACAAACATAGGGTTAAACGTGTTTTGATAGATGGAGGCGCAGGGTTGAACATCTATACTTATCATCTGCTTACACAACTAGGATTCTATGAAAATGTCATTGATCCAGGCAAGAAAATAACAATTAAAGCCTATGATGAAGAAGAGAGGACCTCCAAAGGTTTGTTATCATTACCAATCAGAGTGGGACCGGTAGAGAGAGATGTCCTTTTCTAGGTTCTCGATATTCCATTGTCATACAATATATTACTAGGCAGGCCATGGATTCATGAAATGAAGGCAGTACCATCAACATATCACCAATGCTTAAAGTTTCCTTATAATGGAGCTGAAGTCAATATTCCTACTGATACAAACGTCATCTGTAATGCATTGACAAAAGGTGCAGATACTTTTGTGCCTCATAATAGGGCAGCCTCTCCAAATGAAGATATGCAAACATTGATGAAAGACTTAGAAAAGAGATTGAAGATTACAGATACCAGCATGGATGGCTACAAGATAGAACCAGTACTATCATTAGTTTCTCTCCCTCCATCACCAAGACAGTTGGGCAAGCCATCAGAGGCTATGAGAACACAAACTTCAGCTCCGAATACTATATATGATGGTCTCTTCATACAGTCTTCTACCTCCTTAGCGCATGAAATGGAAGAGGATGTTGTGCTTAACTGGATCTTTAAGGAAGATAGTCCAAATGAGGAGGTACAACATTGTGAGATTTCCTCAAACCAATATGGTCATGGTTACAAAATGATTCAGCGCATGGGGTACTCGGGTACTGGTCCTTTGGGCAAACAAAAAGAAGGTATTACTGAACCAATTCAGCTACAAACCAAACCCACACATGATAACGCTGGACTGGGATACAATCCTAAAAATACATCAGAACAAAAACATGTTTCTAAGTCTAAAGGCTTGAAAAAGATATCGCCTTTAACATTACATGAAACAAACACTAAACAAACAAAAGAAGAGTGTAGAAAAGAGAAAGAGGAATCAACAGTCAAGAAAGAAGAAATAGTCAGTGCTCAAACTTTGATGGTATCAGCTATGATAATACAAGAAGTTGAGGTTCCTGAGGATATAAGAGATGAAATGGTAAGAATCAGAGAATTGTTTGCACCATTAAAAGTTCCAGTCACATATACTGGCAGGCAACAAGTAGATGATTCAGAGACTGATTCAAACAAGTATGAATGGGGTCCTAACTATCTTTTAGACACATTTGCTACAGAAACTCCAGAAGAATCTAGTGGTGTCATAGATGATACTCAAGAGCTGATGCGCATAAAACTAGAGAGGGAAATACAAGAAATTAGACAAAAGAGGCAAGCAAATTATGAACAAGCATTGAAAGAAGGAACAATACCAAAAAGCTTCTCATCTATGTGTCCTTATCCTAAAACAGAACAAATTAGTTATAGCACTACACGGGAAGAGTTAGAAGCTGCAGAACAAGAACCAGTTATTAGTCCAGAAGAAGTTGAATGGAGTAGATGACAAAAAATCACAAAAACAATGAGATCATGTCAATAGGTGTGTCAGATACAAATGACAAATGAACTACAATATGAAGGAATTTGAAGCATTAAAGATGTTAGTATTGATACCATACATATGCTTACTAAATCACCTGAAAGAGACTTGGAAAATTCATCCGATAACTCTGATGATTCTGATGACTCTGATGACAGTCATGTTCATGATGATACCCACTCATCCTCAAATTCTGAATCATCTGATAAAAACAATGAAAAGTTGCCTACTAGTCTTATTGTTGTTAAACCACGATATGACGTCCAGTCTGACATAGTAAATGACATTACAAGTATCTCTATTGGATTAGATCAATTAAATATTAACATGAACTTTAATAATCATGATCGGACTCTTCCTGGTCTTGAGACACTTACGCAAGGTATCATTCTGGAACTTGATTTTTTGATCCACAGTTGTGATAACAATACCGTGAATGCTCTTGAACCTATCCAAAATTTGTCCTTAATACACCCCAAATTGATTGACTGTACTTTATAGAATCAACCCATGGATATACCTACTTTTGCTAATGACTATACATTATCCTATTATCTCAATGCAGTTGAACCTATGAACTCTTCCACCAGTGAAAAGAGTGAAAATATGACTGAAGAGGATATCAAGTATCTTATTCGCAAAAACAAGAAAAATAAAAATAAAAGATCTGATGGCAAAAACCATATTGTGGCAGTGTCAAAATCTAAAAAAGAGAAAATAAAGGATGTACCTAAAGGTGAAAACCTCTTTGAGGTGCCTGAAGGTGAGATACTTGGTATACTGCCCAGTCATTTTCAAGAGCAGTCTTCCATATTGATCGAGCCAACTCATCCAGTGAACATTGGGAGTCAAGAGACACCACATATCATTCATGTAGCTCAATCACTATCAGCAGAAGAATTGAAAGAGTTCACCCAGCTATTCTTAGAAAAGAAAATAAACTGTGCATGGACGTACTCTAATATGCCAGGCTTGGATCCTGATCTCATTATGCACCATCTTTCAATCACACTGGGAGTAAAACCAGTTAAGCAAAAACTCCGTAAGATGAACCTACATGTAGCGTTACTGGTCAAGGCTGAACTAGAAAAACTACTCAAAGATGGATTCATTAGAGCTATAGATTATGCCAAATGGATTTCAAACATAGTACCTGTATCAAAGGCAGACAAATCTATCAAAGTTTGCATTGACTTCAAAGATCTTAACAAAGCATGTCCGAAGGATGATTTTCCATTACCAAATATTCATATGATAGTCGACATGACAACGGGGTATGAAATGTACTCACTAATGGATGGATTCTTTGGATACAATCAAATCAAAATAGCTCCTGGAGATCAGGAAAAGACAACTTTCACCTGTGCATGGGGAACCTTTTGCTAGAATGTCATGCCATTTGGGCTAAAGAATGCAGGAACAACCTATCAAAGAGTAGTCACTACAATGTTTCATGATATGATGCACAAGAATATGGAAGACTATGTTGATGATACTTTAGTGAAAACTATGAAAAGATCAACACATATTCAAGAGTTAGGTCCTATCCTCGATAGAATGGAAAAGTTCAAACTCTGGTTAAACCCAAAGAAGTGTGCATTCAGAGTGACATCTGGTAAGCTACTTGGATACATTATTTCAAAAAAAGGAATCGAAGTTGATCCTGAGAAAGTCCAAGCCATAATGGAAATGTTGCCTCCAAAGAATATCAGTCAAATGAGAAATCTACAAGGACTTCTCCAGTCTATCAGAAGGTTCATTTCTCAGCAAGCAGATAAGGCTCAACCTTTCATGAAGGTACTAAGGAAAGGCGTATTATACAATTGGGATCAAGAATGTGAGCAACATCTTCAGCAAATCAAAGAGTATCTATCAAACCCACCAATCTTAATGCCACCTATTCAAGGTAAACCACTGATCTTATATATATCAGCAACAGATTCATCATTGGGGGTGCTTTTGGTGCAACAAGATGACAACAAAAAGGAAAGAGCTATCTATTACATCAACAGGACATTGGTGTCTTATGAAATGAATTATACTGTAATAGAAAAAGCATGCTTAGCATTGGTCTTTGCATCAAAAAAACTAAGACACTACATGCTAGCACATCCAGTCAAGTTGGTGGCTAAAATTGATCCACTCAAGTATCTTCTTAATAAAGCAACACTCATAGGAAGATTGGCAAAATGGATCATGATCCTTATAGAATTTGACATTAAATATGTGGAACATAAAGCCATAAAAGGATAGGTAATTGTTGATCAACTTGCTGAAGCTCCACTTGAGGATACTCAACTGCTACACATCAAGTTCCCAAAGGAATCAATAATGCATCTTACTCAACAACCCTGGAAGATGTTCTTTGATGGGTCCTTTACTCAAAATGGTTCAGGTGTTGGCATATTATTCATTAATCCTCAAAAGTACTCCATCCCAAAATCTTACAAGATTTTATTTCCCTGCACAAATAATATTGCAGAATATGAAGCCTTGGTAAATGGGATAAAGCTAGCCATTGAATGGAAGGTTGTTGAATTACATATTTATGGAGATTCTCAGCTGGTCATCAATCAAATCAATGATACATATCAAACTCGAGATGAGAAGTTGATGCCTTACAAGAGAATGGTGGATGATCTCAAGAAGTACTTTGCTTTTGTGTCATTCCAGCATATCCTAAGGTCTGCTAACAAAGCAGCAGATGCTATGGCCACTTTGGCATCCATACCTAAGTTACAAGAGTTCAATGCTCACTTTGAATTCCTAGTGGAAGAGTTACGTTACCTAGCTTATGATTCCCTTGAAACCCAAATAGTCTATTCTATTATTGGACACGACTCATCCAGATATAGCCACATCTACTCCTATCTACGTGACCAAGTTATTCCTAAAAATCTTACCCGAAATGAGAAAAGAAACCCAACTCGAAATGCTTCACGATATGTTATCATAGCTAATGATTTATTTAGACAAGGTTTGGACGGTACATTACTTAGATGTCTAGAAACTGAAGAGTCTAAACGTGCATTATCGAAAGTCCATGAAGGTATTTGTGGATCTCATTTGAATGGTTTTACTTTAGCTCAGAAACTATTATGGGTTGGCTACTACTGGCCAGATATGGAAAAAGATGCCATAAAATTTGCTAAGACTTGTGAGAAATGTCAGCTTCATGGAAATCTCATACATGCCCTGGTGAGGGATCTCATACCATTCATTACACACTGGCCTTTTCAGTAATGGGCCTTTGATCTCATTGGTCAAATATATCCTGCATCATCCAATGAACATAAATTCATCATAACTGCCACTGAGTATCTCACCAAGTGGGTAGAGGCGGTTCCACTCATCAAAGCAACTGGTAAACAAGTTGCCTTATTCATCCTAAACTATATAATTTGCAGGTATGGGATACCTTTGTCCATCGTGACTGATAATGGAGGACAGTTCAAGAATAAAGACCTGGATGAACTTTGTGAGAAATTCAAAATAAAGCAACACTGGTCATCAGTATATTACCCTCAAGGTAATGGACAAGCCGAGGCGTCTAACAAAAACCTACTGACTATCTTGCATAGAACAATGAACAAATCCGAGAAGGATTGGCATCTGCAGCTCAATCCTGCACTATGGGCTTACAGAACAAGTATCAGAACACCTACTGGGGCTACACCTTTCTCTTTGGTGTATGGGTCCGAAGCAGTATTACCTATTGAAGTAGAAATATCATCTCTAAGAGTTTCATTGCAAGGTCTTGTTACTGATGAAGATCACATAATATCTAGATTGCAAGAACTCAAATTGCTGGATGAATGTCAGCAAGATGTGTTTGATCATCTCATAGTGTACTAAAAGAGAATGTCTAGTGGATATAACAAGAAGGTTAGACAAAGAGAATTTCAGGTTGGAGACCTAGTACTAAGAGAAAATCCAAAAAATCAACAATTTCAAGACAACAAAGGGAAGTTTGAACCCAACTGGCTAGGTCCCTATATCATTACTACAGTCTTCAGCTCTGGTGCTTATCAGCTCTCAACATCAGAAGGAGAACAGCTCTAAGAATTGATTAACACCATCCACCTAAAAAGATTCTTTACTTAGCATTCTCTGCTCCAGCAAACTATACAGCTGAAAAAGTCCTTAAAAAATCCTAAAAATTGGAAAAGTCTTGAAAAAAAAATTTAAAAAAATGTAAAAGAGAAAATGTCCTAGTGAAAACTTGGTAAATAGGCACCTTGGTAAAAAAAAAAAATGATTCTTTGCCAAGTAGGTGAAAACCTGGTAAACAGGCACCTTTTGTACTCAAGCGCTCCATCTATCAACGCAACATTGGCATTTCCCGATTCCATGCATCTTTGCTTTCACTTGTACATATTTTGTGGTCACTTTCATGACACCCTGGTTCATTGGAACCCACATGACTTGAAACTGATCAATGCCCTAGTCTTAGGAAAATCAACAGAGCACATCCCATGTCCTAAGCAGTATCAAACAAGTCATTTTCCTGTCAGTGAAAACCGGTCGTCCACTCCGAGTCAATCATCTATCTCCTGACTACTACAGAGTTTTTATCACTGAGTTAACAAGCAAAACAACATAACAGAAAATAGTCATTGAACAGTTTGAGCTTTGCATGAAAATTTTCTTTGTATGTTGTCTTTTATATTGATTTTTGATTATTGTCCCTCTAAGTAACTCGAGGAAGTCTATTGTGACTAAGAGGAGCAAGGATTGGGGGCATAATATTTTCCTTGTTTTCTGCTTGTAGGAATGATCCCGATGATCTAGAAACATATAAATTAGCTGGTTGTTTGTGATAAGAGCCTTCACATTAAGGTGAAATCGCCTCACATACCTCGACTCCACTTATTTGTATGCTACAGGGAGGTCCATATTATTTCTTCATTTGTTTTGAGGGAATTTCTTTATGATGCAATTCAGGTCCCTACAAAATCTGTCCAAGGATATGAACGAAAAAAGGGTCATTGCGGACAAGATTATTAATATTGCACATTGAAAAAGAAAGGAACTCTAACCTTCCTATTGTGTTCGTTATGCTCAATGATGAATCTTAAGCATTTTAAATCCATTGACTAGGTTTAGGTTGCATTTCGCATATCATTTTGCATTTCATTTTGCATTTTGTGACTTTAGAGTGATTTTGGTGTAATAATAATGATCTCTTCATTTGTTGAATTAGAGCTGGAAGCTTCACCATTTCTTCGCTAAGTGGTCTTTTCTTCATAATTTCTTCGATTGGGTACTTGTGTTTTGAGATGTTAGCTGCATACATAAACATCTTATATAGATTCATTCATTTCATTATTACTCATTTGCATTCATTTATTTGCATATGAAAAGAAACAAAAACATAGACATCCATAATCATTTGCAATACATACATTCATGCTGAAAAAGAAATGCATACATATAGAATAAAGCATATAGAAACATCTCATAACCAATTGACACAAGTACAATGAAGTCAAATTGGATCTCGTATATATATATATATATATCATCTCAAGTCTAAGAGTACAAAATGATGTCCAATGACATGTACAAACTCCCATTGCAGCAAGAATCATATAGGCTACAAAAATATGGGTGTGTCTACAAAAAAATATCTGAGCTACAAATGAAAAATCTAGCTAGCACCCTCTCCCTCATTGCCTGGTGGAGGAGGAGGAGCCTGATGCCTGGGATCCTATCGAGGTGCTTGTGCTCCCTCTGATCGGATCATATACTACAAATAAGGTTGCACCTGTTGTGCAACAGGAACTACAACACTATACACTGCTATGTAATAAGATGCCCTACTGCTCTGGAGAAGGACCTCCTATTGTAGAGACTCTATCTCTGCTCTCGACTCTGCTCTCAAAGCTGCAATCTGGCGATCATGCTCAGTCCTCACCTCGGCCAGTTGTTGGTCTCGCTCTACCAGCTAAGTCTGCACCACTATCAACTATGACTATAGCTCTGTAATATGAGCTCTCATCGACCTACCAACATCTTTTCCATGCTCTCTCGCAGGTCCCCCATCTCCACCCCCAAAAAAATTCAAAATTGGAAACATAAAGAGGCTAAAGATCTATCACTTACAATTGGCTCGTAGTTTCAGGGTCGATTGTGATGTCTCTGGCACTCAAATCAATGTTGATGAGTAGGGACCACCATTTTCTTCACAGAAGGGTTTTTCAAATTTTCAAATTTGGAGGGTTAAAATGAATTGAAAATGACACTTTTGTCCTATATATAGCCAAAAACCTAATTTTTCAACTTGCTCCAATGGACACGAAAATTGTACTCTTAGCTAATGTGTCTACTCTGATTTCATTTTCGGGATCGAAATTGAAATTTGAGATCATTTTGCTAGTCAATTTCATAATTTGGACCACTTAGTGCTTGTAGCGTCATAAATTGTACGCACTTGCTAGGGTGGTACAATTTCACACCTAGTTTAGCACCCGCCTTGGCGCATTTTGCATCTTGCATTACTTTTCCCCTTAAGCACTTAATTGATCAAATTAATTAAGTCTAAGGTTCTATTTCATCATCTTCTACATCATAAAGTTGGGCCCTTTCATTAAAGTGTGCCCTTTTCATTTTATTCCTCCTATACATCATTTAATCAAAAACCCTAATTAGGTCCTATTTTGAACTTGGGGGCTTCATTTCAGGGGTCAAAACATCTCGAAATCACCTGTAACTTTGGGATTCTCTCTAAAATCATCATATCCGATGGCCCTGAAAATTTGGTGAAAAGTTGTCGGGACCATGGCGCCCAGAGAGGACCATGGCGCCCGGAGTGCACATGGTCCCGAACATTTTTCCCAAAATTTTAGGAGCGCAATCCAATCATAAAATAAAGCTTAACCCTAAGAAATTGGTGGGATATTCAATCTCTAGGTCGGCCAAAAGTCAAAATTAAGACCTAGGGTTTCATATATAAGAGCTCTCTTTCTTCATTTGAAAGGATCGAAATTTTGGCTTTCAAGGAACCTCATATGCAGCAAAAGAGCAGATCTTTGAAGACTTCAACAACATTCAACATCCTTCTATCAAGCATTTATCAATTTCATTCATCCATTTAGGGCTTGGAAGACATTGAAGAACAATAGGAGATTACCGACTGAAGATTGGCTTGTACTCCTCCCTTGAGGGTTGGGTATGATTTCATGTTGTTTTCATGTCTTTGCATAAGCTTCAATATATCCTTTATTCATGCTTTAGATCACTTTGCATCTTGATTTAGAGCATTTACATTATCATTTACAAGCAATTAGGGTTTACTTTCTAGGTTGCTCTAGTTTGCTTTCTTGCATTTAAGGACCTTGCACACACACTAGGTCTGCACACACAATACATTTTACAATACAACTTGGCTATTCATGGAGGTGGAAATCACCGAAGTAGGGGTTTGACTAAGTCAAAACCCTATATAGCCACCCACCACACCTTTTCAGATATAAGTGCAGGTTTCGGAACTCGGACGATGCCGCAAGTTACAGATCCGGAAGAAGCAGATGGAGACCGAACTTCACACCAAATCTCAGAGCAAAAGACCAGGACAGGGGCGTGGGGTGCCCTGGTCCTGCCAGGATAGGGGCGTTGGGCACCCTGGTCCCTGGGACAGGGGCGCTGGGCACCCTGGTCCTTCTGATAGCAGTTTTTAGCATTTTTGACAGCTTTGCAAAACAGCAGTTTCCGGAGCAATTTCAGGGGCAGAATCAGGACAGTGGCGCCCGCGCCCCCGTCCCGAACATTTTTAGTCAGATTTTAACTCCAGGTACGCATTTGCATTCTTGTCTTATCCTTGTGTTTATAGCTTTCCATTGTTTAAGTTCAATTCTGCAATCTTGTTATTAGTTCATACTTGCACTTTGGGGTTAGGGATTGAACTTGCATCATTTCATCTTTCAATTGCAACAAAGGAATAGAAATCCTAATAGGTAGCCCGTGGCTCTCTCTTCCACAAGAAGAAGTATCCAATTGTGTGATACCTCTAGGCTCTTTCGTATTCCACAAGTGTGTGGTTGAAAGTGAGATTAGGGCATGTTTGCTTAGTGTCACTTTTTCTCCCACACATTTTTGGTGAACCCGACGTGAATCTATCATTGCTTCCTCTTGAATTGCATTTGTTAGATCTAGGTCTAAATTTAGTGTGTTTTCATTTCATTTTCATTAAAAAAAAAAAAAAAAGAGTGTGTTTCTTTGCATTGTGTGTTTAAATTTTATGCAATTTCAAAATGTCAGATTTTTATTTGCAAGATGTTCATATTTGTGATGATTATGGGTTAGCTTTAGATGAATTTTTGAAGTTTAAATATACCAAACCTTCATTTTACCAAAAACTCATAAAAATTGTTACTATGCCATTTCGTTGTGATGAGAAAGATAAGTCGAATGATTCCTCTCAAGGGTACATTCCTATCAGCTCTTCCACTAAATCTAGTAACATGGTCATTTTCAATGATCCCCTCTATGAAGAGATATCTTCTTTTGAATCAAAAGATAAACCTTTTAATAGATATGATCATGCTTTGTTGAATGATTCCCTTGATGCCTTTGTGTCTCCTAAAAAACACTGCCTTCATGAGGATCCTTTTGTACAAGAAGATGACATTATCCCTACATTTCCTAGTGATGGCCTTTCCTTTTCCAACAAAATTCCCACTAGAGATGATGAATTAATGATAAATGCTTACCCTTCTCCTAAAGTTGGTCTTACCCATAAGCATCCCTTAGAGAAAGAAGATGAAATAATAAGCAATTTCCTTAATTCTCTCTCCCCTAAAGATCATATTGAACATATTTTGAGGAAAGAGGATGAGTTTAACACATCTATTGATGCTCTCCCTCCTAAGGATGAGGAATTAATAAACAATGTTATCTCCTCTCCCGAAATTGACAATACTTCAAACATTCCTTTCAACAACCTCACTATTTGGGATGAACCATTAGAAGAAGGTATAGATTATTCTCTACCCCTAGCCAAAGGGGATGAAATCAAGATTGGAAACTCCCTTGATAGTTTCTCCCCATCCTTGAATCTCAATTATTCTCCCTCTAAAAATAAAGCATCTCCCTCTCCTCAACTTGGTTCTACTCATAAGGAAACCCTAGTTCAAAGCAAGATGGTTAACATTTCTTTCAAAGATCTCCCTTTCAAAAGTGAGACTCTAGAGAGTAATGTTGACCCTTCTCCTAGAGAGTTTATTCCCCATGTAGATCCTTTGATGATAGAGGATGATATGACCTTTCCTAGTATTAGTCTTCCTACTAGAACATCAATGCCTATCCCTTGTCTCTCTCCTAAAATTGATTTGATCCGTGATAAGATTTTAGTGCAAGAGAAGACTATCAATAATTCTTCCAATAATTTTGTTCATTCCTCTAAACCATCCTCAATCAATTTGATACATGTGAATGAGACACCTAACAAACCTCTCTTCACTATCCAAGGTGCTTGTCCTTCTCAAAATTCTCAACCTTTAAATAAGCCTATCTTAGTGGTTCAAGGTGGTTATGCTAATGATTCTTTTTGCACTCCTAAGAAAACTATTATTACTGTGCAAGGAGGTTACTCTACTAAGAGCCCTTATGAGTATGCTAAGCAACTGACTAGAGAGAGTTATCATGCGGTTGCTCATACCTATAACACAAGAAACAATAGGCAACCTAATCCTCCTCCAGTTATCCCAACTTCACTTCCTCCTCCTCAACCAATTCTTCCGCAAGCTCCTCGTATTTCACAAATGCTTAGTAAGGACTATGATCTCATAGAACAACTTAAAACTACCCCTGCTAAGATATCCCTTTGGGATTTGATCCAAACTTCTTCCGTTCATCATGGAATGTTACAAGATGCCTTGAAAGATTTGAATGTTCCTCCACCTAATACATCTAGTAACATAGTGTCTTTGGTTAACTCTGTGATGAATCCTAAAGCTCAAATTGTGTTTACTCAAGATGAGTTGCCTACTAGTGAAATTCAACAACAATATGATCCCTTGATGATTGTGGTTATCATAAATGACACTGCTATAAGATGAACACTGGTAGATAATGGCTCT
Organism: Cryptomeria japonica; assembly: GCF_030272615.1. NCBI lineage: Eukaryota > Viridiplantae > Streptophyta > Pinopsida > Cupressales > Cupressaceae > Cryptomeria > Cryptomeria japonica. Next base: position 292,388,363 of record NC_081406.1, on the reverse strand, counting down.
GGCCTTAATGTGTGTAGCATTAATCTATTGCATAAGATGAATGTGGATACATCCCTTATTGAGCCTGACTCTCGTCCCATTCGAGGCTTTGATAATGTGGCTAAGTCTTCATTAGGTATTATCACTTTACCCATCACAGTGGGACCTGTTACTTTGCTTACTCCTATCCATCTCATGTCAGGAAATCTAACATACAACTTGTTATTAGGGAGGCCTTGGATTCACAGTATGCAAGCTGTCCCCTCTACATTGCATAGACAAGTTAAATTCATTTATAATAGTAAGACATATACCTTGATAGGTGACACTAATCTCCAAGCTTGTTTGCAAACATCTAAGCCTTCCGCTTCTAGTGATGACTCTTTGAACAAGATACCTATGGATGAATCATCATCCTTTGATAGTCAAAATTCTTTGGATGAGTCTAAAGCTTCTGAAGAAGATCCTTCTCGACTTGAATCTACACATGAAGAGGCTTTTGATCCTGAGAAGGTTCTCACAGAAGATGATTGGGGATCTCTTGACTTTAATCCCACCTTTGTAGCTGAGTATAGGGTTCCTCCTAGAGAGCTTAAAGTTAAAAAGAAGGAAGAAACTAGAGATCAATCAGTCTTACTTGAACCTATGAGCAATAATTTTGTGACTGCTTCTCAAACTTCTTCTCCTCACACCTCTTATTATGAAGAGTTTGATTCTTTGTCTTATGAAAAACCACCTTCTCTTCCTGAAATGGCTGATCGTTATGGTCGTGGTTTTCGCATTTTTGCTAAGCATGGGTATCATGGAAATGGTTGTGGTGCTCATGAACAAGGGATAAAAGTTCCTCTAGAGACTAATTTTCACAATTATGCCTTTGGACTCGGCTATAATCCCTGCAAATGTACCAAAGCATCTAAAAGACCATCTCTCAATGTGAATGCTATATTTAGTAGTGATGATGATCTCACTTCAACTAAATCATCTTCTACTTCTATCAACTCTCATTCCCCTCATAAGGAAATCTTGGCAATGAACAAATCTCTTTATGAATCCCCTCAAATTTCTAATTCCACTTATGAATCTTTATCTCCTATTCATCATAAAGTCCTTTCCTCTAGGGATAAGGCTCTAATAAATTACACTCATCCCTCTTCTAAGATTTCATGTGACTTTTCTTCTTCAATTTTTATCATTTTATACATGTTTTTGATCTCACTTATAGTTGAGCATTTAACATGTCATATTCAAATAACTCATTTAGTCTATCATGTCTTTAAATAACATTAATGGCTATTATGTTGCTCATCATTATGTGACATTGGTAGCTCATTTACTGGGGGCTCATTGTCATTCATGATGGTACAATTTCAAGTGCAATCATATTTTTTGAAGCAACATAATAGCCTAATTTTCTTGTTCCTATGGGGACAAGAGTGGTTTCATACATCTCTTCTTTTGCTTATGTCCAAATCTCTCCCTAGAAGATTGTGTAAGTCCTTCTCATTGTCCTTATCCTTGGGAGGCAATGATCTTTCCTTATTTTTATCTAAGGATCCACTTTTTCCTATTTCGTGGATGGTGTGAACTTTATTACTTGATGTTATTCCTTGTATGCATTTGTTGTTGTTTGTTCAAGGATTCTCTCTTACAAGAGGTGTAAGTCCTTGGCTACAACCTCTTTTGCACTTGGTAAAATACATCCATAATGAATTCACTCTCCTAATTGGGTTAAAAGGAGCATCATCCTTCATTAAGAATCACTTTCACCTCACAAAAGAAGGAAGTATTGCATTCTTATTCTCTTCTTTGTCTTATTCTAGAAGATGTTATATTTGTCTGAGACAATTTCTCTCAGGGATAGGTGTCTTTTGTACAAAGATCTCTTCTCCTCTAAGGATCTCCTTTACACATACTACAGGATATCCCTTCTCAACTATCTTATCCTTGCTTAAAGAGTGCAAAAATCTCTTGCTTGGATCTATGACATTGTTGCATTTTTGGGTATCTTCTTTTGTGATGAAGGTAGGTATCCTTGTTCTACTTTGCTTATGACATAAACATTACACTTTTTGAGCAATGGGTTATTCTCGGAACTAGAGCACAGACTCTTAGAGCGAGATGTCACGCTTTTCTACTATACATATACAGGTTGTAGCATACTCGGGCATAGACTCCTATGAGGTGCTTCTAACCTCCCTTACACACACATGCACGAGGTTGAGTTGAACTAGCGGCATAAGGCTAGACTTTCTCACTCTCCTCCCTTACATGGATCACCTAGACAGACTCTAGGGGCTAGTTTTCCATGTCCTCTTTCCCATGGATCACCTAGACAAAATCTAGGGGTGAGAAGTCCATGTTTTCTCTCTCACTATTCTTCTCATGGATCACCAATGTGTGTATTCATGCTTTTTTTCCTGTCTTTTCTTCTCTTTGCATTTTGTTTCCATTTACATCCTTCATCTTGTGTTAGAGAACTCTCGAATCCTCACACTCTTTGTTGTGTTGGAATTGAGATTTAGTCCTCTTTCTTACCAAATGATTCTCCATTAGTTTTTGATCTCATATCAAATCTTCTTGTGAGCATTTGTCATCAATATTCTTTAACAATTCGAAGTGGTAAACATGATACCCTGTTTCAACTCACTAAAATTAGCAAGCCGAAATAGGGGGGGGCATATAGCTACCCTCAAATTTCATCACTTTCCTTAGTAAGAATTAGGTGATTTTGTGATCTAACGTGTGTTTTGTAGGGTGCGGTTCCTAACTGTGTACTGCAGATACCGCTGGGGGCTTCGTTCGACAGACTTATGGATATATGCTTTTTCAAATAATGTTTACTTTTATGTACATTAGCTTGCATATGCACGTAGTGTTCATATGACCGCTAAAGTGGGGGCTAAATGTAGCATCATAAATTGTAAACACTTGCTAGGGTGGTACAATTTCACACCTAGTTTAGCACCCGCCTTGGCGCATTTTGCATCTTGCATTACTTTTCCCCTTAAGCACTTAATTGATCAAATTAATTAAGTCTAAGGTTCTATTTCATCATCTTCTACATCATAAAGTTGGGCCCTTTCATTAAAGTGTGCCCTTTTCATTTTATTCCTCCTATACATCATTTAATCAAAAACCCTAATTAGATCCTATTTTGAACTTGGGGGCTTGATTTTGGGGGTCAAAACATCTCGAAATCACCTGTAACTTCAGGATTCTCTCTAAAATCATCATATCCGACGGCCCTAAAAATTTGGTGAAAAGTTGTCGGGACCATGGTACCCGAAGAGGACCATGGCGCCCGGAGTGCACATGGTCCCGAACATTTTTCCCGAAATTTTAGGAGCGCAATCCAATCATAAAATAAAGCTTAACCCTAAGAAATTGGTGGGATATTCAATCTCTAGGTCGGCCAAAAGTTGAAATTAAGACCTAGGGTTTCATATATAAGAGCTCTCTTTCTTCATTTGAAAGGATCAGAATTTTGGCTTTCAAGGAACCTCATATGCAGTGAAAGAGCAGATCTTTGAAGACTTCAACAACATTCAACATCCTTCTATCAAGCATTTATCAATTTCATTCATCCATTTAGGGCTTGGAAGACATTGAAGAACAATAGGAGATTACCGACTGAAGATTGGCTTGTACTCCTCCCTTGAGGGTTGGGTATGATTTCATGTTGTTTTCATGTCTTTGCATAAGCTTCAATATATCCTTTATTCATGCTTTAGATCACTTTGCATCTTGATTTAGAGCATTTACATTATCATTTACAAGCAATCAGGGTTTACTTTCTAGGTTGCTCTAGTTTGCTTTCTTGCATTTAAGGACCTTGCACACACACTAGGTCTGCACACACAATACATTTTACAATACAACTTGGCTATTCATGGAGGTGGAAATCACCGAAGTGGGGGTTTGAATAAGGCAAAACCCTATATATCCACCCACCACACCTTTTCAGATATAAGTGCAGGTTTCGGAACTCGGACGATGCCGCAAGTTACAGATCCGGAAGAAGCAGACGGAGACTGAACTTCACACCAAATCTCAGAGCAAAAGACCAGGACAGGGGCGTGGGGCACCCTGGTCCTACCAGGACAAGGGCGTTGGGCACCCTGGTCCCTGGGATAGGGGCGCTGGGTGCCCTGGTCCTTCTGATAGCAGTTTTCAACATTTTTGACAGCTTTGCAAAACAGTAGTTTCCGGAGCAGTTTCAAGGGCAGAATCAGGATAGTGGCACCCGCGCCCCCGTCCCGAACATTTTTAGTCAGATTTTAATTCTGGGTATGCATTTGTATTCTTGTCTTGTCCTTGTGTTTACAGCTTTCCATTATTTAAGTTCAATTCTGCAATCTTGTTATTAGTTCATACTTGCACTTTGGGGTTAGGGATTGAACTTGCATCATTTCATCTTTCAATTGCAACAAAGGAATAGAAATCCTAATAGGTAGCCCATGGCTCTCTCTTCCACAAGAAGAAGTAGCCAATTGTGTGATACCTCTAGGCTCTTTTGTATTCCACAAGTGTGTGGTTGAAAGTGAGATTAGGGCATGTTTGCTTAGTGTCACTTTTTCTCCCTCTTTTCATCAAATTCTTCTTCTTTCTTCAAGTTATGCTCAATTTCTCACCAATCAATGTTGAATATCAATTTCAATTCTACCAATCAACTTTGCAATCAATTCAATATTGAAGATTCTTCAAAATCAATTTGTGCTCAATTGACTTATCATCGCTCAAAATTGCCTTAATCATGTACCCTCGCTATCTTTCGATTTCGCTCCCGAGGGGGCATACTCATGACCTTATGACCTCATATCTCAAAGTCGAGAAATTTTTAAATCTTTATCAAAAGTCGAGCAAAATATTTTCAATCAAAGAAAATCAAGACCTTATTTCTAAGGGGCATCTCATCTTCATCACTTCATATCAAGTTGAGATCTCTTGATCATCTGAATTTAATCAGTCGCTAGAGGCATATCAGTTTCATCGCTTTAAATCAAGCTGGTATCTCTCAATCATCTGAATTAATCTCTTAACGTTAATCAGTTTCATCACTTCAAATCAAGCTAATTATTTGTTTAAACTCAATCAAAAGTTTAAAGAGTATCTTTGATCACACTCAATCTAAGTAGATGTTCAGTATTCATTTCTTGATCAAGCTGGACAAGTTTTATCTTCATTCATCGTGTCTTGATCAATCAAGTTCAAGATCAATTTTTTATATTCACTCACTGCATCTAAGTTCAATCAAGTTCTAGATCAGTAAGATCTGCTTCTTGATCAATCAAGTTCAAGTTCGGTATCTTTGTTTTCTATCGTTCCTCAATTCAATCAAGTTCAGGATCAGTATCGCTTTAATCAAACTTCATTCAGTTTTGTCGCTTCAAATCAAGCTAACACCTTGCTTTCATCTAGTTCGTGATCAATCAAGTTTAGAACTAACATCTCCTAGACATCACACATTCTTTGAACCAACACGCTGCTCACACATTAATTCAAAGAGGGGCAAATGTAATACCCTAAAAATGGTCATCTAAACCATGGGCCTCTAATCTCGACAACATCACCAAGGTCCTAACCAAAAGACAATTAAATCAATCTTGAGTACATAATTAATTCTTTAATTATCAAATATCACATGGCAAAATCAATTACCCAATATTAATTAAATATTTAATTAATTAATTGAATCATTCCAAGAATATTCATTTTGATCAATTATCCTATTTTAATTTATTAAATATCTTTGCATATTTAATTAATTAATAAATTTGCCATTCAATCATGCAAAAAAGAATTAATTTACTACAAAAAGAAGAATTTATTACAAAACAAAGAGTTGAATTGAAAATTAAATAAAAGAATTGAATTGAGAGAGAAATCAAACTTGAGATATTATTTCTTTTTCTAAATTGAGAATTTGAAATCAAAAAAGCAATTAATTGAATTATTAATTATTCTCTTAAATTGGAACTCAAAGCTTTTCAGAAAAAGAAGTTCAGTTGCATTAAAAAGACTCTTTTCTTGATTAAATTGAAGAATTATCTATTTTTATCACAAATGCATGGAATTGATTTATTATTGTTTTCCAATGCAACTTGGACTTCTAATTCGAATGCATTTCAATTGAACTATAATTGGAATCTATCTCAAGGTTAACTCAACCTGATTTCTCAATTATTTCAATTAATCCTAAATTGAGCTTTTTCATCATCTCTCTGTAATTCTCTATAAATTTAGTCATTAGCTCTCATTTCAATTCACCCCAGAGATTTTTGAGAATACATCATTATTATGTTGATTTTGCTCTGGAGTCATTGATTGATTATTATTGCTTTTTTTTAGATTATTTGCATCCATCTTACATCCATTATTTCTTGCATCCCTTATTGCTTGAAGTGATTTTTTGCTTGAAATATTCATCCATTTTTGCATCCATATAGCTTAATATCATATAGATTAAATCCTTCATCTTGGTGTAGTCTAGTCACTGGTATTGCTCATAACAAACTGAGAGCAATCCTATACTCGCATCTTGTAGAAGGCAATGGGTCGCTTTGCTATGGTTTATTTTTATTGATTATTGATTAATAACCATGCATATAATGACTTAATTGAAGTGTTGTGCTTGTAGCTACAGGTTCACTTTATCACACACACAATTCCCTGTTGAAACCCCCACATATTCTAGCCGGTTCCTTGCCCTTTTTGAAGAAGTAGTTCATGTTGTTTTCGTCCGCAACCCTGCTGATTTTCTTCCATTTCCTGCCTTCGGTGGAGAGACCCATAGCCTGGGCAATAACTTCCTCACTGATTTCAAATGAAATGTCCTCCATGACCACCCTCCTATCCTTCCAGCTATTGACAAATTGCATGAAGAGGTTTTCATCGAATCCCTTCATGACTTCCATGAATGGGATGATTCCTCCTTCTTTAGCATACATCCAGATGCATGAGTCATTGCGAACAGTCATCAATAATGTCTGATTCTACGCAGACTAAACCCCTCCCATGATAACTTCCTTTAGAGTGAAGTTGAGATACAACACAAGCCTAAAAAGAGAAATGCAGAGAGGAAAACCAGAGCTAGAGTTAAGAGAAAACAAACGGTAATTAGCCAAAATATTGTGTGAGGTGTAATAATGATTTTTGGTGGTGTTTCCCAAGGCATGGGTCCACCAGCTCTAGGAAGCATGCGAAGGGACACCTCTTGATATCTCCACCAACTTGCAAATATTGTCATTATGGCGAGTTCTAAGTTTCTAGTTAAGGTAATAATTAGGGTCCTTGCTATGATTAATGATCAAAAGTTGGCACTCCAACTCATCAATGACGTAGAAATAGGTGGCCTGCCAAGTCGACATCTGGCAAAGAAGGTGGGGACCATGAGAAGCCAGCATAACAAAGCCCACCCAATTTTAATTTAAATTCCCGCCAATAGCATAGCATAGCAACTGACCCAAAGCAACCTATTGATTAAAGGAAAGTGGCACTTCATTGATGGATAGAGGTGATTTGTTCATTCCCAATAAGGTCCTTATGCTTGTCAGTGAGAGAATCTAGGTGCCTCCAGCACTCATACCTTTTATCTTGAGTCCCGTCACAGCCAGTGAGTCTGTCACCGCATTCACCTCTCTATAGATATGCTAAATTTGAAATTCCTCTAGCCAGACAATCATAGACCATATGTCCTTGATGACATTGTTGATTCTCCAGCTGATCCCTGAAGCACCTTTAGTGGCCTCAATAATCAGTTTAGAGTCCCCTTCAATGATCAGTCTTTTGATATTGGTGCCAAGGGCCAACTTAAGCCCCCAAAATAAAGCAAGGGCTTCAACCATGTTGCTCGAGACAGAGTCAAAATTTCCTGCATAGGCCAAAACCAAGTTGCCCAAGCTGTCCCTGATAATTCTACCCCCTGCCGCTAAACCACTATGAGCAGCACCATCAAAATTGAGCTTGAGCCAAGGGGGGGAGGTGTTGACCATCTGGTATTTAGACTCTCCATCTTTTTCAAATTCTCATTTCAAAGGAAGATATATAGCAAATTCCATGTTTTAATCCACCTCCAATCCAAAGCCATAGGGCCAAATTGCGGGGTTTTCCACTTGCTGATGAGGGCATTCTCCCTGAGGTAATTCTCAACTATGTCAGTCACTGTGTCAACTGAGTTGCTAGTGTCACGGAATATCCTATTATTTCTTTCCTTCCAGATATCCCAATAGACATGGGGAGGAATGAGTCTCCAAAAAAGTATGACTGGCGGGTGTGTGGAGGGGCAGTTCTAGTTGCTGATACACTATTGCAAGTCTTCCAAGAATATCCAAGACAAATTAAATTTTTGTAGAACTTTGTACCAAACCCCGAAAGTGAAGGAGAAATGAATAAAGAGGTGATTTATGCTTTCCTTAGCACAATTACACATAGCACATTTGTTGGCAAGTGTAAATCCCCTCCTATTTAGATTATCAATAGTAAGGATCTTCCCGTGAAGGGTCGTCCACCAAAAGAAGTTAATTTTAGGGATGAGCTGATAGTTCCAAACCTCTTTCCAGCTGTAGCAATCATTAAAGGAGGCAACCAAGAGATTGTAGGCCAATTTAACACTGAAAGACCCTAAGGGGTTCGCGGTCCAAACAAGTTTATCAATGTGAGTGAAACAGGGGATCCTGATCCCTTTAAGAAGGGATTGCAGCTCTTTAGCCAAATGAATCCATTGGGGGGTATTCCCCAGACTATCAGGAAGCCTTAACTAGCAATGAGAGGGAGAGATGTAGTTTATTACAAGGGAGCCAATTGAAACCTTGAGAGTGATCATGAGGCAACTAAACGAGGAGGAGGCAAGGGCCCTGTCACCAATCTAGTTGTCCTCCCAAAATCTAATTTTCTCACCATTACCAACTTGCCACTTTAGACCCTGCTTGAGAAGTTTCTTGTTCTTAACAAATTTATTCCAAATTTTAGACCCAGGTGGGAGCTCATTGGAAGAGAGGAGGGAGGGGAAGGGGGTGTGATTGAAGTACTTGGCCCTCAAAATCATGCTCCAGTCAGTTTTGCCCTTCATAAGGATCCATCCAATTTTAGTCAACAAGGATTTATTCATATCAAATATTTTTCTAATCCCAAGGCCACCCATGACCTTTGGTTTGCACACCTTTTCCCAGTTGTCTAAGTTGATTTTGGCCTTCTCCTCAATCCCATCCACATAAAGCTTCTTTGGATTCTCTCAAGTTTCTCAGCCATAGAATTGGAAATCTTGAAAAGAGAGAGAAAGTAGATAGGGACACCTTGAAGAGAGGTCACCAAGAGCTGGAGTTTACCCGCACTACTCAAAGTTTTTCTAGTTTATCCTGCAAGTTTCTTTTGCATTATTTCTAGGATTGATTCCCAAAAGTGGGAGGTGACCTCCTTGATAGTGAGGGGGAGACCCAAGTAGGAGTCTGGGAGATCAGTAGCACTACATCCCAGGATTTGAATAAGTTTACCCTGGAGAATTTTGTCTGTGTTAAAGAAGTAAAACCTTGCTCTTGCAATAGTTAGTCAGTTGACCAGAGGCAAGGGTGTACTCTTCCAGTAGATGTTTCCATTCTTTAGCCTCTATCACAGATGATAGGCTGAAAAGGAAGGTGTCATCCATGAATTGTTGCATAACCATAGGAGGGAGTGTGGAAGCAGCCTTTACCCCCGAGATTCTATTAGTCCTGATCAAATTGGAGAAATTCCTACTCAAGACTTCAGCTACCATAATGAACAAATAAGGTGAGAGAGGGTCTCCCTGTCATAGCCCCTTCCCACCCTTGAAGAAGCCCCAGAGTGTGCCATTGACAATCACTGAATAGTGAACACTTTCCACTGCCACCCTGATAATATTGATAAATATTTCATGGAATCCCATCTTAGAAAGGACCACATAGAGGAATTTCCAATTAACTTTATCATAAGCCTTAGAGATGTCAAGTTTGAGAGCCATACCTGGGTTGCGAATTTTCTCCATGGAGTGAATGACCTCATGAGTAGTAATGATAGCATCAAGAATCTTCCTGCTTGGAACAAAACCTCTTTGGGAGGGACTGATGCATTTATCAGGGAGGGGTTTGATTTTGTTGACAATAACTTTAGAGAAAATTTTATAAACTGAGTTACATAGGCTGATGGGCCAATAGTCAGTCATGAGTTTTGGATCAGGAACTTTGGGCACCAAAACAATGAAGGTGTTATTCAACTTCTTCAGGAGTTTACTAGTGTGAATGAAGTCCTTGGTAGCTTTAGTGAGATCATACTTCACAATTTCCCAAAAAGCCTAGAAAAAAGCAGGGGGGAAGTCGTCAGGACCAGGGGCCTTAAAGGCAGCCATAGAAAAAACCGCTACTTTAACTTCTTCTTCAGACACATGGCTTATCAGCCTCATTCACGACTTGAGGGATGAGGCTGAGGATTTTATCACTGATCTCAGTAGGTTCCCTGACCCTATCATTCGAGTAGGCATTAGAAAAGTGAAGGGAAGCCCATTGACCAATTTCATTATTCCCCACCACTTCCTCATTTCTATTATTGAGAATGGAATGCATAGGGTTCCTCCTTTTATGCTTTGAGGTCAATCTATGAAAGAATGAGGTGTTCCTATCCCCCTTAGTTAACCATTGGATCCTGGATCTTTGCTTCTAGTAAATTTCTTCTAGATTCATGATTTCTTTCCATTTGTGTCTCCACCCCTCCTCCTCTGTATCAGTTTCTATAGAGGAAGTCCCCTCCATAATGGTCCTCTGGAGGCAGTCCAAATTGGTTTCACCCTCCTTTTTTCTCTTGAAGATATCCCCAAAGGAAGAAAGACTCCAGGATTTCACCTCCCTTTTGATAATTTCCAACTTTTTAGAAATTTTTAAAATAGTCGTACCTTGAACAAGGGAGTTCCACCAGTTCTATATGCATTCCTTGAAGTCTGGATGGGAGTGCCACATGATCTCATACCTGAAGGGTGAGGGACTAGAGGTTAGCATGTCAACCCAAGAGAGGAGGATCGAGGAGTGGTCAGACATAGTGCGCGGGAGAGATAAGAGCGAGGAATTAGTTCCAATGTTCCACTTGGCAGAGATCAGAAACCTATCTAGCCTGACCTAAATCAGATTGGAGCCTTTTCTATTGTTAGACCAGGTGAATGGATTCCCTTGCATGTCAAGATCAAGTAACTCATTATTTCTAAAGAAGTCAGAAAACTCAAGCATGCTCTCACTATAGTCCATTAGGGCTCCTATCTTCTTAGAAGGAAAAAGGGGGGTATTGAAATCCCCAACTAGCATAAACAAGTCCTCCTTATTGTTAGTTAGGAAGGTAGTGCCTCCTAGATCAAAACCCGACCATGTCTAGTATTAGGAGCATAAATGTTAAAAAAGAACCAAGAGAAGTTATTCATAGTGAACCTAGTGGAAATAAAGTTGTGAGAAGAGCCAACTGCAAGGCCATCCAGCTTGCTCTTATTCCAAAGGGTAGCAATTCCTCCTAAGGCACCATCTGCCTCTCCATAATGAAAGGCAACACCTGGCCATAAATTGTCGACAAGCGTAGCAAAATTTTGGTAATTCATTTTCATCTACTGGAATAGGATAATGTCAACTATATTGGTGAGTATGCATTGCTTAAGAGCATACTGCTTTTGGGGGTTGTTTAAACCCCTTAAGTTCCATGAGAGGAACTTTATTTCTTACCCTTCTGTGTTGTCTCCAGGGTTAATTTCCTTCCACTAGCAATTTCCCTTGCCATTACCTTAGTTATGAGGGTCCTCTTAGAGGATCTACCTAGTTTAGGGTCGTTTCCCACATCTTCCTTCTTATTTCCTCTAGTTTTTCTTTTCGGTTCCTGCCATTCCTCCTTTTCCTTACCCATCGGTGAAGACAGGGAAGAGTGACTACCAATAGATAGAGTAGTGATATCCCCAGAGGATCTTGTAGCAGATGAAGAGGAGGTCAGGTCCAGACCAAGCCTAGTGGAAGGCGAGGCCCTAGCACAATTGCTGCAAATATTCTCCCACAACTTTCGATTGAGTTGGGTATCAGATGCATGATTGCTGGCAGAGTGGAAGTACTGAGCCCTTTCTTCTCCTTGATAGTCGCCTCCATATTGAGACCTTCTTGTTCAATCTTTACTTGGGGGATCTCTCCTTCTTCTAGCTCCAGCCCCAAACATCTCCTTAAGGGGGTAGGAGCCTTCTTGGAGTCAAGTGTACCTATCATGTTAAGAATACCATCCAAGAAGTGTTAACCCTCCTTAGAGGTTTCTTGAGGGCTCATCTTTTCTATCAGGTCATCAGTCTGACCCACAGTGTTGTCAGAGGTCGGGGGGTTAGGGGGTTACCCTTCTCAGTTGTCTCCCCAATAACAATACCCGGGGATGATAGCTTCTCCTTCAGCTTTTCCTCTGGAGGTTGTGGGGTTGGATAGTCTGCAATAACATGGCCATGTTTACCACATCTTTGACAATACAAGGAGGCAGTCTCATAGACAATTGTCTGTGTCCATTTACCCCATTTGGATTTGAGGGAAATGAAATTAGGGAGTGGGTTGTTAGCAGCCACATTCACACAAAGGAAAGCATACACAAGTCTGGACTTTTGCTTTGTCACATTGTCGATAGCAACAAACTAGCCAAACGAGTTACCAATCCACCTGTAAATGGTATCATCCCAAAATTCCACGGGGAGGCCTAGGAGTCTGATCCAAACCGGCGCCAGTCTAAGGAGGTCTGCACTTGGGTCAAATCCCAGCTTCCACTTGGAGAGAGTAAGGCAATGCTTACCATAAGACCATGAACTAGACATAATATAGATGAAGTCTTCTTCTGCAATAAATCTAAAAAGGAAGAGTCCGCCAGGCATAGCAGAGACCGAGACACTACCTTTGATTTTCCATCTAGAGCCTGCCCATCTTCTAACCATATCTACAGTGGGTCTAAAGGCTAGGAATCTTCCTACCAGGCAAAGGTGAAGGGAGGAAGCAATATTATCCACGATACTATCTGGGAAGCGAATCTCGGGGCCCTCCTCACCATTAGTGACTTTTGGCAGCAATGTCAGAATTTCTGACTTGGAGTTACCAACAAGGGCACCTTTCCAGGAGTTCACTTGAGCTTCCCTAGGCAAAGGACCCACCTCCTCAGTCTTGGGGTCCTTTTTGGGGGACTCCAAGTTGGGGGTCACCAGAGGAAGCTTCACAAGGCAGGGGGCCTCCTACAGGATCTCATTGCAAGCAACAACTAAGGGAGCCCACCCATCTCCTTGAGCACGTAGCACAAGAACCAGATCTAGACAAATCTACAGGTCAATCGGGGGGGTCAGGGTCCAAGAAGGACTGACCCTCCCCAGCAGAAACGACAGGCATAGAAGGAAAATCAAAAAATTGCAGAGCAGGAGTATGGTATAATGATAACGAAAAGTTGAACGATTACCTTATGTCAAGTTGCCTTGTGAGTTTGTGATTATTTATTAATTAATATTTAATCAATGGTTGACATTAATATTTAATATTAATGTGTGGTTATTATTATTGGAAAATTATTGCTCATTAATGTTTATTTTATGGATTTATATTTTATTGGTTATTTGGAATTATGGAAATTGTGCACGGGAGAAAAAGTGACACTAAGCAAACATGCCCTAATCTCACTCTCAATCACACATTTGTGGAATACGAAAGAGCCTAGAGGTATCACACAATTGGCTACTTCTTCTTGTGGAAGAGAGAGCCACGGGCTACCTATTAGGATTTCTATTCCTTTGTTGCAATTGAAAGATAAAATGATGCAAGTTCAATCCCTAACCCCAAAGTGCAAGTATGAACTAATAACAAGATTGCAGAATTGAACTTAAATAATGGAACGCTGTAAATACAAGGACAAGGAAAGAATGCAAATGCATACCCGGAGTTAAAATCTGACTAAAAATGTTTGAGACGGGGGCGCGGGTGCCACTGTCCTGATTCTGCCCCTGAAACTGCTCCGGAAACTGCTATTTTTGCACTCTGGAAAAGCTGTCAAAAATGCTGAAAATGTTGTCTGTCAGGAGGACCAGGGCGCCCAGCGCCCCTGTCCCAGGGACCAGGGTGCCCAGCGCCCCTGTCCTGGCAGGACCAGGGTGCTCCACGCCCTTGTCCTGGTCTTTTTCTCTAAAATTTGGTGTGTTGTTCGGTCTCCGTCTACTTCTTCCAGATCTGTAACCTGCGGCGTCGTCCGAGTCTCAAAACCTGCACTTATATCTGAAAAGGGTATGGGCGGCTATATAGGGTTTTGCCTTAGTCAAACCCCCACTTCGGTGATTTCCACCTCCACGAATAGCCAAGTTGTATTGTAAAATGTATTGTGTGTGCAGACCTAGTGTGTGTGCAAGGTCCTTAAATGCAAGAAAGCAAACTAGAGCAACCTAGAAAGTAAACCCTAATTGCTTGTAAATGATAATGTAAATGCTCTAAATCAAGATGCAAAGTGATCTAAAGCATGAATAAAGGATATATTGAAGCTTATGCAAAGACATGAAAACAACATGAAATCATACCCAACCCTCAAGGGAGGAGTACAAGCCAATCTTCAGTCGGTAATCTCCTATTGTTCTTCAATGTCTCCCAAGCCCTAAATGAATGAAATTGATGAATTCTTGATGGATGGATGTTGAATGTTATTGAAGTCTTCAAAGATCTGCTCTTTCACTGCATAGAAGGTCCTCGAAAGCCAAAATTCTCATCCTTTCAAATGAAGAAAGAGAGCTCTTATGTATGAAACCCTAGGTCTTAATTTCAACTTTTGGCCGACCTAGAGATTGAATCTCCCGCCAATTTCTTGGGGTTAAGCTTTATTTTATGATTGGATTGTGCTCCTAAAATTTTGGGAAAAATGTCCGGGACCATGTGCACTCCGAGCGCCACGGTCCTGACAACTTTTCACCAAATTTTCAAGGCCGTCAGATATGATGATTTTAGAGAGAATCCCGAAGTTACAGGTGATTTCGAGATGTTTTGACCCCCGAAATCAAGCCCCCAAGTTCAAAATAGGACCTAATTAGGGTTTTTGATTAAATGATGTATAGGAGGAATAAAATGAAAAGGGCACACTTTAATGAAAGGGCCCAACTTTATGATGTGGGAGATGATAAAATAGAACCTTAGACCTAATTAATTTGATTAATTAAGTGCTAAAGGGGAAATGCAATGCAAAATGCAAAATGCGCCAAGGTGGGTGCTAAACTAGGTGTGAAATTGTACCACCCTAGCAAGTGCGTACAATTTACGATGCTACATTTAGTCCCCACTTTAGCGGTCATATGAACACTATGTGCATATGCAAGCTAAAGTACAGAAAAGTAAACATTATTTGAAAAAGGATATATCCATAAGTTGTCAGACGATGCCCCCAGCGGTATCTGTAGTACACAGTTAGGAACCGCACCCTACAAAACACATGTTAGATCACAAAATCACCTAATGCTTACTAAGGAAGGTGATGAAAATTCGAGGGTAGCTATATGCCTCCCCCTGTTTCGGCTTGCTAATTTTAGTGAGTTGAAACAAGGTATCATGTTTACCACTTCGAATTGTTAAAGAATATTGATGACAAATGCTCACAAGAAGATTTGATATGAGATCAAAAACTAATGGAGAATCATTTGTTAAGAAAGAGGACTAAATCTTAATTCCAATACAACAAAGAGTGTGAGGATTCGAGAGTTCTCTAACACAAGATGAAGGATGTAAATGGAAACAAAATGCAAAGAGAAGAAAAGAAAGGAAAAAAGGCATGAATACACACATTGGTGATCCATGAGAAGAATAGTGAGAGAGAAAACGTGGACTTCTCTCCCTAGATCTTGTCTAGGTGATCCATGAGAAAAGGACATGGAAAACTAGCCCCTAGAGTCTATCTAGGTGATCCATGTAAGGGAGGAGAGTGAGAAAGTCTAGCCTTATGCCGCTAGTTCCACTCAACCTCGTGCATGTGTGTGTAAGTGAGATTAGAAGCACCTCATAGGAGTATATGCCTGAGTATGCTACAACCAGTATATGTATAGTAGAAAAGCGTGACATCTCGCTCTAAGAGTTTGTGCTCTGGTTCCAAGAATAATCACCTTGCATAAAAGAAAAAATCCAAGCAAGAGAGTTTTGCACTCTTTAAGAAAGGATAAGATAGTTGAGAAGGGATATCTTGTAATATGTGTAAAGGAGATCCTTAGAGGAGAAGAGATCTTTGTACAAAAGACACCTACCCCCGAGAGGAATTGTCTTAGACAAATATAACATCTCCTAGGATAAGACAAAGAAGAGAATAAGAATGCAATACTTCCTTCTTTTGCGAGGTGAAAGTGATTCTTAATGAAGGATGATGCTCCTTTTAACCCAATTGGGAGAGTGAATTCATTATAGATGTATTTTACCAAGTGCAAAAGAGGTTGTAGTCAAGGACTTACACCTCTTGTAAGAGAAAATCCTTTAACGAACAACAACAAATGCATACAAGGAATAACATCAAGTAATAAAGTCCACACCATCCACGAAATAGGAAAAAGTGGATCCTTAGATGAAAATAAGGAAAGATCATTGCCTCCCAAGGATAAGGACAATGAGAAGGACTTACACAATCTTCTAGGGAGAGATTTGGACATAAGCAAAAGAAGAGATGTATGAAATCACTCTTGTCCCCATAGGAACAAGAAAATTAGGCTATTATGTTGCTTCAAAAAATATGATTGCACTTGAAATTGTACTATCATGAATGACAATGAGCCCCCAGTAAATGAGCTACCAATGTCACATAATGATGAGCAACATAATAGCCATTAATGTTATTTAAAGACATGATAGATTGAATGAGGTATTTGAATATGACATGCTAAATGCTCAACTATAAGTGAGATCAAAAACATGTATAAAATGATAAAAATTGAAGAAGAAAAGTCACAAGAGATCTTAGAAGAGGGATGAGTGTAATTTATTAGAGCCTTATCCCTAGAGGAAAGGACTTTATGATGAATAGGAGATAAAGATTCATAAGTGGATTTAGAAATTTGAGGGGATTCATAAAGAGATTTGTTCATTGCCAAGATTTCCTTATGAGGGGAATGAGAGTTGATAGAAGTAGAAGATGATTTAGTTGAAGTGAGATCCTCATCACTACTAAATATAGCATTCACATTGAGAGATGGTCTTTTAGATGCTTTGGTACGTTTGCAGGGATTATAGCCGAGTCCAAAGGCATAATTGTGAAAATTAGTCTCTAGAGGAACTTTTATCCCTTGTTCATGAGCACCACAACCATTTCCATGATACCCATGCTTAGCAAAAATGCGAAAACCACGACCATAACGATCAGCCATGTCAGGAAGAGAAGGTGGTTTTTCATAAGACAAAGAATCAAACTCTTCATAATTAGAGGTGTGAGGAGAAGAAGTTTGAGAAGCGGCCACAAAATTATTGCTCATAGGTTCAGGTAAGACTGATTGATCTCTAGTTTCTTCCTTCTCTTTAACTTTAAGCACTCTAGGAGGAACCCTATACTCACCAACAAAGGTGGGATTAAAAGCAAGAGATCCCCAATCGTCTTCTACGAGAACCTTCTCAGGATCAAAAGCCTTTTCATGTGTAGACTCAAGTCGAGAGGAATCTTCTTCAGGAGCTTTAGGCTCATCCAAAGAATTTTGATTATCAGAGGGTAATGATTCATCCATAGGTATCTTGTTTAAAGAGTCATCACTAGAAGAGGAAGGCTTAGAAGAACTCCCTTTGGAAGTAGATGTTTGCAAACAAGCCTGAAGATTAGTATCACCTATCAAGGTATATGTCTTATTGTTATAAATGAATTTAACTTGTCTATGCAATGTAGAGGGGACAGCTTGCATACTGTGAATCCAAGGTCTCCCTAATAACAAGTTGTATGTTAGATTTCGGGAGAGGAGATAACATTGTTTATTAATTCCTCATCCTTAGGAGGGAGAGCATCAATAGATGTGTTAAACTCATCCTCTTTCCTCAAAATATGTTCAATATGATCTTTAGGGGAGAGAGAATTAAGGAAATTGCTTATTATTTCATCTTCTTTCTCTAAGGGATGCTTATGTGTAAGACAAACTTTAGGAGAAGGGTAAGCATTTATCATTAATTCATCATCTCTAGTGGGAATCTTGATGGAAAAGGAAAGGCCATCACTAGGAAATGTAGGGATAATGTCATCTTTTTGCACAAAAGGATCCTCATGAAGGGAGTGTTTTTTAGGAGACACAAAGGCATCAAGGGCATCATTCAACAAAGCATGATCATATCTATTAAAAGGTTTATCTTTTTATTCAAAAGGAGATATCTCTTCATAGAGGGGATCATTGAAAACAACCATGTTACTAGATTTAGTGGAAGAGCTGATAGGAATGTACCCTTGAGAGGAATCATTTGACTTATCTTTCTCATCACAACGAAATGGCATAGTAACAATGTTTATGAGTTTTTGGTAAAATGAAGGTTTGGTATATTTAGGTTTCAAAAACCCATCTAAAGCTTCATCTAACTCATAATCATCACAAATATGAACATCTTGCAAATAACAATCTGACATTTTGAAATTGCATAAAATTTAAACACACAATGCAAAGAAACACACTTTGTTTTTGTTTTTTGTTTTTTTTTTTTAATGAAAATGAAATGAAAACACACTAAATTTAGATCTAGATCTAACAAATGCAATGCAAGAGGAAGCAATGATAGGTTCACGTCGGGTTCACCAAAATGTGTGGGAGAAAAAGTGACACTAAGCAAACATGCCCTAATCTCACTCTCAATCACACATTTGTGGAATACGAAAGAGCCTAGAGGTATCACACAATTGGCTACTTCTTCTTGTGGAAGAGAGAGCCACAGGCTACCTATTAGGATTTCTATTCCTTTGTTGCAATTGAAAGATAAAATGATGCAAGTTCAATCCCTAACCCCAAAGTGCAAGTATGAACTAATAACAAGATTGCAGAATTGAACTTAAATAATGGAAAGCTGTAAACACAAGGACAAGGAAAGAATGCAAATGCGTACCCGGAGTTAAAATCTGACTGAAAATGTTCAGGATGGGGGCGCAGGCGCCACTGTCCTAATTCTGCCCCTGAAACTGCTCCGGAAACTGCTATTTTTGCACTCTGGAAAAGCTGTCAAAAATGCTGAAAATGCTGTCTGTCAGGAGGACCAGGGCGCCCAGCGCCCCTGTCCCAGGGACCAGGGCACCCAGCGCCCCTGTCCTGGCAGGACCAGGGCGCTCCACGCCCCTGTCTTGGTCTTTTTCTCTGAAATTTGGTGTGTTGTTCGGTCTCCGTCTGCTTCTTCCAGATCTGTAACTTGCGGCGTCGTCCGAGTCTCGAAACCTGCACTTATATCTGAAAAGGGTATGGGCGGCTATATAGGGTTTTGCCTTAGTCAAACCCCCACTTCGGTGATTTCCACCTCCACGAATAGCCAAGTTGTATTGTAAAATGTATTGTGTGTGCAGACCTAGTGTGTGTGCAAGGTCCTTAAATGCAAGAAAGCAAACTAGAGCAACCTAGAAAGTAAACCCTAATTGCTTGTAAATGATAATGTAAATGCTCTAAATCAAGATTCAAAGTGATCTAAAGCATGAATAAAGGATATATTTAAGCTTATGCAAAGACATGAAAACAACATGAAATCATACCCAACCCTCAAGGGAGGAGTACAAGCCAATCTTCAGTCGGTAATCTCCTATTGTTCTTCAATGTCTCCCAAGCCCTAAATGAATGAAATTGATGAATGCTTGATGGATGGATGTTGAATGTTATTGAAGTCTTCAAAGATCTGCTCTTTCACTGCATAGAAGGTCCTCGAAAGCCAAAATTCTCATCCTTTCAAATGAAGAAAGAGAGCTCTTATGTATGAAACCCTAGGTCTTAATTTCAACTTTTGGCCGACCTAGAGATTGAATCTCCCGCCAATTTCTTGGGGTTAAGCTTTATTTTATGATTGGATTGTGCTCCTAAAATTTGGAGAAAAATGTCCAGGACCATGTGCACTCCAGGCGCCACGGTCCTGACAACTTTTCACCAAATTTTCAGGGCCGTCAGATATGATGATTTTAGAGAGAATCCCGAAGTTACAGGTGATTTCGAGATGTTTTGACCCCCGAAATCAAGCCCCCAAGTTCAAAATAGGACCTAATTAGGGTTTTTGATTAAATGATGTATAGGAGGAATAAAATGAAAAGGGCACACTTTAATGAAAGGGCCCAACTTTATGATGTGGGAGATGATAAAATAGAACCTTAGACCTAATTAATTTGATTAATTAAGTGCTAAAGGGGAAATGCAATGCAAAATGCAAAATGCGCCAAGGCGGGTGCTAAACTAGGTGTGAAATTTTACCACCCTAGCAAGTGCGTACAATTTACGATGCTACAGAAATTAATTAATCAATTACTACATATAGCCATTGGCATAAATCATTAAATAATGGTTAGTATGAATACAATATATTTATACATATTTATTTTTTGGGAGTTTATAATTAATTAATAATTAATTGGTGGGATTATATTAGTTGAGTATTTATGCTTATCAGTACATCCATTTATTTATTTATTATTTATTTGATTATTTTATATGTATGTGGGGAAATGTTTATAGTATTGAGCTTAACTTATATTGGCTGGAGCATTTACATGTATCTATACATTTAACTAGCATATACACCTTAAATTTTAATTTAATCTATATAAAATACACCAAGAGATATCCTTCCCGAGGTGCCTATTTTTAATCAATTTGACACCCTAAAGTCAATAGGCGCCTCAAGAAGGATATCTCTCGGTGTATTTTATATAGATTAAATTAAAATTTAAGGTGTATATGCTAGTGGTAGTCGTCCGATGCAACATAGAAAACATAAAATAAATCAATATATAATTATATAGTATCTTTTTATTAAAATAAATAATATTATTATATTATTATATTAATACGTAGACATATATGAAAATTTATATTTCTATTTAGACTATTTTTTATATCATATATGTGTTGCAAGATCAAAGCAAATAGTAAAATCCGAGATATATTAAACTTTATTTAATCACAAGTATTATGGTTATGGTCAATGTTAGGGTTAAGGTTAGTGTTATGGTCGACGTTAAAGTTTACATCATGGTTCAGGTTAGATTTATGATTAGGGTTTGGTTTTACCGTTAGGGTTATGATAATGTTTAGGGGTTATGTCATGGTTAGGGTTAGCATCAGCGTTAGGGTTTTCTTTTGGTTTAGGATTATGGTTAACGTTAGGGTTTAGGATTAGGATTAGAATTATGGTTCTAAGGTTAGGGTTAGGGTTAGGGTTACAATTATGTTTAGGGTTTACATCAAACTTAGGGTTAGGGTAAGCATAATTACAGTTAGAGTTAGGGTTAGAATTATAATTGGGGGTATGGTCAAGATTAGGATTTGGTTTATGGTTATGTTTTGGATCATGGTTAAGGTTAACATTGTGATCAAGGTTAAGGTTTAAATCTTGCTTAGAGTTATTAATAGGGTTAGGGTTTGGGCTTAGGATTATGATAATGGGTATGTTGTATATCATAGTTAGGGTTAGCATCAATGTTAGGGTTTGGTTTAGGATTAGGATTAGGGTTTGGGTTTGGGTTTATGGTTATAGTTAGGATTATGGTTAGGGTTAAGGTTTTGTTTTAAGGTTAAGTTTATGGTTAGAGTTTAGTGTTGGGGTTACAATTATGTTTAGGGTTTACATCAAAGTTAGGGTTAGAATTAGGGTCATGGTTCAATTACATTAAGGTTAGGGTTAAAAATTAGTACTTAAGTTCAATTAGGATCAAGGTTTGGGCTAGATTAAGGTTAGGAATAGGTTAGGATCAAAGTTCAATTTGGGTTAGGGTTATGTTTAGGGCAGGATTATCATTTGGGTTAGGGTTTAGGATCATGGTTAGGCTAGGGTTAGGGTTAGGGTTAGGATTATGATAAGGGTTGTGGTTAAGTTTATTGTTTATATCATGATTGGTGTTAAGGTTAGATTTAGGATTATGGTTAAGATTAGGGTTAGGGTTATTATTAGGATTATGTCTAGGGTTAGGGTTAAGGTTAGGATTAGGGTTATGATTCAAGTTAGGGTCATAATGAACACCATGGTTAGAGTTAGGTTTAGGCTTAGGGTTAGGGCTAGGGTTCAACGATTATGGTTAGGGTTTATGATTAAGGATAGGGTTAGGGTTATGGTTAGGGTTATGGTTTATGGTTAGGATTAGGATTATGAATAGGATTTACTCTTAGGATGAGGGATAGGTTTTTGGATATGGTAATGGTTAGGGTTTGGGTTAGGGTTTGGGCTAGGGTTATGGCTAGAGTTAGGTTAAGGGTTAGGGATAGGGTTAGGGTTAACGTAAGGGATAGGGTTAGGGTTGGGATTAGGATTTAGATCATGGTTAAGAGTTAGTGTTAGGATTAATATTAGGGTTTACATCATCGCTAGGGTTAAGGGTTGGTGTTAGGGTTAAGGTTAATATTAGGGATAGGTTTAGGGTTAGGGTTAGGAATATGGTTAGGGTTAGAATTTATGGTCAGAGTTAGGAATATGGTTAGGGTTAGGGTTTCTATCATACTTAAGGTATTGTTAGTCTCACGTTAACGTCATTGTTAGGGTCAAGTTAATAATTAGTGTTAGGATTAGGTTTAGGGTTTGGATTATGGTTAGGTTTGGGGTTAAGATTATGGTAAGGGTTAACATCATGGTTATGTTAAGTTAACAATTATAGTTAGAGTTAGATTTAGTGTTTGGATTATGATCAAGTTTAGGGTTAAGATTAAGGTTTCAAATTAGATTTAGGGTTATGGTTAGGATGAGGTTTTAGATTTAGAGCTAAGGTTTATTATTAGGGTTAGGGTTTAGGATTATGTTTAGGCTAGCATTAGGATTAGGGTTAAGGTTAGGATTATTATTAGTGTTTAGGGTTATATTTAGGATTATGGTTGGTGTTAGGGTTGGGGTTAGGAATATGGTTAGCCTTAGGGTTAGGGTTGTGCTTAGGATAGTGGCTAAGGGTAGGGTTTACACCATGGGTAGGGTTAAGGTTAGGGTCAACATTAACATCATGATTAGGGTTAGGTTTGGGGCTAGGCTTAGGGTTAGGATTTACATCATGGTTAAAGTTAGCATTAGGGTTAGGATCATGGTTAAGGTTTGGGCTTAATGTTAAGATCAACCTTTACATCTTGGTCATGGTTAGGGTTAGGGTTAAGAATTAAGATTAAGGTTCAGGTTAATCAAGTTAGGGCTAGGGTTAGGATTTGGGTTGGGATCACAATTAACATCATGGTTAGAGTTAGGTTTAGGCCTAGGGTTACAATGAGGAATATGGTTAGGGTTAGGGTTTAATATTAATGATAGGGTTAGGTTTATGGTTTGGGTTAGAGTTTAGGGTTAGGATTAGGGATAGGTTCTGGGTTATGATTATGTTTAGGGTTATGGTTAGGATTGGGTTTTAAGGTTAGGGTTAAGATTAGGGTTAGGGTTAGGGTTAATGTAACTGATAGGTTTAGGTTTAGGGTCAGGATTAGGACTCACATTATGACTCACAACTAGGGATATTGTTAGTATCATGTTAACATCATTGTTAGGGTCAAGTTCATAGTTAGTGTTAGTGTTAGGTTTAGGGTTTGGATTATGGCTAGGTTTGGGGTTAAGATTATAGTAAGGGTTAACATCATGGTTAGGTTAAGTTAACAATGAGGGTAAGGGTTAGCTATAGTGATTGGATTATGGTCAAGTTTAGGGTTAGGATTAAGGTTTCATATTAGATTTAAGGTTATTGTTAGGGTGAGGTTTTATTAGAGCTAAGGATTATTGTTAGGGTTAAGGTTTAGGATTATAGTTAAAGTTATGGTTTAGGATTAGGGTTAGGGTTTACATCATAGTTAATTTATAGTTAAGGTTAGGGCTTAGGATTATGTTTAGGTTTAGGGTTATACTTATGATTATGGTTACTGTTAGGGATGCATCATAGTTAAGGACAATGCTCGGGTTAGGGGTAGGGTTATGGTTAGGGTTAGGGTTAGGGTATAGTGTTAGGATTAGGGTTAGATTTTGGGGTCTAGTTAGGATTAGACTTTAGGATTATGGTTAGAGTTACGATTTAGGATTATGGTTAAGGTTTATATCATAGTTAGGTTTAGATTAATGGATAGGGTTAGACTTAACTTTAGGGTTAGGTTTTATCTTGGAGATAGATTCAAGGTTAGAGTTAGGGTTAGGATTTATGATTAGTGCTATAATTAGAGATATAATTTAATTTAGGGGTAGAGTTAAGGTTATTTTTTATATCATGGTTATGGTATGTTTTAATGGTTACTATTAGGATAAATATTAGGGTTTACACCATGGTTAGGGTTAAGTTTAGTGTTAGGGTTATGGTTAGGATATACATCATGAATAGGGTTATTATTAGGGTTAGGGCATAGGATTAGGGTTTAATTATATGGCTAGAGTTAAGTTTATGGTTAGGTTATTGTTGGCATTCAATTAGAGGGATTAGGGTTAAGGGTTAAGGTTATAGTTAATTAGATTTAGGGTTCAATTATGATTAAGATTTGGTTATGGTAACAATTTAATTAGAGTTAGGGTTAGGATCAGAGTTCAATTAGGATCAAGATATAGAGTAGATTAGGGTTTAGGATAGCTTAGAATTAGAGTTTAATTAGGATTAAATAGTTCAATTAGGGTTGGGTTTATTTTGAGGGATAAGATTCAATTGTGGTTATTATAGGGTTCAAGTTGTAATTAGAAATTAATTGTAGAGTTATAGTAAAGTTTAAGGTTTGTTTATAATTAGGTTTCAATTAGTGTTAAGGTTTAGTTTGGGGTTATGACTCAATCATAATTAGATGAGGGTTGAAGTTATAGGTAGTGTTTAATTCTCTAGGGTTATTCTTAAGTTTAGGGTTAGGTTTTAATTTGGTAAGATTAGGTTCAATGTTAATGTTAGGGTATAATTAGGGTAAATATTGAAGGATAATGCTCAAGGTAAACATTGAGGCTCCATTAAAATCAGTGGGAGCATTATGGCTAGGGTTCCATTTTGAATGGAGTTAGTATTACAATTCAATTAGGGTTTAATTAGGGTTATAATTAGTTTAAGGGTTCAAATAGGGTTAAAGTTAGATTAGGGTTCAAGTTGTAAGTAGGGTTAATTTTTTCTCCTTTTTCCAACTTATGAAATAAATAGCTTTAAAGTTTGTTCTAATAAAATAAATACATTTTAAAATAGCTTAATCTTTATTTTAATTAAAATAATCTTATTAATATAAATTTAAAATCTTATTAACTTTTTGTTTTAATGATAATATTAAGTTTCTAGAAAACTATTTTAAAGGAACTTTTTTTAAATTTTGATACCAAAAAATGAAATTTTTATTAATATATAATAAAATATTCAAACTCAACTAAGAGATAAATGAGATATAAATAAAAAAATCACATCTATATCATATTTTTGAAATATTTGTGAATGCATGTAACTTTGATTTTTTGAATTTAGAAACATTATATTTTTATGATTAAACTTTAGAAATAGAATTTTTTCTATTTTTTTAAATTGAAAATTAAAATTATATACCATTTTATTCATTGTACATGTACTTTTGATTTTTTGAATTTAGAAACTTTATATTTTTATGATTGAAATATAGAAACAAAAGCAAAAAAAATTTTTTTGATATTTCTAAATATACAAAATAAATTTAAATTATAAAATTAAATTATTTTTTAAAAATTTATAAATGATGCTAACTTAATTTTTTATTTCTTAAAAAGGATGCTAACTTAATTTGGCAAATTTTGTCTTCTTTTATCCTCTGGTTTATTTGGAAACTCATAAATGAGGAGAAGTTCCAAGGTAATGCTAGGGAACTTATTGGTTTGTTTTAAAAACTCACACACTATAAAATTGTTGTGCAGGTTTGCTTCCTGATGAATGTTGAATGAAACAAACTCCTGCAGTTCCTCAAAGAAGGACAAGCCACCGTGTTTATACATGAGATGCAAGATGGGTATGAATGGGCAAGGATCACAAAAAATCAAACCGCCTTTGAGAGTGCAGTTAAGAAATTGATTAAAGAACTTCAAGATACCAGAGCTCCCCCTTTCAACCAGGTTGACATGTGCATACAAATCATGGAAAGGAAGAAGGTGGTTTGGATGGAAGGACCACAGGGGTGGACCACATGGTTGGAAGACCAAGATGAAATCCTCCTCTAGTTCCTTATGGCAGCAAGCACAACTTTATTTTGGAGTTTTCTTTTAGTGCATTGTCTATGACACTTGTCTAGTTCTTTTTGGTCTCACTATTGAGGCCCTGCCTCCCCTAAACTCATCTGTATAACCATCTTTTTGTTTTCTCGATTTATAATATAAAAAAAAAATTATAAATAAATAAACAATCAATTGTAGAATAAATTTAAAACTAAAATCTAGGTATGAATACAAAATTTCTATTTTTAAAACAAATCATCAATCTTTTAGAATAAATTTAAAACGAAAATCTAGATATAAATAGAACATTTCTATATTTTTGCTAAACAACATAGAAGACATTAAAAGACATTAGATGTAAAATATTAAAGTGAAATGACTGTGTATTAATTTTTAGAAAGAAGTAGTACTTCAACAATTGAGATATATTGAAACTTTCAATCTTTTTAATCTAGATTGGAAAGTTTACACAACAACAAAAATTCCCCTTGGAATATAGATTAGTACATTCATGATTTGATCATTATGTTGTGAATTCAATATATAGAAAAGGCATGCATTTTCTCTCAGATGCATGTTGTTATACAAAGCTCAAGATAGGAAAAATTTATTTGGGGTTTAATGGAGCTTATGGATGATGCCAAAAATGATGCTTATAAGGCATGTATTCTCTCAATGCATGTTGTTATACAAAGCACAAGATAGGAAAAATTTATTTGGGGTTTAATGGAGCTTAAGGAAGATGCCAAAAATGATGCTTATATCTTGTAGTAATGTTACAACAAATCAAAACAAAATAATCAAATTTCACATTCTAAAAATTCAAGTCCATTTTTATCTACTTGAATGAGAATAAGATCTATGTGTTGCCTCCCTTTCTACATTCATGTACACTAAAAAGAACAAAACAAAATAGCTAAATCCCAATAACCAAAACAAAATAGAAAAAGAGACTCATAAGAAGAATTGAGACTAATAAGAACAATTAAACGAGACAATAAATAAATAATATCAACATTTAAATGAATTTGCACAACAAAAATAATAATATGAAAATTGGGTGAAATTTTGCATCTAAACATTAGTTTCCAAGGCTCACCCAATATTAAATTTTAATAGATCTGTAGAAATTAGTGAATAGACCATTTAAATATATAGAAAAAAAATTAAAAATTTCAAAACAAAAATAGGAGAACTGTCTATGTATAGATTCAAAATAAAACTCTTGGGAATCAATTTAAGAGAGGAATTGTAGCGATGTCAATGTCATACTTCTTGTAAACCTTTGTCCATAGCATGCAAATACGTCTCCTGTCAATTAGAGGAAGACTCTCAACAACGTCAACAGCTGCTTTATCAAGTTCCCCAAGTTGTCTTTCAAGTTGTCCAAGTTTTCTTGGTCTTTCGCAGCATAATTCTGCCATGATTGGTAGCCATGTTGTGAGAAAATAAATTCAAGAATCTCTTAAAATTATTATCTTTCCATCTCCTATGGCCTGCATAAACCAAGTTATAGTGAAGGACACATCTTCCTGAAATTCTTGGCACATGGACCTCTTCTACCTAAATTCTGCACCTTCGCAAAAAATAATGAATGCCTTCATATGCTCCATAAATTATGGATCTTCACAAAACTCAATGAATGCAGCTTTCAGTACCGCTTCATCACATTGCTCAATAAATTTAAAGACCGACCTTAGAAATAATGCATTAGAAAAAATGGTCGATGATTTGAACGGTAGCTCATCAAGTTTCCCATAACAGAATTCTTTCAGGATCTGTAGCCAAGTTTTGAGAAAATAAACTCAAGAAGCTCTTGAAATTATAATCTTTCTGTCTCCTGTAGCCTTCATAAACTAGATTATAGTGTAGATCACAACTTCAACATTTCCTTCTAGGTGATTGTACTTATATTTGGGTATCTTCACCACATGGTTATTGAATACAGAAGGGGATGTCTTCACTACCTCATTCCTTTTGCTAACACACTTAGTAAATTGTGGATCTTCACAAAAAAGATAGGTATGCAGCTTTGAGTATCTCTCCGTCACAATGCTCGGTAAATTTGAAGAGCAAGCTTATTGTTGAGAATTTAAAAGAGCCAATGGCTGATTTGAACTCTTGCAATGGAATTTTTCAACATTGCTATCATCTGCCCCTCTAAAATAGGGAAAGGTGAATGCCTCTTGCCCTTCCATTCTCCACAACCACTTCTTCTTTCATTATCGTCAGTTTCTCCACAACCCCTTCTTCTTCCATTATCATCAGTTTCATAAGGCTAGTACATTGTGAAATGTTATTCATTGAGCAGCGTTCATCAAATGCATTTGAAACGGTTAGAAGAGCATGCAAGTTCTTGTTTGCAACTGTCAGAATACAATGTCAGCTCCTTTCACTTCAACAATAATTTGAATGCTTGTTATTTCCGTGCATGACTGACAGGAATACAAATAGTTTCTTTTTTCTTACACCATTACCCATGATGACCTCCTATTGATACCATTGTAGGTTACGCCTCTCGGCGTAATTATTTGTTTATTGTTTATCTATTTATTTATTTTCAGCTCGTCTATTTATTGGTTATTTATTAGTTATTTATATTGGTTTTGATTTATTATTTGAGCTTTTGATTTATTGGATTATTTATTTATTGTTTAATTACTAGATGGATATTTATGTATGTCTATACATTTATCTTCTTTAATGATTATTTATTTATTTATTTATTGGTGGATTATTTATTGTTAATCTAATTATTTATTGTTTTGATTATTTATTTATTTGCATTGTTGTTTTATTTATTTGCTATTATTCATGTACCTACCCCTTGTTATGATTGGCCCTCTTGGGAGTTGTGATTGTGAGAATAATATTCTTTAATTGTTTGTTTGTTTATTTATATTATTTGTGGTTTTATATTTAATTAGAGTATTTATTTATATTGCCTTTGATTTATTTTATTGGGATGTAATTTATTATTATTGCTTATTATATTATTATTATATTCTCTTATTACTAATTGAGTAATTAAATATTATGTTTATACCTACCCTATTATTTTATTGGTTGAGATTTGAAGGTAAGTAGATAATATTATTTTATATTCTTACCTCGATTTTTGGAAGGGGGTTGGTATAGAATATATTTTATTGGAATATTTTGATTGGCAGATATTCTTCTGTAGTTTTGAATGATATTTTATTTACTGGCTTTGTGAGCATTTTTGTGGGTGTGTTTCTGGATATCTTTCTGTGACTTTTGGATTTTAGAATTGCTTGGAGGGAGAATTGTTTGGTTTGGTTGAATTTTGGAAAGCTTGTTGGTTTGGATTTTTTCTCTTCTACAAATGCATTACCATCACTCTACTTCCAAGTTGGAGATCTTTTTCCATTCTTGCATTTTAATTTTTGAAAAGAGTTGTTTTCTTCGTGATTGCTAAAAGATTTTTTGGGGGGATTTGGGAATGAATGACTATTCTATTATCAGTAATTAGGAGTAATATTTTGGGAAAAAGATTAATATATGATTTTATGAATATGTGTGTGTTGTATTGCCGGAAAAGGGCATTTGTGTATGTTAATATGTTGATTATAATTTGCTTGTGAATGCATTGTGGTAACAATTGGTTTTGTGAGGTTTATTTGTTGTTGTATACCCTTTCTGGTGTCCATTTCGTTTGATTAGGTATGGAGTGGCTATGTTTGTAGTCATTTATGTGCAAGTTATTGTCAGTATAAGTTGGAATTCTTGGATGCATTGTATTGTTGGCCTTAACAAGGCTTTGTTTTGGTTTCTTATTGGCTTTTAGTGAGTTCTTAGTTTTATTTATGCCATTGTAAGGCTCGTGCTTGAATATGGGAAAATTTGAATATCTTCGTATTCCATTTTCTGTGAGTAGGTCCTTTGTTATAATAGTGCTACTATGGGCTTCAATAGCACCAAAGTAGTGTCAACAGATTTCTAGGTTGGTTTTTGAGTCCCTCAATTGATTTCTCTACTTGGTCTTTATTCTAGAGGCTTGATTTGTTATGTTTGATGGTTTTGGGGCACTGTGCCATTTATTTGTGATATGTGTGAATCCATTTGGGTTTCAACAAGTGGTTTTGTGCTTGTCCGTTGAGGTTTTAATATGTTGCTCTAGCAAGTTGAGTAATTCCTTGTTGAGGATGGTTAATTGTAGCTCGAGCGAGAAATTATATTGTGCCTCGTTGTGGAGGTTCATTCCATGTTATTGGATTCATGCATTTCCCATATTTATGTGTATTTGACATTCTTGAGGATTTTTTTATTATTGCATTTGGCAATATGATCTTATGGCTTGGTCCTTGTTAAGTGGCTCTTGGTTGTATGTTGATGGCTATCTTTGTGATTCAATTGTATCAATTTTTTAATGACTTTTGGATGATTCTCGTGTTGAGTTTCATGTTGTTGTAAGATGTATCTTGTTTGTTTTTTACCCTGTGGTCTTCGTTTGTGTTTGGGAGAGTGGGCTCTTGTTGGACCTAGGTTATGAGCACTAGATCTCTAGCAAGGGGGTCTAGACCTATGGAGCCACATGAAGAGTTTATGGTTTAATTTGCAAGTGATAACATTATTAATAATTGATTAGTGGGTTGAGTATTTAGGAATTCACCTAACTAAGATTAAGAATATGATGTTGTATGCCCCAATTGGATGTACTCAAGGAAATGGTTTTGGGAGCCTAGATTAGGAAGACTGTTGGAGCAATATACCCGATCTCCCTTGAGTGACTCTAAGGTGGACATGGATGCCACATGAGGTTAGCATGTGATGACACTCTACCTCACATGTGTCCATTGTCCATAAGCCTTGATTTTTTGAATTATGTCTCTGGAGGTTGATTGTTTTGATTAATCCATGTGATGTATTTTGATGTTATATTCTTATGTTGGAGTTTTGTAGTGTCATGTTGTATCCTATGGTTGTTAGCTGTCAACTTAGGTCTTGAGTGTGAGGTTGAACCTTATGTCATCTCCTAGCATGGGGGGTGGTTCCTATTTGGTTCCACATGGTCAGGTGGTTTGATTCCTTCTACCATTGGGATATTCTTCTTGGATGTTAGCGTGTGTGGATTTGGATCTATAGTATCTCATCATGAGCTTGGATTCTTGGAGCATATTTACGTAATTAGAATTGATATCATGTGTTATGAAAGATGGAAATGTAAAGAAGACTATGCAATCAGCGTATTGAGATAATGTATTATAGAACATGCAGTAAGATGATTTCTGAATGAAGTGTATTGAATAATATTGTTGTAAATGGATATTCTAATTGTATCTATGTTGTTCTTGATTAGAAAGGAATTAAATGATTCAGAGATATGTATGCTATGTCTTGAGTATTCCAAGACATTGACTCCACCTAGTCTCACAGGTCTGAGCATGTCTTTATCCCAATGGCAAGTTGTTAGAGATGGTATTTGTTTCCCTCGCACACTCTAGTCTTAAGTTATCACCATGTTAGTTGAGTCATGTTAGTACTTTCTTGTGGTGCACTATAGTTGTTAGGACCCTTGTTATGTGGTCTTGTAAGTATGATTGTTTAATTATATTAATAATTGATTCTATTACATAGTTTATTAAGTGGCTAGATTGAGATATTAATATTATCTGATTATTTATTTATTGGGTTTTGAAGTTTATCTTATTTTACTTTAGTTTATGATTTAGGGTTTAAATTATTATTTAATTTATTATTGAGATTTCATAATTATTTGACTTATTGATTTATTTGATCTATCGTTTATTTATTGTTTAATTGATTTAATTTATTTAACATTTGATTTATTGTTTACCGAGAGCTTAATTATTATTTTTATTTATTATCAATTAGATTTATTTATTTATATTTTAATTGAGATTTATTAATTGTTAATTATTGGATTTTATATTTAATTTATTTTAATGATGTCATTTTGGATTTTCTATTGTTATTCTTATTTTTTTCAATAAAAGTGGATTATTCCACTAAACTTTTTTATTAATATTTTTTATTTTTTACACAGGATTCAAAGAGCATACTAGAGGAAAGAACCCTGGGAAGAAAACCTCCAGTCATAGCTCATAAAATAAACCTATAGTATCTAACGGATCAATTTATACACCCCGCCCAAAACCACCTACAAAATGTGGTCACAACACATATAATATCAGTTTTGCATAGAGCCCATATGACAATTTGACAAAAAAACCCATCAGATAATTTTTCAAATGTAGACTCCATAGCTGCTATCAATGGAAGAAGACAAAATTTTCCAAAGCCCTGTGCCAAATCCCATGAGCCAAAAACCTTCCTGCCAAAAAAGAAAGTATCAAAAAACCTCTAGAAAAACACTATTATATCAAATACCATGACCTCAAACTCTTCTCTAGACAACAAACATGAATACTTGAAATGAAAGGGGAAAGCATGAATAATTATCATCATAAAATTTTACATTGACGTTACTAAGAAAATCATATGACTATTGCTGCAAACCTTCCCATACCCTAGAAGGAATTTCCTTAAAACCCACCTCTCGTTGATTAGCATTGCTACCAATGGCTAAATTTGCCAAATAATCTGCAATCTTATTAACTTCTTTGTAACAATGGGATACCAAGAGAGATTCAAACAATTCTAATTTTTGTAAAATGGGATCAAGTATATATTGCAAATTCCAACAATTTGATTTTTTTTTCATAACACATTGAATAATCACCATAGAATCACCTTCAATTATTAAGTCCTTAATTCCCAAAGAAATTGCCATATCCAATCCAAAAGACAAAGCATGAAATTCCGCATAATTGTTAGTTTTAAAACCAATAGAATGACACCTAGCTCAAATAAAATTTGCATTGTGATCATAAATTACCATGCCTACCCCAGCCAGCCCAGGGTTACCACGAGAGGCCCCATCAAAATTCAGTTTAAAGTGCCCCTGCGGAGGAAGTTTCCATCTAGCAGAGCATCTCTTACCTATTACATCATTCTTTTTTAAAATTGAACCATGAGAGGGTAAAACTGACAACAACTTCCAAACTCTAGTAACTCTACTATCCCAGTGTGAAAAAGAAGTAAGATTTTCCAAATTCTTATAAATAAATGACAAAGCAACCTCAGAGATTGAAGACTCAATTTTTAATAGAACCTCAGACACAGGAGACCTTGATTTTTTAAATATCCTATTGTTTCTCTCTAGCTAAACATTCCAAATCACAATAGATGGAGATATGATCCAAAGGCATGCATAAAAAGATGAGGCAAACATAAAGGGCCAAGATCTAAAATGGGAAATGAGATCCTTACCAATAACAAAGGATATATTTAACTTCTCAAACAACCACTGCCAGCATTCATAATCATAATCACAATGTAGGAACAGGTGTGAAGAAGATTCCAAATCTTTGTTACAAAGGACACAAGGGAAAATAGCAGTAATACCAAGCCTGTCTAGTCTCATACCTGTAAGGACTCTATCCTGAATTGTCAACCAAGCAAAGGCTCCAGGTTTGGGAAGACAAGCCGAATGCCAAAACAACTTATAAGGCCAAGAAGATAAATCTTTAGCAACCATAAGAGAGTTGTAACCATCTTTAACAGTGTACTTACCAGAAATATTCTTTGCCCAAATAAGTTCATCCTCAGAATCAGAAAGAAATACAATTCTATTCCCCAAAATATTTTCAAAATCTAATTTCATACTTTGATCAACATCTAAGAAATCAATCGACTTCCATCTAGCTAGCTTAAGGGGTCCACTAGTCACAATTTCAAAATAATCTGCCACAAAAACAACCCAAAGGGAGGAAGGAACAGTGATCAGAGGAGACCAAACCCTAATATTCACCAAAGGTGTGTGTCCATTCCATACTTCATCCCAGAATCTGACCTTTCTACCATTATGAACAATCCATGAGAGATGAGGCAAAATAACCGATCTACATTTACAAAGGAAATTCCAAATAGCAGAACCTGAAGGCAAATTTGAGACTTTAAAGATGTACTCTCTCGGTCCATTATTTAAATATTTGGCAAACATAATCTATGCCCATAAGGAGCTAGGCTTGTCATATAATTTCCAAACCAACTTAGCACCTAAGGCTAAATTCTGATTCTCTAGACTCCGAATTCTTGTTCCCCCAAGTTCCTTAGGCAAACATACCTTAACCCATAGAACTAAAGGGAGTTTCTTCTTGCCATCTTTATTATTGTTCCAAAGAAAATCTCTAAGAGTATCCTGTAAACTAACAATGGCTTCTTTTGGAGACTTCAAAACAGACATGAGATATATGGGAACAACATTCAAAATAGACTTGATGAGAACAATTTTACCTACCAAAGTTAACAATCTATGATTCCATGAGAGAATTCTTATAGAAATGACTGAAATAATCTTATCCCAAAAACCAATCTTATCCTATTTAACAAAGAAAGGAATCCCAAGGTAAGTACATGGAAGATTTCCCGTCTCAAATCCCCAAAAGGATTGCAACCTATGCTGAACCAGTTGTGATGTATTAAGGAAAAAAATCTTTGATTTATCACCATTCACTTTCTGACCAGAAAATGATGCATAATTTTGTATTATTCCTTTAGTCACTTTTGCCTCAACTAACAAAGCATGTCCAAATAATAGAGTATCATCTGCAAAGAGACAATGAGAAATACTTTGGGGAATATTTTGAATCCTTATACCTTTCCAAAGCCCCCCCACTTTAGCAGCCCTAATAGCCCAACTAAAGGTTTCAGCTAGGAGAATAAACAAAAAGGGAGAAAGGGGATCTCCCTGTCTCAAACCCCTAGAGGAAGTGAAAAAACCACAAGGAGAACCATTAATTAAAACCGAGAATCTTGCAAAAGAAATACATGCACGAATCCATTTGACCCAGGCCTTGGAAAAACCTAACTTCTCAAGAACAACACATAAAACCCCCCACTCTACTCTATCATAAGCCTTCATCATGTCTAGTTTAAGTATCATGGCCGGGGTTCTTTGGGTGGAAATAGAATGCAGCACCTCATGTGCTACAATTGCACCCTTTGTCGTCTCCCTTCCGGGAACATAACCACCTTGCTCCAATGAAATGAACCTAGGTAGAATTTTTGCCAGCCTAAGGGAAATTGCCTTCGTAAATATCTTATACAAAGTGTTACATAAAGCAATGGGGCGGAAGTCAGCAAAAGTCTTAGTATCCTCTTTTTAAGGAATAATTGCAATCATTGTAGTATTAAGTTCTTTTAAAATGAACCTATTTCTCCTACATTCCTTGAGAGCCAATAAAACATCATTTCCCACAAAATCCCAACATTTTTGAAAAACTAAAGGAGTAAAACCATCTGGTCTTAAGGCTTTATCCAAATTCATGGCAAAGACAACACTCTTAACTTCTTCTAAGGAAAAGGGAGACATCAACATCTTATTGTCTTCCAAAGATACTAAATGAGGAATATTAGATATAATATCATTGCTGAGATTTCCATTTTCCGAATATAATAATGACTAAAAAAACCTAACTGCCTCTGAAGCAATGTCCTCTGGCTCTGTCAATAAATTCCTATTCTGACACAGAATACAAGATATCCTATTCTTACATCTTTTAATCTTAGTTGAAGAATGAAAAAAATTTGTGTTCCTATCACCATCTGAAAGCCATAACTCTCTAGATTTCTGTCTCCAATAGATTTCCTCTCTAGCTAACACCTCCTCAAGCTGTAATTTTAGTGACTTCAATTCATCAAAAACTTGTGGCACCATACCATGTTGAAGCACTTGAGTATTAAAACACTCAAACGTATCTTGAATCCTTTGTTTCTCCTGAAAAATGTTCTTAAAATGCAAGATATTCCATTTCCTAATATTCATTTTTAAATAACTTAACTTCTTAACAATCTGAAACATACGAGACCCAGAACAAAAAGAAGTAGAATTCC
Source organism: Cryptomeria japonica (assembly GCF_030272615.1). NCBI lineage: Eukaryota > Viridiplantae > Streptophyta > Pinopsida > Cupressales > Cupressaceae > Cryptomeria > Cryptomeria japonica. The sequence goes on along the minus strand of NC_081406.1, from coordinate 292,352,178 downwards.
ACCATTTCATAAGCAGAGGTAAAAAGGAAGAATCCCTAAACCACATGGGCTCAAATTTAAATGGAAACTTAAAAGAAGCCCTATCCTCAGTAACTGAAAGGGAAATTGGAAAATGATCAAAACCTGAGGTCGATAGAATAGAGGAAAAGAATTCAAAATATGAATCAATCCAATTCTCATATAACAAAAAATGATCTAATCTCTCAGCAATCTGAGAAAAATCCCTTCTCAAGTTTGCCCATGTGAAAACCCCATTCTGAGACTTACAATCAAAAAGGCTCATATCAGAAATGAAATCCCCAAAGTCATCCATAATCCTTTTATTAGGGAAAACACCTCCTCTTTTCTCATCTAAATCAGTGATAGCATTAAAATCACCCCCGAAGATAATAAATGAACCATGTTTTAAGGGAGAATAAATCCTCTTTAATTCACCCCATAACTTACTCTTCCCTTGAATTCTTGATGGAGCATAAATGTTAAAAAGCCAGAATTTAACCTTCAAAATCTTGCTTATAACTAAAGCCAACATCCAATTTGTAGCAGATGCCACTAACTGTACCTCAATATTATAATTATTCCAAAGCAGTGCCAAACCTCTTGAAGCACCACAAGTTGGAGAAGAAAGAAAATCCCACCTTCTCCAAGATGAAAAAACCAAATCAGCAGACTCCTTTGACAACTTTGTTTCTTGAAACATAAAAATATCACACTTAATTAAGTCCATTTGGGACTTAATTAAGCGTCTCTTGTTAGGGGCATTTAAGCCCCTAACATTCCAAGAAATAATTCTCATTGTCCTCGAGGGGAGGCCGAAGCTCCCCTCCTCCCAATAATCGGAGAATTTTTGCTCTCCCCAAAGCAACCTTGCAAATTATGTTTCATAGCCATTGATCTTGTCACGGGTGGACTAGTCATGAATCTTTTACTCCTCTTTCTTTTTACGCTTATAGGAGTTAGGCATGTTTTCTTAGGCCTACCAAGAGAGACCGAATGCCTCCCTTGCCCACCAGCAGGAGAAAGGGATAAAGTCTTTTGAATTCCAGCATCAATTTCCATTTGAGCCTTAAGATTATTTGGAGGCCTACCTCTCCTAGGAGAAACCACCAATGGTAAAAAAACTGGATTTGTTTGGACAATTGGTAAACTCTTGCATGACTTTGGAGAAGCCAGGATAAATGGATTATCTTCAAAACCCAACTCTGTTGTAGCCAAAACCGCAAAAGGATTAGCAGATGCAGAAATTGGAAGGGTCAAGTTTATACCCCCCAAATCATTCTCAATTGAACAAACAACTCTATCAGTAATACCCTCATCCATTTGATGTGCATGATTGTTAAAAATATCATGTACTTGCTGAACCAGATTCTCATCTGGCATAATAACAGGGACAACCTCTGACGGATTACTATTCCCTAAGGAAGATTCATTAGCCATATTAATTTCAACATTCAGAGGGGAATTATTAGACACCAAATTCTTAATTTCCTAAACTAAAGAAGCATCATTAGGAAAACCTATTGCAAGTACCTGTTTAATAGTTTCCATATCAACCACTGCATTTTTATCTAAATTTACATTCTTTGAAGAATCCAAAACCTCCTTTTGAGTGCATGAAGAAAAATTATCGCCCTTACCCTTTGTGTGATTATTTGGCATCTTAGGGCAATCTATCATTAGTGGGTGATCTACTCCATTCATTGGGGTATTACCATCCACTATACCCCCATTATTTGAAAATGTCTCCAGTAAAGATGAAAGTGAGACCGAACCCGAAGTGTGATTATTTGGTTTCCCAGAACTACGACACAATGGATTATTTTCAAGATTAATGTGACCTATTTCTACCAATTTATGCAAAGAGACATTTCCATATCCTTCAATCAAAGGTCCCGCCGACAAACTCTTTATTAAGGGATTTAGGGACAGAGCCAACAACCTGCTGGTTTTTCTTAAAATCCATAAGAAAAGGAGCATCTAAAAGTAAAGGAGACTTAAGAATCTCCCTATCTAATTTCTCAATTGACTAGTGCCAAATACTATCATGAGACTTGATATTACAAGTACGGGGGCAAACATTGTTAGGTTTAATAACAACACAAATTTTTACCAAAACCTCCCCCTCCACAAAATCCATTTTAGATGTTAAAAAAGTTCCAATAGTATTTCCAATTTTCTCAAGAACATCTGGATCCATAAATTCAAAAGGAATTTTAGGTAAACCAAACCAGAAAAGAATAAGTTTCGAACTAGACCAAGAAGGAACAAAAAAAGGTTTCCAAGCCGCAATTGAAATTAAATGTTTTCCAAACCAATGATGCGAAGTTCTTAATACCTCATCTCTGAAAGAAGGAGAATCAAAGACAATAATAAAAGAATTTGTAGACAATAATTGAAAATAATGCATATCCCCCCATCTTTTTTGCAATTTATGATAAAGCTTTAACAAACTAATTTGATCACCCCAAATTTCCCTAGAAATAGCATTCGTATGCAAACAATTTGCTTTCTTATCGACATAAGAACCTAAAATATTGATACAAGGGATAGGAGCCCAAACCTGTGATGAAGAAACCTCGGGCAGAATAGGAACAAATGGAATCTTACTTACCTTTTCCAGACTAGCTTCCTTGAGGTTCACATTTACCTTATTTCCCACCTGCTATGAAGAAACAAAAACCCTAGCTACAGTCTCCTTATTTGCCAAGCCAACAACCCTAGCAAACATTCACTGATTGCCCAGATCCCAAGACCATTTCCTCGAAAAGCCCTTGAATTGCTTCTCAGAATTCCCATGATTTGCACCATTATTAAAATGTCCATGAGTGAATCTCCTTTCATTGTTATTCTGCCTCCATGCTACACTGCGTCTGTTCCCAAAGAAGCCTTGAAAGTATTTTGAAGCTAGCTGAAAAACCTTGTTATTTCCGCTCTGGTTTACCTGTATCGCCATGTCCTTCCATCTGCCTTTTGTGTAGACCCACTACAGAACATGAGGCAGGTCTTCCCATCCCACATCTACCCATGAACCCAAATGTCCTCTATCAGCCATGTCCGATCACTATATTATGTTGATTTGATGTTACCCCAACTGTAGTGATGACAATGCAAGCAAACTTTTACTAACAATGAACCTCAAGATGATTGGCAGGTGTCATCCTTTGCTGCTGTCACAAACAGGTCTGAGTATGACAAAGTTATCTGCTACTAACACTCTAAAAACCACCTCCCAATTGCTGATCTCCAAACCAAATACAACATCTTCACTAATCAGTTGTAGATCAATCACCAGATAGGCAAGGTTGTTTGCAAATGCTTCAGGATTCATCATCTGTTGCTGCTGGACAGGATGGACTTGGCAATGGAAAGGATTTGGGTGCTCATTCATTCACAGGGCACAATGCAAGCCAAGGAGTAGGGGTCCATGAAAAGTCAGGGAGTGGCCCTATAATCCTTGTGTTCTTCCTATATTTTGAGGACGAAATCTAAAAATATCACCTGACCCCCGAATGGACAAGGCAAGCTGAGAATGATTTGACTAAAGAATTGTTCACAATGAAAGCCTCTGAATCTCACTTGTTCACATTGAGATTACTCTCCATTTCCAAACTTGAGGCCAATTCGGGAGCCTTTATGAAATCATCATATGTCTAAAATTTTCAGTCCAAATAGTCCAAAGCAGAGGCTGACAAATTGCTCGGATACAATTGAAGCCAACCTGAGCCTAGGTAGGGTTATAGAGTTTAATAGCTAGACCGAATGGCTGAGGTTGCTGGTATTGCAGTGTTGATATGGGAAACAATCCTGTCAGACGAACAGCCAGAGGCGTAATTGTGGATCTGTTACCCGAACCCTAGATTAGGATTAGGGCTTATGTTTGAATTAGGGCCCAACGCCTGTTGTCCAAACCATACATTAGTGTTACCACTTGACGCTTGTTGTCCAAACTCCAGATTAGAATTAGGGTTTTGCATCTGCTACTGCTGTTGTGAGTTAGTGACAGTGATCTATTTCATTGGCCCTATTGTTATTATTTATTTATGGCTATTTATTTAATTATTGGTAATTAATTAATTAGTTAAACAAGGCATTAATATTGTATTAATGGATAAAAATTATTATCCATGGTTATTTATTTAATTTATGTTGTGGTTTATTATTTTAGGAGAATAAATTATATTATCATTTGTGAATAAATATTTTATTATGGGGTGTATAAACTATTATTTAATTAATTATTTTTCTTCCCCTCTTTGGTTAATTTCATTTATTATATTTTCTACCTACCCTTTCACCCTATTGGTTGTTTTTATAAGAATAGGTAAATAATATTGGTAAATGATATTTACCTCATAATCATGCATAGTAGGTATGAAATATAGTTTTATAGATTATTTTGATTGGCCAACAGTTTTCAATAGTTTGAATGAAATTTTTATTTATTTTGGTCGCATGTGCATTGTGCAGGGGTTACCATTTTTCTGAAATTCTTCTGCAATTTGTTTTCTCGATTGGAGATTGTTGGTTGTTGGATTTTGGCTTGGATTGGCGTCATGGATTTCTCTTCATTAGTTTCATTTTTTCATTACTTCAATTTTCTAGGTTGGAGATCTTGTCTCTCTGCAATTTTCTTTTCAGGAAAAGATTGTTTGCAAAGTGCTTTCCATGAAAGATTGTATTCGGGGTGTTTTGGGTAGAATAATATTTAATTGAAAAGATATAGCTATAAGGTTGAAAATTGTATGTCGTGAATTTTATTTTCATTTTGAAACTTTTTGGACATATGCACTAAGAAAACAAATGCACTATTATGTTTGACAAATGTGTGACAGGAATTAACAAATGCTCTCAAAGAATTAACAAATACTCTGAAAAAATTAACGGATGCTCTAAAATATTTAACAAATGCTCTAAAAGATTTAATGAATGCTCTAAAAGATTTAACAAATGTGCTAATAGATTTTTCATATGCACTAAAAGATTGGTCAAATGTGTGATTTTGTCTTTTTCGTGGGTTTTTGATAATTTCGTCAATTATGATCATTTTTTATGATTTTGGCTTTTTACCAGAGGCATGTTGTGATCTCCTTGAGATTCTTGGTTCTGTGTATTGCTCATATTGAATTGTTTCATTGTTTTTGGGCTTCGGTAAGAGGGATATTGGCTTACTATCAAGGATTGTGTGTATATGTTGTTATAACTCCAGCAAGAGGGAGAATACCTTGTTGTTAAGGAAGATAAATTATAGCTCCAGGGAGAGGATTTGTTGTGCCTCGCTATGGAGGATAATTTTATGTGTTGAATTCATGTATTGCCCGTATCTTGTATGTATTTGAAATTCTTGAGGCTTACTTTATTTTTTGCAATTTGGCATTTTGAGCTTATGGCTCAACTTTTGTTAAGTGGCTCTTGGTTTCCATGTTGATGTTCACCTTTGAAGATTCAGTTGTATTAAATTTATGATGGAATTTTGGATTCTTTACATGTTGAGTTTCATGTTATTATTGTGATGTATCTTGTTATGTATTTACCCTATGGTTTTGGTCCATGGTAGGGAGAGTGGGCTCTTGCATGTGTGGACCAGGGTCTTGAGCATTAGGCCTCTAGGAGGGGGTCTAGACTTGATGGAGCCGCATGAAGAGTTTTTCTTGTAATTGCAAGTGATAATATTAATAATTTATTAGTGGGTTTGGGTATTTAGGAATTCACTAAACAAGATAATAATTGGTTTTGTGGCCCCACCTCATAGCCCTTGAGGGATACTTAGGATGAGCTTGGGAATATTGTTGGAGCGGTAAACCAATATCCCTTGAATGGTTCCAAGGTTGAGATGGTTCCACATTTCTATCAAGGTAAGGCTTGGACCCTTATGTTTTGAGGATAGCATGTGATGACACTCTTGCCCTACATGTGTCCATTATCCATATACCCTTGTTCTTGTTTATGCCTCTAGAAGTTTTGTTGCTTTGATTTAGCCTTGTGATGTATTTTGATGTTGTACTCTTATGTTGGAGTCTTGGGAAGTCATTGTTGGCAATTTGGAGGAATTGATTATGTGTTGCATTGATGTTTTGTCATTGTTGGCAATTTGGAGGAATTGATTATGTGTTGCATTGATGTTTTGTCATTGATGGCAACACTGGCAGTTTTGGTTGTTTACTGATTTCTGGTCGGTTCTCGTAGAGTGCTTGGATTATGATATTGATCTGGTATGCTCTGGTATGCTTTGGTTTGTGTAATTGGTTTGGATTGGTCATTCATGCTATTCAGATGTGTATCATGATCAGTTGGTTTAGGATTTGATGACTCGGGAGCTATCGTTTGTTCTAGTGAGCCTTTTAGTCACCAGTAAGGGTTTTACTAGTAGCGCTTTGTTGAAGATATTTTAATGCACATGATAAGAAGTGTTGGTGTGGCTTCTAAATGGATTTTGGGATGTTGTTGGTTATCTTTTTCATGTTCCTATTGATCAGTGGTGTTGGATTTGGTTTATGGCGACCTAGTTTGGGTTCGGTGTTATCTAGGTTATGGACCAGTTTATGTAACATGTTGGTGGATGATCCCGATGCATTACCGATGGGATTTATTGATTGTATTATGTTGTTTTGGTCTCAAGACAAATTGGTTGATCATTAGATTATAGTTTTATGTTATTAATTTATTGTATTATCTTTTAGGTGGCCGTCCTAATTGTTTAGGTCCCGGGTTGGTATAAATATGATGTAAGATCTATTTGTAGATCATGTATGGTATGGGTAAATGAAATTATGGTTATCTATGCATGAATAATGTTGTAATCATATGCAGAGGTTTTGGTGGATCATAAGTGATCAAATTGGGTTTGTGGAAGAGGTTTAAGGCCTCCGGTATTGAGCTTAACCAGAATTGTACTCAGGCATAAGAGATGTTATACTTGCAGTTCAATCTTCATTCCATATTGTAGTCTGATGTTTTCTATAGTCAGTGAGGCTCCTTTTTTTATGAGAAGTGTGCTCTAGGTTGTTGGCCTTCCAGCATGTGCAGGCCCCTTATTGTAATATTTATTCATCTGATCAGTGGATAGATGTTGTGGGTCTCCAATCCCACTATGGTTTTTCCTCTTTGAGGTTTTCCACATATAAATATGTTGTGTTATGGTGTTTATCTTTGTGGTTTCATTATTTCTTATTGTTATATGCTTTTATGTTTAACAAATGTTGAGTTATTGTATTAATAAGGTTAAATTTCTCCATTCTGATAGAACACTAATTCACCCCCCCCTCTCAATGTTCTTGGTTTCCAACAGTCATATTGTATGTTATGGTCATTAGGTGTCAGCTTAGGTCTTGAGTGTGAGTTGGAACCTTATGTCATCTCCTAGCACAAGGGGTGGTTCCTATTATGTTCCACATGGTCAAGTGGTTTGATGCCTTCTACCATTGGGATGTTCTTCTTTGGATGTTAGCATGCATGGATATGGATCTATATCATCTTCTTGTGTGCATGGATTATTTGGAGCATATTCTATGTAACTTGAATTGATAACAATATGTGAAATTAAAGATGCAATTGTAGAGTAGATTATGTATTCGGTATATTGAGAATTTATGTATGATAGGACTTGTAGTAGATTGAATCCAAAATGAGATGTATTGAGTGATATTGTTGTAATCGGATATTCTATTGTATATGTTATTTTGATTAGACAGAAATGAAATGATTGAGAGATATAAATGTGATGTCTTATGTATATCCTGTGGATGGTAGTGAATATGTTAGTAATCATGTATATCTTGATTAGAAAGATGTTAATCTTCAATATTAGTTATCTTGGGATATGGAAAAGATAATGAGTAGTTAAGGATTTATATGGAATATATGACTTTTCAATATGTGGTTGTCCTCTAGAGTAGATTTCTATGTATTAGAGGTAATATTGTGTTACAATGACTTGTAAATATGGAATGTGAATATGATAAACTTATAAGGCACTGAAAGGGGGGGTGGATTAGTGAAAGCAAAAACAACAACACAAATCTGATGAATAATGATGAACAGTAAGTACTCAACAGATACTGAGAGGGGGTGGTGAGTCAATATAGACAAAAACTTCCTTAAACCACTTTGACTACAAATACTACACTAACTGGTAAACAGTATCACCTATCTAAAATAGGGTACTACCGGTAAAACATAGTATGACTGTGAAAGACATAAATCGGTAACACTTAGATCTTCACCGCACCTAATATCTCCTTTCCACTTCACCCATATGCATAAACAAGTAATACATCAGAAACATAAAGACCACTGGATCGGCATGCATTGCCACTTAACAGAAAATACTAATCATCACGTGAAAAAGCATCACACATGACACACTGATTTTTCACATGGAAACCCAACTAAGAAAAACCATGGTGGGGATGAATACCCACAAGTTGTTCTTTGAACTCTTCTAAAGTTCACTCTGCTAGGAGCCTAATCTGGTTAAGGACTTTACAATAGGTTTTGCTAGGAACCGATCCTACTAGGGATCACCCAGCTAAGGGATGGCTAAATACCCAGTTAAAGGTTAGAACCCTGTTAAAGGTTACCTCGCAAGAGGATTTGAAGAACTCAATGAATTTGAGTCACCCTGTTAAAGGATTTACAAAAAGCCTATTAAAGCTACCCAGTTAAGGGATTTTCCAACTGCTGAAATGGTTAGAAGTCAACAAGTAATACAGTGATCTGATAACAGCACTCAATGCCAAGATAGATCCATTTTAGTTCCTTTACTTCTGCAATCATACTCTACATGTATCAACACACTTCTCTAGTCTGGTAAGAATCAAGTATCCCTTCACTTGGATACACACATAACATTTGCCAACAACTTCACAATGCAAATCATCAAGGACCTTATAGGAAACAAATAGGTCGGTGGCATAAACCCTAAACCCTAAACATTTAGGTTATCAATATAGTCGGTCCAATCCTGACCGTTCAATCACATTACATAATGTAAAATGATCTTGAACAAATCTCAAGATGTTCTCCATCATTCATTCTTTGCCACTTTTGGAAGTTGATAACCCATCATGCACTCTCCACCGTTTACTGAGACTTTGCACATTCCTGAGGTAGATAGGATCAATCTTCTTCATGCAAGATCCTCAATAAAATCCTTCACGTGCACAAGGCTAACGTGGCAACATGATTTGATCTTCATTTCAATGCTAACCTATCACAGGATGCCATCGGTCGAATCACACAAACTTGGAATGCATCAACCAGAAACCCTGATACAAACTTTCCATATACTGGTTCACATACCGGTTCACTTGCCAGGTTGCTTACTTCAATATATCGGTTCATACTTCAGCATATTGACATCAATGACAACATACAATATCATCATGTCATCACACTTCTACACATATGCCAACAATCTCCCCCTTTGGCATTGATGGCAATATACAAAGATATCTCTCCACTTAACATCTTCTCCCCAATACTGCAAATATCTTCTCCACTTCACATCTTCTCCCCCTTTGACAACAATGCCAAAGTGGAGGCACATACATCCATGTTCCACTATGTTGCTCCCCCTGAGGAGTAGCATCCTTCAACACATCAATCCTGAAAAGATTTGACAATGCAATATCTGACTGATGAGGAGCACATACCTTTAGTTCACCTCTTGAAGGGGCAGCACCCCTAATTCACCTCTTAAATAGGTAAATGTAGCCTTCGGGAGAGGCTTGGTAAATATGTCTACTAACTACCCCTTACTAGAAACATGTTCCAATACAACCTCTTTGTTTTGAACTTTCTCCCTCAAGAAATGATACTTGAGCTCGAAGTGCTTGGTTCTAGCATGCAATACCAGATTCTTTGAAATATTAATTGCACTTGTGTTATCACAAAATATGCTCACCAGTTATGATACAGGGACTTTGAAACCACTTAGTACATGCTTCATCCAAATTGTCTAAGTACAGTTCATAAATGCTGCTACATATTTTGCTTATGTTGTAGACTGAGAGATACAAATCTACTTCTTACTCATCCATGAGACAAGTCTACCATCGAGAAAGAATGCACCACCGGCTGTGCTTTTTCGGTCATCCACATTACCAACCCAATCAGCATCTATAAACACTTTGAGGTTGAAATCATTACTGTATGGATACCACAATCCATAGTCTATAGTTCCCTTCAGATATCTAAGAATCTGCTTGAATGCTACCCAGTGGGATTCTCTTGGACTTTTCTGGAAATGTGCAACAATGCCCACTGCATGTGCAATATCCGATCTGTTGTGTACTACATAGTGCAGCTTACCAATCATTGATCAATAATCTTTCTCATTCACCAATCCTGAGTCATCTTCTTTTGACAATTTACAACCGGTCACCATTGGTGTACCAACCAGTTTGCTATCTTCCATGCCAAAGGTCTTCAACACCTCTTTGACATACTTGGACTGAGTGATAAAGACATTGTCTTTCATTTGTTGTATATGTAGTCCAATGAAGAACTTAATGTCTCCGAGTAGTGAAATCTCAAATTCCTTCTTCATCTCATCTGCAAAATCATGACTCATCTTGTCATCTCCACCAAAGATTATGTCATCAACAAATACTTCACAGATTAGAATCTAATCTCCTTCTGACTTCAAATAGATATTGCTATCTTCACTTGTTCTTTCAAATCCAATCTTCACAAGATGGGAGTGTAAACATTCATACCATGCTCTAGGTGCCTGCTTCAATCCATACAAGGCTTTATATATCCTACACACCATGTCACTATCTTCTGATAGGGCAAACCCATCTGGTTGCTCTATATACACCTCCTCTTCAAGTATTCTATTTAGGAATGCAGATTTTACATCCATCTGATACACTTTGAATCCCTTGAAGGGTGCATATGCAAGAAGCATTCAAACTCCTTCCAATCTAGCTACTGGAGGAAAAGCTTCTCCATAGTCTTCTCCTTCTTCTTGAGCATATCCCTTACATACCAGTCTGGCTTTATTTCTTACCACTGTGCCATCTTCATTCAGTTTGTTTCTGAAAACCCATTTGGTGCCAATAACATTTTTATGCTCAAGTCTGGGTACCAAAGAGCATGTACCATTCTTTTCTATCTGGTCAAGTTCCTCTTCCATAGCCTTGATCCAATTTTCATCTTTATGTGCCTCTTTAAATTTTTTAGGCTCAAATTTAGAGATCATGCAAGATTTTTCTCTGACCTTTCTTCTTCTAAGAATTATTGCATCCTTATCTCCTATGATCTGCTTTGGATCATGATTCAGCTTTATATACCTAGGAATGATCTTAACTGTTTCCTCTTGATTTTCCTCTTCATCCTCATATTCATTGGCATCAGCATCTACCGGTGTAGGAGCACTATTTCTGGTACTTAGTTGTTTTCAATCCGGTTCCCAGAAGGTTACAACTGGTTCATCTACCACTTGCTCACTGTCGGTTTCCTCAGGTTTCTCAAAGGTTTCATCAACTCTATCATTGATACTTTTGACAATTCTCTGAGTCCTATTGTTAAAACACTTGAGAGCTTTTCTCTTGGTGGAATATCCTAGGAATATTCCCTCATCACATTTTGCATCAAACTTTCTCAGGTGTTCACTCCTCTTGATATAACACTTGCTACCAAACACTCTAAAGTAGCTTACTACAGGAGTCCTTTTTATCCTTACCTTTCTTGATAAGTACCCGGTTCATAGTGTAGACTACAGTGCTCACCACTTCTCTCCAAAAAGTGTCAGCAACCTTCCCTTGAATCAACTTCGTTCTGGCTGCTTCAACTATAGTTTGGTTGTTCCTTTCTACTAGGCCATTCTTTTGTGGAGTCCGAGGGGTAGACAGTTGCCTCTTGATGCCATTCTCTTCATAGTACTTATTGAATTCTCCAGAGGTGAACTCACCTCCTTGATCGGTTCTAAGGCATTTGATCCTCTTACCACTTTCCTTTTCAACTAGTGCTTTGAAGGCTTTGAACTTTCCAAAAGCTTCAGACTTGTCTTTCAAGAATGTGACCCACATCATTCTTGAGCAATCATCAGTAAGAATCATGAAGTACCTATCTCCTTGAACACTCCTAGTTTTCGTAGGACCACACAAATCAGTATGCACAAGATCAAGTAAATTATATCTTGTGAAAGATTTACCTTTGAAGGTTGAGGAAGACATTTTCCCCAATTGACATTCTCTGCAAAAAGGATTCTCTAGTTTGTTCAGCACAGGCAATCCCCTAACTGCCTTGATCTTACTATCCCTCACAATATTATCAAAATTTACATGGTAGAGTCTCCTATGCCATATCTAATTATCATCAAACTTAGCCATTAGACATTGATTGATATTTGCATTTAACTAAAATAAGTTACCTTTGGTCTGCATACCAGTGGCAATTAGTTCACCACCCTTTCCTTTAATTTTGCACACTCCATCTTTGAATTCCAGAGTGAGTCCACTATCATTCAGCTAAGCAACACTCAAAAGGTTATGCCTGAGACCTTCTACCCAATACACATTATCAGCACTGCTTTTTCCATTTAGAGAAATGGACCCTTTTCCTTTTACCATACAAGGTGCATCATTACCAAATCAGACTACACCTCCATCATACTCTTCCAGAGACAAAAACTTTCTTTGGTCACCAATCATGTGGTGAGAACAACCACTGTCAATAATCCACTCATTGGAATTATCAAAGTGGGAGACAAGAGCCTTCTTGTCTGACACATCTTCCTTAACAACTATAGATACTATGTCTTCACTTTCTTCATCTTTTGATTCATCATCAATGACACCTTCATCAACTGCAACAAGACAGTTTCTCCTATTTCCTCCTTTAAAATTTTTCAACCTCTCCGATTTGTCCTTATTATCACCATTAGGACAGTTTACAACAATGTGTCCAATCCTATTGCAAGAAAAGCATTTCAAAGGGAGCTTACCTCTATATTTTCCAGTTCCCTTAGGAAGTCTCTTGGCCAAAAGAGCTTTAAATTCCATCAGGATCTCCTCATCATCCAGATCTCTGCTTTGTCTAGGTTCACAGCTGATACTAGCTTCTTTACCCTTTCTAGATAGTACAACAGATGCTTTAAAAGCTTAATCAGCCTTCTAAACACTACCATCATAATAGTTTAGCTCATAAGCAGTCAACTCAGCAATGATAGAATCAAGGGACACCTTTGTCTTGTCAATAGATCTCAACTCCTGAATAGCGGCAACCCTTATTGCATAGACCGGTAATAATGTTCTCAAAACTTTTCTAATAATGATGGAATCATCCATTGTACCTCCTGCACTCTTAATATCTCCAACAATAGTTTTAATCCTTATCCCATATTGTTGAATGGTCTCTCCTTCAGCCATTCGCATATATTCAAACTTTTCTCTAAGGATTTCTTCCTTAGCTTGCTTCACATGCTCATCACCATCATAGATAGACTCCAGAGTATCCCTACATCTTTGGGATTGTCTTTTTCCTGAACATCTATAAACTCAACATCAGATAGGTTACTGATAAGAGCTTCCATTACTTGCACATTCTCCTGAATTTCTCTTCTTTGATCAACGGTGAGAGTACCGGTAGGGACAACATAAGTATTCTCAACATAGCTCCAATGTTGAGCACCCATGCTTTGAATGTATATCTTCATTTTTTCCTTCCATATCTTAAAGTTATCTCTGTTAAACTTAGGACCTTCCCTCTTCATCATTAGAATAGGATCTTTTCCTCAAGCGGTTAAGCTTACAACACAGAGGACCTGGAGGATGCTCTGATACCAATTGATGAATAATGATGAATAGTAAGTACTCAATAGATACTGAGAGGGGGGGGTGAATCAGTATAGACAAAAACTTCCTAAAACCACTTTGACTACAAAGACTGCACTAACTGGTAAATAGTATCACCGATCTAAAATAGGGTACTACTGGTAAAACATAGTATGACTGTGAAAGACATAAACCAGTAATACTTAGATCTTCACCACACCTAATATCTCCTTTCCACTTCACCCATATGCATAAACAAGTAATACATCAGAAATATAAAGACCATTGGATCAACATGCATTACCACTTAACAAAAAATACTAATCATCACATGAAAAAGCATCACACATGACACACTAATTATTCACGTGGAAACCCAACTGGGAAAAACCACGGTGGGGATGAATACCCAGATGTTGTTCTTTGAATTCTTATGAAGTCCGCTCTGTTAGGAGCCTAATCCGGTTAAGGACTTTACAATAGGTTCTGCTAGGAACTGATCTTGCTAGGGATCACCCGATTAAGGGATGGCTAAATACCCAGTTAAAGGTTACCTCGCAAGAGGATTTGAAGAACTCAATGAATTTGAGTCACCCTGTTAAAGGATTTACAAAAAGCCTATTAAAGCTACCTTGTTAAGGGATTTTCCAACTGCTGAAATGGTTAGAAGTCAATAGGTAATACAATGATTTGAAAACAGCACTCAATGCCAAGACATGTCCATTTTAGTTCCTTTACTTATGCAATCACACTCTATAGGTATCAACACACTTCTCTGGTCTGGCAAGAATCAAGTATCTCTTCACTCGAATACACACATAACATTTGCCAACAACTTTACAATGCAAATCATCAAGGACCTTATAGGAAACAGATAGGTCGATGGCATAAACCCTAAACCCTAAACATTTAGGTTATCAATACAATCGGTCCAATCCTGACCGTTCAATCACATTGCATAATGTAAAATGTGTTAGGGTTCCCACAAATACTGAGAGGGGGGGTGAATTAGTATCTGACCAGTAATGAAATTTTCTTAAAACTGAATATGTAGAACATAAAGTAACAGTATACCAGTATGCAAGAATTAATGCAAATAACAGAATCAAAAACATCCACATGAAAAGAATACCATAACACAAGATGTTTAACGAGGAAACCCAGTGTGGGAAAAACCTCAGTGGGATTTGTGACCCACAATATTCACTTACTAACCAATAAGAGAATATTACTTACAATAGGGGCCTGCACATGCAGGAAGGCCAACTGCCTAGAGCTCACTGCTCAATAAGAAGTCACACTGACTTACAATGAGGATTTACACAAATCCAATATTCTGTACTGCTTTACAATAGCATCTTCAATGCCATATTCAGTAGCGGTTCTTGCTTTGTTCTTTACATATAACCTTGACCTAGAATTCGCACATTAGGTCTGCCTTATAATTTATTTATGCTTCCTATTCATATCCTACAAATGCCTACAATTATCTCTTTTATATACAAGAGTCATTTTACAATTTGCCAAGTCGGCTTACAATAATAAACAAAATATTACATATCAAAAATCCTATCGGCCTTAGTGCCAGTATACATGTTCTTTTTTGTGCCAGTGTATATCTTCTATGCCGGTGCACTGTCTTGTTTGAGTAATTCTTTACCGGTATAATGTTTTGTCGGTGCCATAGGATTGCAAGGTTTCCTGAGTAATGCTTTGCTGGTATAATGTCTTGCCAGTGCCATAGGATTGCAAGGTTTCCATCAATGACAAAACCTTCAATCTCAAAAATCCTATCGGCCTCAGTGCCGGTATACATGTTCTTTTCTATGCTGGTGTATATCTTCTGTGCCAGTGCACTGTCTTGTTTGAGTAATGCTTTACCGGTATAATGTTTTGCCGGTGCGATAGGATTGCAAGGTTGCCTAAGTAATGTTTTTCTGGTATAATGTCTTGCTGGTGCCATAGGATTGCAAGGTTGCCATCAATGAAAAAACCTTCAATCACACACAATGTCTCATTGGAGTGTCCATATGCGAAAAATCTCCCCCTTTGGCATTGATGGAAACACTCATGAGAAATTTAAAAAAGATATCCAAAAATATGTAGACCAAAAATGTTACCAAAAATCTGAGAGCTCCCCCTGAGCATGTGATCCCTGTGTTTTGAATTATCTCATCTACTACTCCCCCTTTGGCATCAATGACAAAGGTTAGTAGATTTTGTAGTTGTACCAATTCATAACCTCAACCTTGTAGTTGGGTGGTTATTATCTAAAGAATATCTCCCAGAATTAAGTTTATGTCATCCATAAACTTCTTGCTCTCCTTTATTGCTATCACAGTTCTGTATACTGTACCGGTGAGATGCTGCAAGTGCTCTACCGGTGTTTTGCTACCTTGTGTTAGTGCCTCTGAGATTTCCTTTCATAGAGATGCTAAATAGTCCAATCTTGGACTTAGTTTAGACCTCAAGAATTTTGCTTTGTTTATTATTTTCTCTTTCTCTCTTTTTAATTTGAGCAATTCTTCCTCAAAAACTGATAATGTATCAGGTGAGTTAACAAAGTTATCAACAAGTTTATTGATCTCTTCCTGTACCTTGCTCATCTTTTTGTCTACATCTATGGTCAAAAAGTTTATCTTATAGGTGTCTTTGTATAGAGTTTTGTACTCTTTCAATAAATTGCACAGTTCCGGTAGAAGTGTGTCAAATTCCCTGTTACACTTCTTTATTCCTTCCTCAAAGAATTTTCATTTCTCTTTTTCTACACTTTCCTTTACAGTTTCTACCTTTGTTTGCTCAAAATTTCCAGAAATATATTTACAAAGTGTATCCAACTAGCCTAAAGAATCTTTGTTGGCTATATTACAATTGGGAGCTATTGATTTCAAAACTGGAATTGAATCATCTATCGCTTTATAGGCTTGTGAGCTATAATCAGTTGTTTTCCTGATAGATCCGAGCAATACCTCTGTTATATTTGATGGTGACCCAGCAAACTGAGTGCTGGTGGAAGTGACCATGCTAGTATTGACCTCTGGTAGGTCTGTTTGTGTCTTCATCTCTTTAAGCATTGGTTTTCCTGCATCATTTCTTACCGGTGGCATCTGTTCTAAAGCCTTTAGCTACGTTGGTTTCTCTATTTGTGTTCTAGATTCCATCTTTTTCTCTGAATCTGCTACCGGTTGCTCTTTGTTTCCTATTATCGGTTGCTTTTTGTTTTCTGTTTTATCTGTTGTATCCTTGTCTACCACTATGTTGATTTTCTCAGTGTCAACATTCACAGTATATAGGACTTCAAGATTAGGATTATTATCCTCTGTGTCCATGCTCTCAGCTGTCGGTTGATCTTCTGCAGTTGTGGTTTTTACCGATGGAGTATTTAAAGGAGGTGGGGGTAAGTTGTCTCTAATCTTGATACTTGGTGGTCCACCAACTTTACCTTTCCCCTTGTCCTTTTGATATACCAGAATGGGCTTGGGATTCCTATATTCTTCTTGTTTTTCTTTTTCAACCAAGAATGTATCCCAACCATTTTCTGTTTCCTCTGAAACTTAAGTAACTCTACTTGCCATTAGTGATATTTGTCGATGTACAGTGGAAAAAACTGTCTGGTTGGCCTGAGCTATCAAATCATCAATTTCCTTAGGTGAGTTGACTGGGTATACTGCAAGTAATTTCTCTATTTTTATTTTCTTATCCAGCTCAATTATTCCTTGTCTTCTGGCCTCAAGTTTTTTATATAGTTCATCAGGAATTTCATTTAGGACTTGCATCAAAAACTTTTATACATGTCCATGTGTAATATAACACTTTCCTCGACTTGTCCTTTCTCATCATCTGATAGGGTGTCATAGATTTTCCCTATGTTTTTCAATTTACCTTCCTCCATGATCTCATTCAGTAGTATGTCAAGAGGGGCAAAGTCAGTGTTTGTCTTCTTCTTCCTTTTGGGGGTCAGCTTCTTCTTAGGTGTGGCTTTCTTGACCAAAGACCTCACAGCTTGTTGCTTTTGTCTTGTCCTTCTAGGTGAAGGAGTGGATACCGGTGAGGGGTCTCTTTTCCTAACAACTCTTTTGAAAGTTGTTGGCATATCTCCTTCTGAGGAAGTATCTACTGGTGATAGATGAGTTTCAGATTGTTGGGTTGCCAACTCATCTTCTGTTATGTCGGTTTTCTTTAGTACATCTTTCTTTATGGCTTTTGCTTGTCCGGTTCCTTTCCTCACAAATGCCTCAACCTTTTTCACTCTCTTTTTAGATTGAATTTGACTTTCAATGGTCTCAGCACTACCAAATACTTCTTCCTTTGGTTCATTGGGGGCTTCTAGAAGTGCTTTGGCATAAGTTTCCACAATGTGGTCATCTGTTTCATACCCCATCTCTGTAACCCAAATTGTTCTTGGGATGATTGCTTCCATCCAGATCTCATCCTTCTTTATCACAAAACATATATCATCCTTGTATTTGTTGACAATTTCTTGTGATAGTCTGATTCTTTTATTCATTCTGACCTTTAGTGCTTGAAAATACTCATTGATATTCTTTTCTCTATTTTCACCCATGTTGTTGAATAAGTCAGACAATTGTTTTCCTACCGGTATGTTGAATCCAAAATCCTTGTAGCCTATACCGGGAGCCTGCTTGGTTATATGTAGCATTAAGCATACAATTAAATTTCCAAATCTAAAGTTTCCTTTCTTATCCTTCTTGATTTTTGCTAAGTTGTCAATTAACTCATCCTTTAACCATTCATAGATATCAATTTTTACATTGTCCTTCACCGTGTCATAAGCACTTTTTATGCATAAACTGGAAACAAAGTTAAGCCTATTAGCATGAGTTGCTTTGTAACCTAGAATCATGCTAACAAATCTAACATTTGTATCGGTTACATCATTAACCCTCAATGATCTCTTGTTGGATGTTGCACCAATTAGGTTTGTTATCAAGTCATTGGAGACCTTCTTGGTTTTGTCAGGTCTGCTACCGGTGGAAGGTAACCCTGTTACTGCTTTCACAACAACCTTTGTAATTTTATGCACTGAGTCAAGCCAAAAGAATGAACCATGTACCCTACTCAGAACTATCCTAACCACTTCCTTGGGAAATTCAGGAATGCGAAGGATTTCAGTGAATCTTAGGGTTTCAACAATTTTATGTTCAGGTTTCACATTCCTGGAGTTGTCACATATAACAGACTTATACATGTTTTTGATTTCCTCATCACCTAATTCCTCTATGTTGCAATGAATACATTCTAGGGTCTTCTGCATAAATAGCACCTTTTGGAATTTTTGAAAAAGCACCTGTGTTGTCATCTTTCTTAGCTACCTTAGGAACTAGCTGAAACATGGCCCTAGGTCTTTTTATAACCGCGACTATTGTAGGGTTTGCTATGAATTCAGGTGTAGAGGAGGATGCCATGATGATAAATACCTTTTTCTACCTATGGATGGATTGATTGCTGAAGTGATTTGCCTCTTTGCTCGGAATGCCTTAGCTCTGAAATCTTCATGCTCTCTGAAAGTTTGAATTCACGGTGAAATGAAATGGAGCCAAAAACCCTATTTTATAAAGTCTTTCCTACTACCTACCACATTAATTTCTTGCCGGTAATGTATTAGCTCAACTTTATTTCCCGATAATGAAAGATTTTCAACTTCTTTTCTCTAACCAAGGGAATAATAGCACATGTGTCATTTGATTGCCAAACCCTCAAGATAATTTTCTTCAATTCAATGAAGAACATCCTGCCAGTGGAGCATTTCTCTATCCTGCTGGTGGAGCATCATATTGTCCTGCCGATGAAGCATTTGTTGGTTCTACCAGTGGAGGAGTAACCCCAATATTTAAATCACCTTTTCTAATCCATTATTTTGAAAATTATTGCTTAACCTCTTCAACCTTTTCCTTACCTTTCAAGCTAGTACTTCTGTTATCTACCGGTGTACCTTTACTTCTACAAAATTTAGCAATATGACCAATCTTGTTACATGCATAATAGGTTACATTATTTTTCTGAATAGCTTTCCCATAACCTATGCTGGTTTGTGTTCTGCATTTATTTGATAAATGACCAAATCTTCTACAAACATAACATCTTACATTCATTCTGCAATTTTTAGAGTTATGACCAATTTTGTTACATTTGGTGCATTGACCGGTGGGAGGATTGATGTTTTGATAATTCCTAGATCTACATTCATTCGCCCTATGACCATATTTATTACAGTTAAAGCATTTTCCATTGAATTTGTAAGTATTAGAAGGTCTTACCGATTTGCTGTGATCCTGGGTATTTGCAGTAGTTGGAGCTTTCTCCAACTTCAAATCCAATTCCAGAAGTGTCACCTTTGGGTTTTTGATTCTTCAATAAGGTACCAAGTTCTTCTGAGCTTTTTTTGAATTTTTCTTTGTGTTGATTTGCAGTTTCCAATTCCCTTTCCAAGATTTCTTTTTGTCTCATTAGTTCATTCAAGTCATTCTAAGTATGCATCAAATCTGTCTTCAACATGTCATTTTCATAGCTAAGTCTTATGTTCTCATTTGCTGCATCACTTAGTCTTCTGGTCAATTCTTCTTCATTCTTCTTTCTGTCCTCAATCTCTTTGCAAAATCTCATAGTCATGTCCTGCATTTCATTTTTTGTTGTCATGATCTCTTGTTTCAATTTGCTTATCATATCATTTAGTGATTCCTTTTCATCATTCTCATTTTGCAATTTTTCACAAAGTTCTCTTCTCTTATTCTTTGTAATAGTAAGATTTTCTTGAAGTGCCTGAATAATGTCCTAAGCTGCTTTTAAATCATCTTCTAATTTGATATTTTTTAACTTCTCTGCATCATAGTCAGTAAGAGCTCCTTCAAGTTGCTTCATCAGATTTTCCATCTTTATCGGTGTCAGAATCTTCCTCAAGTTGTTAGGCTTCTAAAAGTAGAGGACCATGCTTTGATACCAATTGTTAGGGTTCCCACAAATACTAAGAGGGGGGGTGAATCAATATCTGACCGGTAATGAAATTTTCTTAAAACTAAATATGTAGAACATAAAGTAACAGTATACCGATATGCAAGAATTAATGCAAATAATAGAATCAAAAACATCCACATGAAAAGAACACCATAACACAAGATGTTTAACGAGGAAACCCAGTGTGGGAAAAACCTTGGTGGGATTTGTGACCCACAATATTCACTTACTGGCCAATAAGAGAATATTACTTACAATAGGGGCCTCCACATGCAGGAAGGCCAACTTCCTAGAGCTCATTTCTCAATAAGAAGTCACACTAACTTACAATGAGGATTTACACAAATCCAATATTCTATACTGCTTTACAATAGCATCTTGAATGCCAGATTCAGTACCGGTTCTTGCTCTATTCTTTACATATACCCTTGACCTACAATTCGCACATTAGGTCTGCCTTATAATTTATTTATGCTTCCTATTCATATCCTACAAATGCCTACAATGATCTCTTTTATATACAAGAGTCATTTTACAATTTGCCAAGTCGGCTTACAATAATAAACAAAATATTACATATCAAAAATCCTGTCAGCCTCAGTGTCGATATACATGTTCTTTTTTGTGCCAGTGTATATCTTCTGTGTCAGTGCACTGTCTTGTTTGAGTAATTCTTTATCGGTATAATGTTTTGCCAGTGCCATAGGATTGCAAGGTTACCTGAGTAATGCTTTGCCAGTATAATGTCTTGTCGATGCCATAGGATTGCAAGGTTACCATCAATGACAAAACCTTCAATCTCAAAAATCTTGTTGGCCTCAATGTCGGTATACATGTTCTTTTCTGTGCCGGTGTATATCTTCTGTGCTGGTGCACTAGCTTGTTTGAGTAATGCTTTACTGGTATAATGTTTTGTCGATGCCATAGGATTACAAGGTTGCCTAGGTAATGATTTGTCGGTATAATGTCTTGCCGGTGCCATAGGATTGCAAGGTTGCCATCAATGACAAAACCTTCAATCTCATTGGAGTGTCCATATGCCAACAAAATGATCTTGAACAAATCTCAAGACATTCTCCATTGTTCGTTCTTTATCGCTTTTGGAAGTTGATTACCCATCATGCACTCTCCATCGTTTACTGAGACTTTGCACATTCCCAAGGTAGATAGGATCAATCTTCTTCATGCAAGATCCTCAATAAAATACTTCACACGCACAAGGCTGATGTGGCAATACGATTTGATCTTCATTTCAATGCTAACCTATCACAGGATGTCATCAGTCGAATCACACAAACTTGGAATGCATCAACTAGAAACCCCGATATAAACTTTCATACCGGTTCACATATCGGTTCACTTGCGAGGTTGCTTACTTCAATATACTAGTTCATACTTCAACATATTGACATCAATGACAACATACAATATCATCATGTCATCACACTTCTACACATATGCCAACAAAATCTGATCACCACTTTAAATAACTTAAAGCTTAATAAACATAAAATAAATATCACCACATGAGCTAATATCCAATATATCATGCTCCACATAACACAAATATTTATACATGGAAACCCAAAAGGGAAAAACCATAGTAGGAGTTAATACCCACAAGATTCACTATCTGCAGAATAGAAATCTTTGACTGGTTAAGGTCATACAAACATGCCTGGTTAGGATCAGACCCTGTTAGGAGTCACTTGATTAAGGGATTTACCTCAACCCTATTAAAATATTTTCCTTGTTAGGAGAAACCTAGCTAGAGGATTTAGACTCAAGTTAATGAGCTACCCTGTTAGGGGATTTACAATTTTAGGCCTATTAGGATCTACCCGATTAGGGGATTTGACTACTGCAACTATTAGGAAAACAATAGTAAAATGATCTGCATGTAGTACCTTTGTGTCTGATAAGATCTGCTTCAGTTCCACTCAATACATCAACAATACATCAATACAGAGCTTCTCAAATTACTGCACAATCAAACTCTCAATATTTGCTCATAATCTTATACTCATCTCATAACTCATCACACCTTTTATAAACATCTTAACTTAGTTGGCTAACAACCTTGGAACAATTTCCTAGGTTTAATGAATCTAGTCAATCTTGCACTTCATGCTTTACTTATGTCAGCCACCGACATAACAAGCCAAAAATAAAATATTATGTGTATCAGTTTACCAATCTTAGTGACTTTGTTCTACCAATTAGCTATTCTTCATGATTGTTCTCTTTGTACATCATAACTAGCTCATCCTATTGAATCTACCACTGTGGTATGAAAAATAGCTACCCGATACAATCTCCAACACTCCTACAAAACCACATCACCTAACTCTTTACCAATATCTAGTACTTATCATTTGAAGTCAATATTGTCCCTGTTTACTGGTTGAAGTCATATTTATCGTTTAACTGTTAAATTGTCTCCTGTACCGGTTATGCTTTATTGGTTGGCCTAAAAGACTTAGATTACTATCAAAACATAGTTTCCATCAATGACAACATAAAACAAGTCATCAATCAACCCATTACATCAAAACATCATCATCAAGCCAACAATTTCCCCCTTTGGCATTGATGGCAACACTTAGGAAAAATTTTGTCTAAGTGTGCAATACAAAAATTGACTCAACTCAAGACACATACTCCCCCTTAGCAATTACAATATTTTACAAGACTTATCTACTACACCCCATTATAATTACAACAAAATTTTGACTCTGATACTACTCCCCCTTTGACAGAAATGGCAAAGGTAAGCAAATACATGAAAGATAAGTGCAATATACATCAAAATTTGCATTGCCATATATAGATATAAATGTTCAAAATGTTTTACAATGTCATCTTAGAAAATGCATATCCAAAATGAGACTTTAACTTATTCAAATCATTGTGCCAAGTTTCCAAAAGAGTGATGGTTATCTCAACATGTGTTCTTATCTGGCAAGCCAGCTCTTCCATGGCATCAATTGTACTCATCTCAGGTGTAGCTAGAATAGCTTAAGTTTCCTTGTAGCCTCTCTGCAAGATTTCAACCTTGGGGATCAAAAGTTTTTGTAGCTCCTGAAGTGACTTAGTCCTTTTGACGTGTTCATTCTCATAAGCTTTTAGCTTACGTTGAAGTTCAACAACCGATCTACCAAAAGTTATAGCAGAATCATTTAGGGGGATAAATGATTCACTTAGAACTTCAAGTTCCTTTTCAGCTTCATGTTTCCTTTTCATCAGATCATCACAAAATAATAAGAATGTTGCAACAGTGGACAGGATTTTACCTATGGTTTCAAGTGCATCTTTAATCTGATCTTCATTAATTGTCAAAGCAACTTTGTCTATATGAATATCATTCATCAACTGTTCTACCCTTTTCTTCTTGTATTCCTTTTCCACATTCAAAAATGTTGCATCTTCAAAACTTTTCATCTATTCACTAGAATCAACAACCAATTGACTCAATTTAGAAATCGGTGTAGGAAAGTTATTGGTGTCTATCTCTGGTAATAGACTAGACAAAATCTCAACTGCACAATGTATAGTTTGAGCTTCCTTTTTTTGTTCCTTCATTCTTTTCTTCTAAGCTCTAGATTGCATGGTAGATGCAATCTCCATTAGTTACGTAGATTCAACGCATCGATATTGATGGGTCCTTGAATGCTTAGTGCATCATCATCAATTTTCTTCTTAGAGGTAAGTGATAAAGGTATCACTTTAGGTTCTAGTTTCACTGATTTCAATTCTTCCTTTTATTTCCTTTCTTTGGTCTCCTCCTCTTCCTTCTACTTGTCCTTTACAAGTGGTGTCTTTGTATCAACTGTTTCAGTGATTACTGGTGGCTCTTTCTCAATCTTCTTTTATTCTCTTCTCTTTGGTTCATGTTCCTATTGTTCAGTCATCTGAACACCTTCATCCTATATATCCTCAGTGTGATCTTTCTTTTCCTCCTCAATACTGGTTACCTTAACTTTTGTATTATCATCTTGAATTATAATTGTTTTAGTTTGTACATTTACCGATTTCGTCTTTTCTTCTTCATCTAATGGTTGGTTAGTAAAAACAATCTCATCTTGTGAACAATCATCAATATCTACATCATTTGGGGGATCTTCTAGCTTAAGCTTCTCCAGTTGCTTTTCTTCCTCATCAGGTATCAACCCCAAAAATTTCTTCAGTATTCCCTCAGTCTCAATCTGGATTGATTGGGTCTCACCAATAAGCAATCTATTAAGTCATTTCTTAGATCTAAAAGAATATCATCCAATACTTCTTTTGTAGCTTTTGGTTGGAGATTCTTAAGAGTGATCTCAATAATTTCTCTGTCTTGTTTAATGACTACCTACCATCTTGCATCAAGTTTATTATACAAAGAATTTGAAATTTTCCCTTGTAACTCAATTAGGGATTTTCTAAACTTATTCATCATCAAAACAACTACATCCTCTATCTACCTTTATTCATTCTCACCAAAATTATCATACAATTTGTTCAATCCCTTAAGAATACCATATTCCTTAATACTTATTAACAAATTTTCAAAAGATGTAGGTTTAGTTACTGATTTCTTGATAGATTTGACACTAGATATTCCTGCAACCTTTGACCTTTTACCACTAGCACTCAAAGCATTATTATCCCCTTCTAATCCAGTTTCTTCTTCATCAACAGTTGTCAGTTTCTTTGTTGGTTCCTTTTTCCTCTTGCGTGTAGTTATTGGTGTTTTAGGTGCAGGTGGCTCAATGACTTTACCTTTTCTCTTGAATTGTATCTTGGAAGGCTTCTTCTTTCTTTAGCAGGTTTCTCCTTCTTGACTTCTTTACTTCTTGTCTTCATATTGGTGTTGGTACCAGTTGGGGCACTAGATGCTCCTACTTGTTTAGCTTCATATTTTTCTCTAGCCTCTGTTATTGCCTCCTTAGTAAATCCTTGTTGTACTGCAAATTCCTCAACTTCTTTTCTTACCTTTCTAGCAATAAATGGTTTGTTTAACTCAAAGTGCACTTGTAAATATTTCTATTTATAGGTTCCAAACCTCTTAGCAGTAGTATCTACCAGTTGTGCTAGCAAGTCTTTAGCATAAGCAACCAAAAGATCTTCTTCAAATTTGTATCTCATAGGCACCACCCAAGTTATCTTGGGATCAACTTCCTCCATCTAACATGTGTCTATGTCAACCAAAAAAAAAATGGTATCCTGACATCTACTAACAACCTGTGTCGATATCCTTTCTCTTGCATGCATCTTTTTCTGAAAATTTTTGAAATAAACCCAAGCAATCTTACCAAAATCATTACCCAACATCCTGATGTTGTTCTTCATCTATAACAATGCCAGTGTGTTCTTAGACCATTGAACATCACCAATACCAGGAAATAAATTTTGAAAATAGAAGAACAATCAAACAATCAGTTGTCTAAACTTGAATCTTAGTCTTTTATCTTTCTTAATAGATTCAAGATTGAGCACCAACTCACTTCTCAATGCCTCAGACAAATCATAATCAACATCTTCCTTAATCATCTAATAAGTAGTGTGAATGGATGCAGTAGGGATGTTTTTTATATTAAAAGAAGCTAAAAAACAAGGGGGTTGACCCATTAGAAAAACATAAAAATAGTGGTAAGCCCACTGTCAGCGGATCATCAGCAAAATTACAGCCCTCTTACTTTCCTCTATCAAAAACTATGATCATTCTACGTAAGTTCAGTAGATATAAAAAAGTTTTGATAAACATTTTAAACATTTTCCACACAGGGCAATAGGTATATAAGCTCAAATATAAATAGAGATTAAAACTATCCGCCCGTAGGCTACTAGGACTAGATAAAAAACCAGACTTCCATAGCATAGAAACATATTACTTCTTTTTCCCATGGATCCTCTTGGGGAGGAACTTCCTTGCCCATTCCTTGGTGAGGAATTTGAAAAGGGCCTTGTAGACCTCATCGTCCTTGCTTTTGCCTTTGGAATTACTTTCCTACAAAAGGCACAGGGTGGTCACTGAGCAACGCATCACATTCAACGCAAATCTCAAGACATCATGCATCTTGTTTTCCATTGCCTCCATCCTACTGGTGATTTCCTACATATTATCAAACAGGACCTCCACTTTCTTACCCAACTCAACCAAGGTGTCATCCTCTTCCTTTATGTTGCTCACCTCCTCCACCACCATCATCTTCTTGAACCTGAGAGTCGAGGAGGGAGAATTTATTTGGGACTTGGGGCTAGTCTCTGGACTCCTAGAATTTTTAGGGTTTTTCGAGACGTGGGTGGAGATAATAGAGTGGGGGGTCGAAGTAGAGTGGAAGAGGGCCACATTCTCAATAGGGATTGAGTTCCCAGTGTCATGCAAATAGGAAGGGTATCTTAGTGGCTTTTTAAAGGGTTTGGAGGCTAGTCTCACTGAATGGCGGGGGGTGTTGGCCTCATCAGTGATTTCTATATCACAATCAATCTCCTGGATTCAAACTTTCTTGGGGGTTTTAACATCTTTAGGGGTGTGCTTTTTACTTTTCTTGCTGCAAGAGCCAATTTTCGATAGCCAAGGAGGGCGAGCATCAGGTTTAATGGTAGAAAAGATAGGCAAACTATTATCAGCCACATTCTGGATAGAGATAGTACGGGGCAAGAAAAGGGCCAGGTGGGAGTTGTAAAGATAGAGGATGAGGCCATGGTGAAGAATGGGGAATTCTTTTCCTTTTTTCTTGGCCTCCGCAATGTCCTTGACATTAGAATCCAACGAATGTAGCAAGAAAAATAGAATGAAAATGTAATCCTTATTTCTCAGGTGGTTAAGGAACGGGAGATGGTTGAGAGTTCTGATACTTAATGTTAAGTACAGATGCCAAGCTAATAAGATGAGAGGGGGGGTGAATCATACAAACTTAATCTTCCATAAAAATAATAGATTCAACCTTGGTAACATTTACTTCAATAATATAACCAAAACTGCTAAACATGCAAACTCAAAAGCATATAAACATCATAACAATCATAACACTAGATTTAATGTGGAAACCCAAATAGGGAAAAACCACTGTGAGATTTCAGACCCACTCAGAAATATACTCTTCTAAAGTATGCTCGGTTAAAAGCAAATCCTGTTAAAGATTACAAACACATTGCTAGATGTGACCCGGTTAAGGGATTTCCCTCAAATCTGTTAGGATCATCACCTTGTTAGAAGTGACCTTGTTAAAGGATTTCAACCACTCAATCAGAATGTCACCTTGCTAGAGGGTTTTACAAATAAGACTATTAAATCCACTCGGTTAAGAGATTTTCTGTCACTTTACAAAATAACAGTAATAAAAATCTATCTGCAACTTCACATCTAATATGCTAAAGCAGATTCTTATTTTCTCAATACAATAGGACTAATCTTGCCCATCTGTTGGGCTCTATACTCTATTATTCAAATAGGTCTTCAAGCTTCAGTGCTCAGTAATCACTATGTAGCATCCCTATGCATACACTTGCCCACATACATTGTTTAACAATAGTTCCTTATTTATAAACAATTGCTTAACCGCTTAATTTCCTTGATCGCATTTCCTATGATCAATCATAGCCATCAAATCTTCAAACTTTGACCAAGTTCAATGTATTCTTCGATCTGAAAAACATTTTACCCCACCTTGGAACTTGCATACATTTCTTGGAACTTGTGCTAGGGTATTGCGGTTCAATCTACGTTGTAGATCTTCCTGCCGATTTTCCTTTGCCATAGATTCTTTAACAAACTTCATTCATGGCATACCAATCATTTAATCATAGCCAACTCATCAGCTTCCTTCATTAAATAATGTTTTTATTCATTCAATGCATTCTGTTATTACTCAGTTGCAATTCGGTAAATACTAAACTTCACTCGATAGACATTCCACCTTCATTAACCGATAGCGATAACCTTAGGGTTTACCGACTAGGTTCTTTGCTCGATAACATAGTATAGTATTAACCTTACAATCAATAACATATGTATGATATCAAAACAATATAAACATCATGATCTCATCATTGTCTAACTCGGTAATAGTTGTCGATTGAATAACTTTTTTCCTCCCCTTATTCATCACATTCTTTCTGTGTCTTTTACCGACATCTTTATACTCATCAAATCATACTTCTTAAGATATGGCAACATCATACTGAATTAGAAAATCAATTTTTTGACATCAATGACAAAAGAATAATATTAAGATAGTAAACATCCTTAATCAGTTATATCCATAATCATCAACAATCTTCTCAATATCCTTATTAAAATGCCAACAATCTCTCCTTGTCTATTATAATGCCAACAATCTCCCCTTGTTTGTTATAATGCCAACAATCTCCCCCTTTGGCATTGATGGAAAAACCAATTGATTTGACCTAATTGATTCAGATTGTTGTGA